>NC_080420.1:73189283-73513033 GCF_029873635.1 Malania oleifera
CTTGGTTTATATATATGAGCTCTTTTGTGAGGATTAGTAACTAGTTAGCAAAAATCCTCTCTATTTTCAAAATCCTATTTTGCCCAAATACTCTCATTTCTTCATTCCCTTGATACATTTTGGTATTATGAGAGCATATTGATTGTGCTAGTGCTTGTTAAATATTACTAATACTCTCATTACCTTGATTGTTTATTAATATTGATTTTGGGGGAGTTTAGTTAAGTTTATCCCATAGATTTGAACATTATAAATCTTGTGTTAGTATAAACTAACAAGTTTAAGGATCTTTGCATTGTCATTATAAGATTCTTATAGTTTTGATTTTGTTGTGCAAAATATTTTTCTACAAGCTAAAATATTTTCAAACTATTCTTGTACTTATTACATTGAAAGAAAATATTTTGAGTTAGTTTGAATATTTGATTAGCATTTTTGAAACCTTGATTCGTTATTGAGATTTGATATAACTTGTTTCAAAGATATAGCTTGATTAGAACACTCTTGAACATTCTAGTGATCATATCTTGTTGAGTGTTGCTTGCACAAAAATACACATCATTGAACTTACATTTACCTATATAGTTGATGTGCATGTGATTGATTACATTTGATACATATCTGCTTTACTGAGAAGCATAATCAATGTACCGATTACATTGTGAAAATACTGTTGTATTCCAGACGTGGCCTAAGGGGGCAGTAATCCAATCCGATAAGGATTGGTTGTGAAGGTTGAGGTCAGTCCTGTGTTAATTGACATGATTGTAAAGGTTGAGGTCAGCCCTATGCTAATTAACCTGGTTGTTTAGGTGCCTCTCCACCCATTAAGTGAGTTTATAGTGGTAATTCTTGTGCTTGTTAGCTAAGGCGGGGACGTAGGCAGTTTGCCGAACCTTGATAACATTTCTGGTGTCGTCTCCTTTACTGCTTGATTGTGTATGCTTGATTAAATTTCTATTGCAGTTTAAAATTCTCTGTATATTTATATTGATTTATTTTATACGCACTAAATTGACCTTATGCTTGTTTAATACTGATGTTAGTGAATTGACCTAAAGGGAAAAAAATTTTAAATACCAATTCACCCCCCTCTTGGGATTGCACCAAAACTAACACTAATAATAATCACTATTACGAAAACAATAGTCAAACAAAAACAACAACAAATAATAATATTAATTGCTATTATTTATTATTATAAAACAATTAACTCTAATAATGATTACAATAACAATAAAAACAACTAATAAAAATATTTATTGCTATTAAAATAATAATAACAACAAGAACAATGAAAAATAAAAATACAGAAATAATAATAATTATTTTAAGGACAATAATTATTATAAAAATAGTAAAAAATTTATAACAACAAATAATACTAATAACAATGGCAATAATATTTATTACTATGAAAAACAACAACAACAACAACAACAACAACAACAACAATAATAATAATAATAATAATAATAATAATAATAATAATAATAATAAGGAAATTATTATTATTATTTTAGGGACTTTAATTATTAAAAATTAATAAAGAATAGTAATAACAACTAATGAAATTACAATGACAAAAATATTTATTACTATAAAAATAATAATAATAAAAGGAAAATAATAATAAAAAGGAAAAATAATAATAATAATTTTTTAAATATAATAATAATAATAATAATAATAATAATAATAATAATAATAATAATAATAATAATAAAAATATTAACACTAATACAAATCACTATTATAAAATAAAAATATAATTAATTGTATACTAAGGTTTCTATAAAAAAAAATGGCCTATTTTTCATTCCATTATAGAAGTCATTGAAAATTCCAAATGTTGGGAATAAATTGAAATTGGATTCCTACTGTCATTTTATGTTACTAACCAAACATAATAATTGCATTCCCAAAGTAATTGCATTCCTACCTTGATTCCATTCCTCTCTCTCTCTCTCTATTCTTTTTCTTCTTCAATTTTATTCCTCAAATCAAATGGGGGTTTAAAGATGACAAGAGAGACTTTTTTTTTTTATTGGATGATAACTAAAGGACACAATAAAATATGTATCTTTTTATAATTAAAAAAATACATAATAAGTAGAACAATTGTAAAAATGACACTTCGAATACCCTCTCTTCACTAACTCATTCTACCTCTCCAAGTTGTAAAATAAACTTTCATTTTGTAAAATCATTAGTCTTTTTTTAGAACACATGTTATTTTAACTCCATCAAATCATTACGACAAACATTAAACAAGTAGCAGTAGTATTAAAAAATGAAATTAAAAAAAAATTGAAGTTAGATTAAACTTTATCAAAGGATTGCCAATAGATCTCTACCTATATTATGGCTTTCTTACAATTCTAGTTCTTGATCTAAATATCTTCGATGGTGTAAAGAGGGTTATCACTAGAGCCTTCTTATGGATTCTGGCTCTATGACCATAAGGACAAAATACAAAATAGAGAATAACTAACAAAGGAGGGATAAAGACAAAGTGAAATTATACAATAAAGAGAAAAGGGAAGCAAAAAGAGAGGGGAAAAATAGAATGGGAAGCAAAGAACTTATATTAAAGAGAAAAGGGGGGAAAGGAGAGGTAATAGATTAGGGATGTTTGCCCTAAGGTTTCATGAACTAATTTTAATTATGAAGAAGAAATTGAAAGAGAATAAGAAAACTCTAATGAACCTTCAAAGAATAGAAATGAACAATCATCTAATGAAACTTCAACTCAAATTGATTTGTCCAAAACTTGGAAATATGCCACAAATCACCCAAGAGGTTAAATAATTGGCGATCCATCATTATGGATTAAAAGTAGATCAAGTGAGCATAACTTAGTGAACAACATGACTTTTCTATCTCTAATTGAATCAAAAAAATATAAATGATGTTATAATTGACGAAAGTTGGGTAATGACTGTACAAAAAGAATTAAATCAATTTGAAAGAAACAAAATTTATAATCTTGTTGAAAGACCTAATGGTTATCCGGTTATTAAAAAAATGAGTTTATAGAAATAAACTTGATATATTTGGAATTATAATAAGAAATAAAGGTAAACTTGTTGCCCAAGGTTTCAATCAAGAAGAAGGAATTGACTATGAGGAGGCTTTTGCTCTGCTTTCTTGATTAGAATCTATTCGTATGTTGTCTATCTTTGCTAGTTATAAGAATTTCAGTTTATATCAAATGAATGTTAAGAGTGTCTTTTTTTTAAATGGATTTATTGAGAAAGAAGTATATGTTAAGCAATTTCTTAATATTGAAAATGATAAATTTCCAAATCATGTTTTCATACTTTCAGAAGCCTTATATGGTTTAAAGCTAGCCCCTATAGTATAGTATGAAAGGTTTTGTAAATCTTTCACTGAAAACGATTTTAAAATGGAGAAGGTTGATGCAACATTGTTGATTAAAACAAAAGATAATGACATGGTTCTTGAGCAAATCTATATGGATGATGCTATATTTGGTCTGCTACTATTGAGCTTAAAGTCTCAATTATAATACAAGAAATCATATTATCATTTATGGTGGCTAGAAATTCCAAAAAAAAAAAATGCTAAAGAGGTGAAATAATGAACTAACAAGAGAGAAATGAGATTCAAGTACAAGTAGGACTTGAAAATAATGATGAATCTATATATTTAATGTGACGACCCTTATATATATATATATATATATATATATATACTGCTATGAAACTCGAGCCTTGGAAGGCACCGGGGCAAATCTGAATATAAAATCATACCAATTCAGCGAAAACGTAATCCATACATCCATACACATCATACAATACTAGGAATCTGTATTTCTAAACCATAGCTATATAATACATCTCTCTCTCCAAAATATCTATCCCAAAATACAAAATCCTGCACAAACTTACCCTCTAAACTAGGATAACCAATATACTCTCTATCCGCGAGCCTGATCTTGCTCGCCCAGTGGGTTCACCTAAAAAAGGTTAAAGTCATGGGGTGAGTCGACGCTCAGTAAGTAGAAATATCCTATTACTAGTGTGTGGCGACTAAGTTGCAAACTGTACAAATAACAACTGAATTGTAATAAAATAGCAAATCTATAAAGCATGTCTGTTATTTTCACAATTTAAAATATAATTGTATCATCTGTATTTTCTACTTTTCATACTACTAATAGCATACTATACTCATCAAATACTGTAAAATTGTATACATATACATAACTGTGCTTTATCCTTAAAACTCTGTATGTCATGATTTGACCGCTCATGACAGGGTTGTGCGGCGTGTAGGTGGGACTTAATCTGGTCGGCCCTCCAGATAAGTTAATATACTCTACACTACCTCAACCCAGCCAAACTACATACTCTCCTAAGCGCGGGACTAGCTGCTACCTCGTCAAACTGGCCCCCTCAACCTAGTAAACTGGGGAGTTGCATACTCTCTGATCATAGTTGACGGTACCCACACACTATCTGAGATATGTGGTTGCACTCTATCTGTATTAGCATCGGTACCGTGCTCTATATTTTGTATATGTACTATATTTGCCTGTAACCTTTCCACAGGGATCTGATACTATATATATACATACTATACTCTTTATACTATTTTCATTACGTTTCCAAAATAACCATAACACTATATTTATGTACTGTAAATACTGTAATGTCTGTAGCATCTTGATGCTATAACTGTATAATCTGTCTGTATCTTCTATCTATATAATCTATCTATATACTCTGAGTGTTATGCCATTTAGGAAAACATAGGTTTCTATACACACTGTATATATTGTTCTGAATAAATATCTGTATACAACAATATACATCTGTCTGTGTAATCATCCAAATAAATCTGTATATGTACATGTATTCTATCTGTATAATATCTGTAAATATCTAACTATATCTGTATAACTTGAAATACTAAAAAACTGCATAAAATTCCATATCAATATCATGTACTCAGGCCACACATACTTTAAAAATTCATATTTCATATAACATCTGGTATACATGCATATATATATAATTTCTGATAACATAAATAAATTTCCTAGCATAGCATATTTCCCTTACCTTAAATTTGAAAATCCTCTCACTGAACTCTAGCCTTACACCCGCAGGGTTCTCCACTCAACACCCTGAAAACAACATTCCTCAGAAACAAAACATTAGTATTTTCTTACCCACAACATTTCTTATAACTGAGGGAAAGACAAATACCGAATAAAATGTCTTACCCTGAGATTGAGACGAAATCCAAACCAACTCCACCAATGATCAGCTCTAGAAAACTTGCAGAGAACTTCGCCAAGAGCGTCGTGGTGGCTTCAGATCGTCGATCTGGTGAGCAACGGACTCGGAATCGAAGAAAGAAGGAGGGAGAGGCGTTTTTAGAGAGAGAAAGGGGTAATTTGCGCTAAGATTTTGATAAAAATCCAAGTTTTCACTATTTATAGAGCCAAATTCGTCGACGAGACACGTCACCTCGTCGATGAGTCCTTTAATAATTTTGTCAACAAACTTCCTCCCTCGTCAATGAAGTTCAGACTATCCCAAAAACCCTTTTAGGTATCTTCTCATTGATGAGGTGTGGCTTCGTCAACGAGGTCCCCTTATGTGCTCGTTGACGAACTCCATGTGTTCGTCGACGAAGCCTACTGCCACCTTCTATTTCTATTTCCATTTCCCTTCCTCTTTATTATTAAAAATATCATTATTCTTCAAGTCGTTACATTTAAAATTACCAATTACTAAGAACTTCAAAGAAAATTTGCAAAATTTGAATTTGTTGACTTTTTGAGTTCGATCCCTATTTTGATGCTGACAAAGCACATGTATCTCATACGTGTACCTAGTACTTTATAGGTTAATAATTCATAATGCACACATAGAAGATGATAAATGGAAACCTGAGAGACTTAAAAACCATCAAAGTCTAGCGTATTCCATAAAGATAGAAGAGCAAAGAAGAAGAAGAAGAAGAAGAAGAAGAAGAAGAAGAAGAAGAAGAAGAAGAAGAAGAAGAAGAAGAAGAAGACACATATTTTAATTTGTAAATGCATTTATTTTTATATTTGGTCTGTAGTAATGCATGGCTCGCATGATATGGATGAAAGCTTAAACAGGACCATAAACTAACCATAGAGACCTAACACTTTTACCAAAGCCTTTTTCTAAAATTCTAAAATCATACAAAAGGTTTTTTTTTAATTTTTTTAAAGTCAAAAAGGGCTAAACTTGCATTTTGAACTGACCTCGGTCGACTGGCCTCACAGAGGCTTTAGAGGGTTAGCCGACCGACCCTGTTCATAGGCCTGTTTTAACAAAGCCCTAGCCAACCGACTTATTATCAAAGCTTCAAGGCCAACCGACCGACCTTCATATTTAGCCAAGTTTCTTAAGCTTGACCGACCAACTATTTAGTTCAAAAAATCCTAGTCGACCGACCTCCAATCCTCGGCAGACCATTCTTAAGGTCAGCCGATTGAACCCAGAAAGGGTTGAAAATTGCCCCAAGTCCAGCCAATCGGTCCCTTCCTCCATCAACCAAGCCCTTTAGAAATTCAAATTTTTGGCTTGGGTCAGTCGACCGACAAAGCCCTAGGTTGACCGAACCTTTCGGGTTTGACAATTTATAGCACTAAAATGCCATCATTTTTTAATCAAACAAATTTTAAAATGCCTAATATGTCCCTAACGGTCAGATTTTCTGAGAATTCTATATATACCCCCTTCATAGGCATAGTTAGGAAGATTATTAGTTGAAAAACTCTCTCAAATATTTTTGCAATATTTTTCATCTTCAAAGCTAAACTTCATACTCTCTTACTCTCATTCTTTTCAAAATTGTCTTTAAGCTTTGGTTAATTCTTTTACTCTCTTCATTAGCAAATATATTACTCTTGAGGATTGTTTAAAGAATCATATATTTGGGCATTTATTTTATAAGTTAAAGCATTTACTCTCACTTAAGCTTTTATTGAAAAACAATTTGAGAGTAAGCTTAAGGTTTCTCCTACATATTTTCTTAATAAATATTTTTGGGAGAACTTGTTTTTATAGCTTATGGATCTTTGCACATTTATTGCATGATTCAAAATCTTATATTATATTTATTGCAAAAATATTTTGAGTATAAATCCTAACTTCTCCAAATACTTTTCATTGCTAAATCGTTGTTGGAGAAAATTTTTGTGACATTTATCATCTGGGCAAAAACCCCTTGAAAGCAAAACCCTAGTTTCTCCTACATCTTTATTGAAAAACCTTTATGGAGAAATATTTATTTGGGGTCAATTCTTTAGAGCTTTTACAACAACACATATCTTTTTCAAAGAATGCAAAATAGTATTGAGAAAAATACCCTTACTCTCCTGAGTATAATTCATATCATCTGAGAGTGCATATAGAGTTTCAATTTGTACACATCTGCTTATTACAGAAGCATTTATTTGTATGAAAACTTTATTATCTGTTGTAGTCCAAGCGTGGCCTGAAAAGAGAGACTCACCCTATAAGGAGTTCCGGTTTGACTCGAACCCGATTAGGTGAGTTAGGAGAGCCCCATCCTGTAAAGTGTGCACAATTTGGCTTAACCTGGTAATTGAGCTGAGGTGTCTCTGCCCCGTAAGGAGAATTGGTTGTGGCTCAGCCCCATAATTGAGTTGGGGAGTCTCTGTCCTATAAGGAGAGTTGTAAGTGGCGTTGCTCTGCCTAGTTAAAGTGAGCATTTAGTGAATCCTTGATCTACTGGCTTAAAGCGGGGGCAGGATTGGCCGAACCTTGATAACAAATATTGTGTCTGCTTTTAATTTTCTCACATTTTAATTTTTGTACATGTATGTTTAATTATTTATTGTCTTGATTATTTTAATACATGCTTTGAATATTCGTGGAATTGGTAACTGCTTACAAAGACCCTAGGTTGCAAAATACTATTTGAAATTTGAATTTAACCTAGGAATATTTCTAATACCCAATTCACCCCCCCCCCCCTTTTGGTAATACACCATTCCTATCAGAATTGAACTTGTAAGAGACAATAAATCAAACACTTGAGATGCAAGTTTCTCCCATTGTTGGTTTGGTAATGGATATACCTCTAATTTCCTCTTCTCTCAACCATTTTCTCATTCCAAGAGATTATGATCAAATCATACAACAATCAGCTCACAATTTTCAGTATAATCCAAGATACTCAACAGATTATATAATAATTTTAATTAATGAAAGAAAACCATCAAAGTCTTACTACTAGTTCAAGCATCAATTGT
The DNA here is from genome assembly GCF_029873635.1 of Malania oleifera. Taxonomy (NCBI): domain Eukaryota; kingdom Viridiplantae; phylum Streptophyta; class Magnoliopsida; order Santalales; family Ximeniaceae; genus Malania; species Malania oleifera. The sequence goes on from NC_080420.1 coordinate 73,197,574, forward strand.
GTCTTTTCATGTACAATTAATCAAGACCAAGAACAATGAATTTCAATCTTTTCTAAAATAAAAATGAAATACAACCCAACAAGTTAAACATTAAAGCTCTATGGATAATCTTGGGTTTCCCTCCTTGTGGAGCCCATGCCTTTTTTGGAAAGGTGTTTTTTATTGAGTTGGCTTCTCAAGGAAGCATGGCAGCTACTGCCTTGCATGTTTTCAAAGGACTCACACGCACTAGCTACCTCTTCATCTCCTTTTCTCCTTTCATCTACTTACAGCAGCAAGGGGGCTCCTTAGTTTTTCTCTATTTTTTCAGTTTTCAGTCACGTCTGTAGCTCCAGCACCTCACTCCAGTAACCGCACCACTATCTTCTTTGCTGCAGCAACCTGTTGCTGCTATTCCGGCTGTGTATTTACAGCATATTGGTATTTCTTTGATTGTGCTCATTTTTGGTTGGTTCTTTGGAGCTTTGTTCATAATATTTGGTGAGATCTTTTCATCTTGCTATATTTGTTTATACACTCTTGTGTATTTGTAAGGCTTATGCCTTTTGCATCCACTTTATACAACATATTTGGTGATAATGGATTTGGACCGCCGTGCCCCGTGGACATACCTCGACATTTGAGGGAACCACGTTAAATTTCTTGTGTCTTTTTTTATTTATCATTTGCATTACTCCATTGATTTACTTGTGGGAATTGTTTGTATATAATTTTTTTCCCAATAAGTGGTATCAGAACCGTGTTATTTGTACGCATTAAATTTGTGTAAATCATGGATGGTAATGTTGGTCGTATGATTAGCTTCAATGAAAGCAATTGGGTAACTTGGAAAACAAAAATGCAAGATATTTTATTTTTCAAAGATTTGGATGGGCCTATTGAGGGTGATAGCGGAAAGCCTAAAGACATGAGTTTGATGAGTGGAATAGGCTTAATAGGAAAATCGTTGGTGTTATCTGGCAATGGATTGATGATAGTGTTTTTCATCATGTTTCTACCGAAACTTCAGCACATAAATTGTGGAAAAAATTAGAGGGTCTTTATGATAGAAAGTCGGCTACAAATAAAGCCTTTCTTTTTCAAAAATTGGTGAATTTGAAATATAAAGATGGTGGTCTTATTACCGAACATTTGAATGAAATGAAAAATATTATCATTCATCTTGCTACTATGAAAATAGTTTTTGATGATGAATTATAGGCCTTAATGCTTCTTAGCTCTTTACCGGAAAGTTGGGAGACTTTGGTTGTGACAGTTAGTAATTCGGCTCTCGATGGAATTGTTACTATAAACCAAGTAACTAGCAGCTTTTTGAATGAAGAAATTAGAAGAAAATCAGTTGGCTCTTCTCATTCAGAGGCACTTGTGACAGAAAATTGGGGGAGAGACCGAAGCAAAAGCAGATATTCTCACCGTAATGATAAATCAAGAGGTCGGTCCAGCTCAGTTTTGAAAAAAGATATTGAGTACCACTATTGTCATAAAAAGGGGCATATGAAGCGGGAGTGTAGAAAATTGAAATTCAAGGAGCAAAACAAAGAGAAAAATTTTGAGAAAGAGCTTGAAGACACAACTTCAGTTACATCTAATGGTGATCTCATGGTTGTTTGTGATGAAAGTTACATTAATTTGACAATTCAAGAGACTAATTGGGTTATTGATTCCGATGCGTCATTCCATGTCACTTCTTAGGGAGATTTCTTCACTTCTTATTCCAAAGGAAATTATGGTGTTTTTCGGATGGGAAATGAAGGTTTGTAAAAAATTGTTGGCATGGGAAATATTTGTTTGGAAACAAATTTGGGATGCAAGTTAGTGCTCAAAGATGTGAGACATGTACTCGATATTTGACTAAATTTGATATCTATTGGAAAGCTTGATGCTGAAGGGTTTGACAACCATTTTGGTGATGGAAAATGCAAGCTCACAAAGGGTAATTTGGTGGTGGCTAAAGGCAAGAAGACTGGTACACTTTATATGATGCAAGGTAAAATTGGTAATGGTATTGTGAATACAATTGAGAGTCACTCTTCCACCGATTTGTGGCATAAGTGGCTTGGGCACATGAGTGACAAAAGAATGTAGTTTTTGTTCAAAAAGAAGCTCCTACCTAGGTTGAAAGGTACTCTCTTAAAGCTTGTGTTCATTATTTGCCCGGTAAGCAACATGAAGCTCCTTTTCGTACAAAGTTTGTTACTAAAAAATCTAATGTTTTAGATTTGATACATTCAGATGTATATGGTCCTTTGAAAGTTAAATCTCATGGTGGTGCACTTTATTTTGTTACCTTTATTGATGATTGTTTAAGAAAAGTTTGGGCTTACACTTTGAAGACTAAAGATCAAGTTTTATAAGTGTTTAAGCATTTTCAGGTTAAAGTTGAAAGGGAGACTAGAAAGAAGGTGAAATGTGTGCCCTCGGATAATGGTGGAGAGTACATTGGCCCATTTGATGCATATTGTTACAGCCAAGGAATTAGACATCAAAAGACTGTCAAGAAAACCCCTCAACAAAATGGTATTGCCGAAAGGATGAACCGCACTATACTGGAGAGAATGAGATGTATGCTCTCTCATGCAAAGTTACCAAAATCATTTTGGGGTGAAGCAATGAGGACGGGTGTGGACTTAATTAATTTGTCTCCTTCAACTCCTTTACTTGGTGAAATTCCCGAAAAAATTTGGAAAGGTAAGGATGTCACTTATGATCACTTGAAAGTGTTTCATTGTTGTGAATTTGTTCACATTCCAAAAGATGAAAGATCCAAACTTGATGAAAAGACAATGCAATGTATTTTTCTTGGCTATGGGCATGATGAATTTGGATACAGATTGTGGGATCCGATTGACAAGAAAATTGTTAGAAGCCGAGATGTTGTATTTTTTGAAGATCAAACAATTGAAGATTTTGGCACAGTTGAGCAACCACAATCTAATGGGAATGATTTTGTTGACTTAGAATTACCTTCTCCACCTTTGGCACACGATGAAAATTTAGAAGATGTTCTTCCACCTCTTGAAGATGTTGGAAATGATGAAATTACTAATAATGTTGAAGATAAAAATGAGGGGGAGCAACAAGTTCAAGAGCAAGCTCCATTGAGAAGGTCTACAAGAGAGTTAAGACCTTCAACTAAATATCCATCAAGTGATTAATGTACTCTAACGGATCAAGGGGAACCCGAAAGCTATCAAGAAGCCATGAACCATCAAAACAAAGTTGAATGGATGGAGCCTATGCAAGAGGAAATGAATTCCATTGTTAACAATCACACTTATGATTTGGGTTAACTTCATCCTGGAAAGAAAGCTTTGAAAAATAAATGGGTGTTTAGGCTGAAAATGATGGAAAGAATCTTCGGTACAAGGCTAGACTTGTGGTAAAAGGCTTTGGTCAGAAAAAGGGAATTGACTTTGATAAAATATTCTCATCGGTTGTGAAGATGTCATCTTTTCAGGCTGCTCTTGGCATGGCATCATACTTGAATTTAGAAGTTGAGGAACTAGATGTGAAAACTTCTTTCTTACATGGTGACTTGGAAAATGAAATTTACATGAAACAACCAGAAGGCTTCAAACAAAAAGGGAAAAAGAGTTTAGTATGCAAATTAAAGAAAAGTTTGTATGGGTTGAAGCAAGCACCACGAAGATGGTATAAGAAATTTGATTCTTTCATGACTGATCATGGTTACTCAAAAACCTTTTTAGATGATTGTGTGTTTGTGAACAAATTTTCGGATGGTACTTATATTATTCTCTTACTCTATGTTGATGATATGCTTATTGTAAGCCAGGACTTCTCCAAGATTAACAAGTTAAAGTTGGAGTTGAGCAAGTCTTTTGCTATGAAAGACTTAGGACCAGCAAAGCAAATTCTTGGCATGAGAATTGTTCGTGATCGTGAAAAAGGGCAAATTTAGTTTTCTTAAGAAAGTTACATTGAAAAAGTGCTTAAGAGGTTCGATTTGGATAAAGCAAAACCCGTTGGTTGCCCACTTTCTAGTCACTTCAAGCTTAGTACAAAACAAAGTCCTATGAGTGAGAAAGACAGGGAAGAGATGAAGAAAATTCCTTATGCTTCGGTTGTTGGTTCCTTAATGTATGCAATGGTCTGCACAAGACCGGATTTAGCTCACGCTGTTGGAGTTGTTAGTCAGTTTCTATCTAATCCGGGAAAGGAGCATTGGTTAGAGGTAAAATGGATTCTTCGATACCTTAGAGGCACTTCAAAGGTGTGTTTGTGTTTTGGAAATGGTAAATCTACGCTCCATGGATTCACGAATGCCGACATGGCCAGTGATGTTGATTCTAGAAAATCCACTTTGGGTTATTTGATGACTTTTGCAGGGGGAGCTATGGCATGGCAATCTAAATTGTAGAAATGTGTTGCTCTATCTACTATGAAAGCCGAGTTGATAGCCATTATTGAAGCTTGCAAAGAATTGCTTTGGTTGAAGAGATTCTTGAAAGAGTTAGGGATGGAACAGGAAATGTATGTTCTCTATTGTGATAGCCAAAGTGCAATTCATTTGAGTAAGAATTCTATCTTCCATTCAAAGTCAAAACATATTGATGTTAGATATCATTGGATTCGGGATGTGTTGGATAAGAAATTGTTGGAACTTAACAAAATTCACACTGATGATAATGGTTCGAATATGATGACAAAAGCATTGACTAGAGACAAGCATGCGAAGTGTCGAGTTTTGGCCGGATTGGTGGAGTTGTCCCCATAAGTCGAGAGGTGGAGATTTTTTGGGTTTCCCTCCTTGTGGGGCCCATGCCTTTTTTGGAAAGGTGTTTTTTATTAAGTTGGCTTCTCAAGGAAGCATGGTAGTTGCTGCCTTGCATGTTTTCAAAGGATTCACACGCACCTGCTGCCCCTTCATCTCCTTTTCTCCTTTTATCTACTTACAGCAGCAAGGGGGCTCCTTAGTTTTTCTCTATTTTTTCAGTTTTCACTCACGTCTGCAGCTCTAGCACCTCACTCCAGCAACCGCGCTACTATCTTCTTCGCTGCAGCAACCTGCTGCTGCTGTTCCGGCTGTGTATTTACAACATATTGATATTTCTTTGATTGTGCTCATTTTTTGTTAGTTCTTTGGAGTTTTGTTCAGAATATTTGGTGAGATCTTTTCATCTTGCTATATTTGTTTATACACTCTTGTATATTTGTAAGGTTTATCCTTTTTGTATCCACTTTGTACAACATATTTGGTGATAATGGATTTGGACCGCCATGTCCCGTGGACGTACCGCAACATTTGAGGGAACGAGGTTAAATTTTTTGTGTCTTTTTTTATTTATCATTTGCATTACTCCATTGATTTACTTGTGGGAATTGTTCGTATATAAATTTTTTCTAATAGATAAAAGAAAATCCAACCCAAAACGGTCATGAGTTACTCCTTGAATCTTAAGTTTAAAATCTAGGTTATCATATTTGAAATCAGAATTTTCCAGAACAAATTAAACCCAAAAAAATTTATTTTACAACAAAAGAGAAAGAAGGAGGAAGTCTCGCAGCACTCCCTGGCGTTCCAGCCTTTGCCTCACACCTAGCTCTGCTGTTTCACGCCTTCAGCACTGTTTTTCACGTCTCCCACACTGTTTGGCACTTCCTAGCAGTTTTCACGTCCCAACACTGTTGTTTGGCCTAGAATTTCCTTCTTTTCTTTTTTTTTTTATTCCCAACACCCTTCATGTTAATGCCCAGCCCCCTTTGGCCTCTGTTTGGCCGAACACCCCAGTTGTTTGGCCGAGAACCCCAGCATCTGCTCTGCACGTGCGTCCACCTCTCCTCCTAGCATGTGCTGGCTGTGAATCTCTCCCCCAGCACTGCTTGTGCGCATCTGCTCTCGCAAAATTCCTCTCAGCTCAATCATTTAGTTGTTGTATTTTATCTTCCAAAAATACCATGCAATAATTAATCATAAGCGCTCATAAACTTAAGGGCAAAAATGGAATAATGATTCTAGTGGTGAGAGTCACATGTGTTTTTATTTCATCCAGCTGCAAATTAAATGTTTCTAAGTGCAAAATATCAGCTCTTATCAATTAAGCTCAATTACTAAAATCATATGAATTATTAAGCTTTTAATCCATTTTGTAATAACCAATTAATACACGTAACACTTAATTATGCAATTTTGACACTTAATCACACTCTCGAACTAGCGTTTTGCTAGTCTCTAGCAAAAAGAATGACTAAGAGTGAAGAACTCTTGGCTTTCATCCATCATAACTGAAGTCAAAGATCTATGCCATAAACTAGAGATTATTGTCAAAATGGGTATTGAAACTAAAACATATCAGATTAAAGCTCTCGTACAAACTCACGGCATATTCAGAACTCAAGTAGGGGAAATGTGTAGAAGATTGCAGCTCACTAAGTGCAACAAGTGTGTGATGAGATTACCAAGGTTGACTGCAACATTCCATTGGATCTTTCCCAATACCAGTGGTTTGCCAAGAAGAATCACAAGTGATCTTACTCTACTTCAAAACCATTGCTATGGCGGTTTTCACACTATCACATTATAAAAAGTCTTTTTTTTTTTTCATCACTTTAACACAAACCTTATTCATTATGTTGAAAGCCTTGGTGATTGGTAGTCTTTTCCAAAGCACACAAAGATTTTTCTTGATATCTGGCTTGTCCCTTTTCTCAATTGTTTTTAAATTTTTTTAAAGTCATTAAGATATTGTTCATTAGAGTTCTTGTTAGTTGCAGTATTGGGTTTGACTTACTGAAATAGAAAGGCAACCAAGGTATTTCTCTTGTCTATGGTCAAGTATGGAAATCGGCAACTTAAACATGCAGTTTTCTTTCCTAAGTGTCTGAGTATGACATAAACTTCTATGTTGAACTAAAATCCAAACCATTTGGAGTTACCGCAACCCATAATTCCAATACTCCTTTCACAAGCATAGAGATTTGAAAACACTCTTTGTGGTATTTAGCCAAGAAGTTTCATAAAGGTGAACATTGAGAACTCAATCAAACTAGAGGGAAACACAGAAAACACCCAACATGCGATGGGGAAAAAAAAATCTCCCTGTAGGAACCCAAACCAAGAAAAAGAAAATAAAATAAATAAAAGGGAAGGAAAAGCAAGAAAAGAAAGGAGATGGTTTGGTACAGGACCAAACCATCGACGGTTTGGAGAAGTCTAGGAAAATCATCAACGATTTTGTGTGAGAAGTAGGTGATGAGGCCAAACCTTCAACGGTTTCAGGAAGCCCAGAAAAATCGTTGACAGTTCCTACGGGTCAGCATCTCTATAAATAGGTTTCAAGTTGTTTTTATTTCATTTTTCTTCCTCTCCCTTCTTTCTCTCTGCTAGGGTTTCAACCCTCCAGTGTGTTTCCCTCACCCCTTCGTGTTTCTAACTCTTCTAGGGCCTCCCGGGTCTCCGGCACGGCCTCCGATCAATTTTCTCTCTTTCTCCTCACGACTTGCTGATTGTCTTTCTCCGCGACAAGGTCCAGTGAAGCTAGGGTTTTGATTCTCCAAAGTTGTAGGCACCTTTTCAAGGAAGTGATAGGTAGATCTACAGTAAACAGGTAAGGGGAATATATTATGTCAAGTTATTTTATAAAGTGAACCGACTAAACTATCATATATGGATATAGGAATACTATGATAATTGTACTGTGAAAACCCACCGATTAAAGTTGAGTATGGGCAAGGATATCATATTATATCAGTTTATTTTACAAACTGATCCATTTAAAATTGGGTATGTGATTACAAGAGTATTATGAATGATTTTCAGAGTGATTAAGGCATATAGAAATGATGGTTTGGGATTTTTATACGTATACTTGGGAAAACCAAAGTGAGTAGGGTTGATTATCTCTGTTTCCATATGATATATATTTTTGTTAAATTAAGTTGTGGTGATAATCAAACCCTACTTTTTATCAACTGTAATGAGTGTATTTTGATGTTTTCCTCCAAAAAAATTATTACCTTATGATACGACATTCAAACCGTGTGGCATGAGATTAAGTCCTTTATTTAACCATGACAAGATTTTATGATGTGATACTGAAATGTTATAGTTTTATACCATTTTCTGGAGCTATAAAAAGAATGCATATAAAGTAAATGATTATGGAAATGTATAGAACACATAAAAGCTCGATTCCGAAGCTATGAACCCCCCTAGTATACGAGCCAGCATAGGTTTGTACCCCCCGATATACTAGCCAACACAGGGTAGGCGAATGATCTAATTATGATATACCCCCCCCCCCAGTATACGAGGCAGCACGGGTTTGTACCCCCCGATATAATGGCCAGCACGGTGTAGGCGAATGAATTATTGATGATATAACCCCCCAGTATACAGGCAGCATGGGTTTGTACCCCCTGATATACTGGCCAGCATGGCGAGTAGGCGAATGAAATAATGATGATATAACACCCCCAGTATATGGGCCAGCACGAGTTTGTACCCCCAATATACTGGCCAGCACAAGGTAGGTGAATGAATTAATGATGATATAACCCCCCAATATACTGGCCAGCATGGGACAGGAAAATGAATTCATGATGATACATAATTGACAAACAGAAAGGTTCTTCCATGTATAATGATAGAATTATGTTATGAATGAAGTGGAAATAATGTTATTCATTGATATAGGTGTGAGTTACGGGTTATAAATGCATTTTTTTTTAAAGTAAAAGTAATTAACAGTTATATTTTGTATACACGAAAACTCATGTTAGCCACACACTAATGATAATCTATTCCTTCTTACTGAGAGCTGTCTCTCCCCCATCATGATCAATTATTCTTCGGATGCCATGAGGAGTATGACAGTAATCAGAGTAGCATAGTGGAAGCATGGGTGAGACTAGATAGAGAGGTTTAGATTAAATGTTAATTTCGTTGTTTTGGTTTATCTTGAAATTCCTAAGAATGTATTAAATTGATGTTAGAGATATTGTTGATATTTTTTTTATGTTTTTTATGGGTTCAGATCTATGATTGTTTTATATACAACGGGATAAATTAGTACTCTGATAATTCATTATGGAGATCTTCCACTGTTTAATTATTTGGAATCAAGGATTTATTATTAGAATAACCCTCCAGACCCCCCCCCCCCCCTTTTTAGGTTCGGGGCATTACACTTCCCTCCAACTTAAAGTGAGCATTGTCTTCAATGATTTAAAAAAAAATGTCAAAAGAAAAACAAGAGAGCGATAATGAGAGGAAGAAAGGGGTACCTAGGTAGAGAACTAAAGGACAACAAATGAAACTAAAAGAAAACGTACTTGTAGAAACTTAGAGTAAAACAAGACAGTGCAAAATGAAATGAAGGAAAAGTAAAACATCAAGGCACGAATGGAGGATTGGGATCAAGAAAATGGATGGTGGTATTCTCTGGTGAAAATTTGTCAAGAAAAGGTTTGAGTTGCTAACCATTTACCTTAAAAATATTATCATTGTATGGATTGAGGATTTCAACAGACCCATGAGGAAACACCATCTGAACAATATAAGGGTTGTTGGATATGTGGCTCATATTAAGTGGAATGCATGCACTGGGAAAGCATGGTGAAGCAAAGAACAAGGAAGCTGGGCTGCAGGAAGAAACCATTGACTGTTTGTTCGATGGTATGATCAACGGTTTGACCTCGGTAGATAACCGTCAACGGTTTTAGGGAAACCGTCGACTGTTTGCTAAAATTGTTCCCAAAAAACATATGGCACTTATTCCATTACATGGAGTGGGAGCAATCGAAAAGGCCAAACTCCGCACGGTATCTCTTGAAATCCTGAATATGATGCTACCAATAATTGTACGAACCCACATATGTTTCTCTCCCATTAATCGATATTAGTTGAAGTAATGAAAATTCTCATATTTGTTTGATGAGAAACAAAAGAAAAAATAAATAATAATACCCCGAGATTCTGCTCCTTCTCTTGTCCCCCCTTTCACAGAAAAGGGAAAGATGAGTTGATGTCTTTATTGGAGTCATCAAGATTGACAGGGCTCAAACCTGTAGCTTCCGCCTTGACAAGGCGGTGCTCTGACCAATTGAACTACAATCCCAAATAAATAAGGCATACAACATACATATTCTTATGGTTTCATTCAAACCATTTTGATTTAGAATCGTCATGTTATATATAAGAGAGACGCGAGTGATATATTGATATCCACATGAATATGCACCTTAGTGAGAGGGACATGGATTACTAGTAAAGTAATCCTTTCGTTATTGCCAAATTGATTAATAATCAATCTTTCAATGAATTTTATTTCTTTACTTTTTCCTTAGAATTTATACTTATAGATCTCAATATGAATCTAGATCATTCATTAGCAAGATTTGAGTGGGAACAAAAAAGAATTATATAAAATAAAAATAAATAGAGGTAGGGATATAGCAGAAAATTGGACTCCTTTTTTATTTCTCTGTATCAAGCATTTATGAGGACAAATGGATTATATTATCTCATTATGGATTGGAGAATTATTGGGCCGAGCTAGATTTGAACTAGCGTAGGCATATTGCTAGTGAATTTATAGTCACTCGAGCATCGACTCAGGAAAAAGAAAATTTTGGCTTATTGATAATTCATTATCCACTTCCTTTCGTAGTACCCTACCCCCAGGGGAAGTCGAACCCCCACTGCCTCCTTGAAAGAGAGATGTCCTGAACCACTAGACGATGGGGGCATACTTGCCAGACTACCATCATACTATACTTAGAGTATGAACAGTTTTTTGAAATTGTCAATATAATGTAATAGTATGACTAGGTCCGAAGAATCTTTCATGATTCCATAGAATTTTATGATTCGTCATTCATGAATCATTCATTCTAATCGTCATTTTATACATTCCATTTTAATTATATGTAATATATCAATCTATATTATATATATATGTATATATATAATAATAATAATAATAATAATAATAATAATAATAATAATAATAATAATAATAATAATACAAAGGATCCTTTCGAGGAGTGATTTGTCTGCCAAAACAAAAATAAAAAATACCAAAAATCTCACACTCCTTAATCCGAACGCACTAAAACCCAAAAATATATTCTCCTCATCGACTTCATCTTCATTTCATGCTTACTTGCTGGGCTGGGGCCCTCAACTTCTTTGTAAAGAGGACTTGCCTGCATATAACAGCTTTACTGAGCCAGAATGAAGCCCAATGTAGTTCTTTCGCTCATATTGTAGGGAGTTCTATCAGGAGACCAAAAGGATCACAATGGGCCCAGATGTACTATCAGGCCACCGGGTATGAATTTGATGATATGATGTTTTATGCATTCATTACTACCAGCAAGGTTCCTACTATTTTTCAAGATGTAGTGCACAGCAAAAGGAAAAATAAATGGATAAATGCTATGGTGGAGGAGATGGAATTATTGCAAAAGAATCAAATGTGGGAATTGGTGGAGCTTCCAAAAGGAAATGGGGCGATAAGATGCAAGTGGGTAATTTTTCTATTGTTTTATGTTGATGACATATTAATTGCTGGGAATATTTTGACCAAGGATAATCAGTTGGAAACTCTGTTAAGAAAGGAATTTTACATAAAGGTTTTGGGTGTGGCCTATAAGATTATTGGGTTAGAGATTCACAAGGATAAAGCTGTAGGGAGATTGGGGTTGTCTCAAGGTGGCTTTGTGGACATAACTGCAGGGAGATTGTGGTTATCTTAGGGCAATTTTGTGGAGAAGGTGTTGGAGAGGTTTAGTATAGTTAATGCAAAATAGGTCACTGGTACCAAAGGACGAATGGTGATGTTCGAGATATGTGAAATTTCTCTTACACCAGTGCAGTGGGGTGTTTTGGCAGGCAACAAAGTGATCCTTCAGTTGTGAGATTCGTGGATGCAAATTATGCAGGGGACTTGAATGACAAGAGGTCTACAACAGGGTATGTGTTTACTGTTGAAGGAAGACCTATATGTTGGAAGTCCAAGGTACAGTCTCTGGTTGCATTTTCAACAACTAAGTCGGAGTACATAGAAAGGGCTAAGGCTGCCAAGGAAACATTGTGGTTTACAAGATCGATCAAGGAGTTAGGTATTCAACTAGGTGGAGTTCCTGTTTCCACGAATAAATTCAAGCATCACTTGGACTTGGTTTATGTCTCTAGTTGTTAAACGAAAGGCAGTCCCAATCTACTATCCCGGGTGGAGCATCGGGTTATGTTTTCATATTTCTCCTAAGTGGTTAATATTCGCCAAGGTGGAGATTATTGGATATGTGGCTCATATTAAGTGGAATGCATGCACTAGGAAAGCATGGTGAAACAAAGAACAAGGAAGTTGGGCTGCAAGAAGAAACCATCGACTGTTTGGTGGTATGATCGACGATTTAGCCTCGGTAGTTAACCATTGACGGTTTCAGTCCATACCGTCAATGGTATGCTAAAACTGTCGACAATTTTATTTGGCACAAATCACGAATTTTGAATCAATAGATCTGTAGATTGGGATATTTCAGAGGATTTTCTTCTGAGGATTGCTACAAAAGTGTTTTAGATGTATTCTAAGCCTTTTGTACGGATAGGGTTAGAATATAAACAATATTTTGTAACCCTTGATGTAAGTTTGACGAATTGATAATGAAAATCAACTGCTTGCTCCTGTGGACGTAGGGACATTGTCGTACCACATAATTTATCATGTGGTGTGTTCTTATTGCTTTATTTTATTCTCTTTGTGATTGATTATTTCCATATATTCATCATTGGTTGCTTGCATTGCTTGTTCCAGATTTGATTTGTTGGTTTCCGCTACGCATTGGCATTCAAGCCACTCTTCACAACAAGGACCACTCCATATTGTTCGAAGTTTACCTGCAAACACATGGAGCTTTGAGTTGTAGAGAGTAACCTTTTGAGTGGGGAGAAAAATTTTCCTCAGAATTTGTTTGTCATGGAAAGCCTTAGTTTTTTCCTTGTCAAGTTTGGCATTTTCATAGGCATCGCGTCTGAACTCCTCTAATTCATTTAGTTCCAATTTCCTTAAAACATCATATTCATCAGTAGCAAAATTAAAGTGCTTGACAACCCAATAAGCCTTGTTTTCTAACTCAATAAGGAGGTGACATGTCTTATCGTAAACCAGACGATGAGGCGACATGCCTAGGATAGTTTTAAAAGTTGTCCTATAAGCCCATAAAGTATCAGGAAGCCTCGAAGACCAATCCTTCCTAATTGGGTTGACTATTTTTTCAATAATGACCTTGATTTTGCGGTTGGCCAATTTAGCTTAGCCATTGGTTTGGGGATGATAAGGAGTTGAAATTTTGTGATGGACCCCATATTTTTTCGTTAAGTTAACAAACAGTTTATTGCAAAAGTGGGAACCTCCATCACAAATTAAGACCCTTGGCATCCCAAGCCGAGTGAAAATGTTATCTTTCAAAAATTTCAACACAACATGATGATCATTGGACCGACATGGTATTGTATCTAACCATTTGGAAATGTAGTCCATTGCAACAAGGATGTAAAGATAACCAAAGGAAGACGGAAAATGGCCCATAAAATTAATCCCCCAACAATAAAAAAATTTCTATTGCTAAAATGGATTGTAGGGGCATCATGTTTCTACAGGTAATTCCACTTAACTTTTGGCATGGTTCACATGCTTTACAAAAATTATAAGCATCCTTGAACACATAGGGCAAATAGTAAACACATTGCAAGATTTTAGCCACTGTTTTCTTGGCTGAAAAGTGACCTCCACATGCACCAGCATGACAAAAATTTAATATGTGTGGAATGTCACAATTAGGCACACACCTCCTCGAAATTTGATCAAAGCAATATTTGAATAAATATGGGTCATCATAAAAGAAAGATCTTACCTCTAATTTAAAATTTTTGAAGTAGGGCTCTAATGAGGTGGGGTATGTCCTGTTATCAAGAAATTGGCAATATCAGCAAAGCAAGGCAAATAATTAAAAGTTAGAAGTTGTTCATCAGGAAAAGAATCTGAAACATGAGTAGAAAGTTCATAATTTTCAACACTGAGTTGAGATAAGTGATCAACAACCACATTCTTTACTCCCTTCTTATCCTTGATGATAATATTAAATTATGCAACAAAAAAATCCATCTAATTTGATGAGGTTTGGCATCCTTTTTAGTGAGCAAGTACTTAAAGGCTGCATGGTCAGTGAATAAAACAACTGGAGAGCCTAAAATGTAATCTCTAAATTTGTTCACAGCAAAATAATTGCTAGCAACTCTTTCTCAATGGTGTAATAAGTTTTCTAAGTTGCATCAAGTGTCTTTCTTGCATAGTAAATCACTAATAGAAGTTTATCTCTTCGCTAACCAAGGACACCTATGGCAAAATCACTAGCATCACACATGATATCAAAAGGCAATGACCAATCAAGTCATTAAATTATAAGTGCAGTGACCAACATGGATTTGAGTTGCTCAAAAGCAACTTGGCATGCATTAGTCCAAGTAAAAACACAGTCCTTAGCTAACAACTCACACAAAGGTCTCAATATGGAACTAAAGTTCTTGACAAAACACCTATAAAAACCGGTATGTCCAAAAAATGATCTAATATCCTTGACATTTTTTGGACCTTGACATTTTTTGGACAAGGTAGCGTCGATGTTAGATCAATTTTGGACTTGTCAGCTTCAATGCCTAGATCTAAAATGATTTGCCCAAGAACAACATCTTGCTGCACCATAAAATGACATTTTCCCAAATTAAAAGCAAGTTTTTCTCTTCACTTCGAGCTAAAACATATGTAAGGTTAGTAAGGCATGTATCAAAAGAATCACCATAGACTGAAAAATCATCCATAAACACTTCCAAGATATGCTCAGCCATGTCACTAATAATGCTCAACATGCATCGCTGGAATGTGGCGGGTGCATTACAAAGTCCAAAGGGCATTCTCCTAAATGCAAATTTTCTAAAGGGGCAAGTGAAAGTAGTTTTTTCTTGATCTTCAAAGGCTATTTCAATTTGATAATATCTTGAAAAACCATCAAGAAAACAATAAAAAGCATGGTCTACAGCTCATTCCAAAGTTTGGTCTAAAAATGGTAATGGAAAATGGTCCTTTCTTGTGACAGCATTTAGCTTCCTAAAATCAATGCACATGTGCCATCCTGTGGTGGTTTTAGTTGGGATTAACACATCTTTTTTCATTTTTCGCAACTGTAACCCCATATTTCTTAGGAGCTACTTGAGTAGGACTTACCCATTGACTATCCGAGATGGGATAGATGATACCTACATCCAATAGTTTCAAGACTTCATTATTTACCACCTCCTTCATTGTGGCATGCAGCCTCCTTTGCATCTCTCGAGTTAGTGATGAATTTTCCTCTAGAAAAATTCGATGTGTGCAAATGGTGGGGCTTATTCCTCTGATGTTAGCAACCTACCATCCAAGTACTCATTTATGTTGCTCAAGGACTCGAAGGAGCCGCTCTTCTTGCTCAACTAACAAAGAAGATGAGATAATACATGGAAAAGTGTTAGTAGGCCCAAGAAAAACATATTTAAGCATCTCAGGTAGTGGTTTCAAAACCAAAGATGTAGGAACTTCATCTTATGGTTGCTGGTTTATGGATTGAAGTCGCAGGTCTTCAAATTTAAGTCGTCACAACGAGTCTACTTTGTTACCAGCACTAGGATTTACTAACTTAGCATAAGATAGGTCAATGTTATCCAAGGTTTCGAACATTGGAAGTTTCCAAAAATGGCCTCACTAAAATGACAGGTGCCTAAAAAATAGAGTGAGGAGTTAATTGAACATCTAACACCAAAAAATCAATAGGATAGTAAAACTTATAGACTTGTACTAGCACATCTTCCACAACTCCCCTTGGCTTTTCAATTGAACGGTCATCCAATTGTAAGATGATAGAAGTTGGTTTCAACTCTCCTAAACCAAGTTGCTTATAAGTATTGTAAGGAAGCAAATTCACACTTGAACCTAAGTCTAGTAATGCTTTGCCTATTTTTAAGCTTCTCATGACACAAGTTATTGTTGGAGAACTTGGATCCTTATACTTAGGAGGAGTATTGGATTGAATAATGGCGCTAACTTGTTCCATGAAAAATGCCTTCTTTTGCACATTAAGTTTCCTCCTGATCATACACAAATCCTTTAAAATTTTATATATGTTGGAATTTGCTTAATGGCATCAAGAAGTGGAATGTTAATTCAAACTTGTCTAAAAATGTCTAAAATCTCAACATGATATTTATCTATTGTTTGTGATCTTGCATGTATTGTAATTTTTTTTTGACAAGAGATTTCAATATCCATATTTTGAATTAAGAAGCTAAGGATTTGACTTAATAGTTTAAAAGTTTCAATATTCGTAGAAGATCAAATCTTTGAGATCGAGCATTCCATATACATGGAGTTTAACAGTCATTAAAAATTTATTACAAGATTGAAGTTGGGCTTAAAGAATACTTTATATATTGAGTTCAACTACTCTAGAGACCTGATGAATTATAGAAATTAAGTAAATAAGAGAAAGGAGAGAAAATGATTTTTCAAAAAGGGGATTCAGCAGGGTCTCGTCGATGAGTGCAGAGTGCTCGTTGACGAACAGGCTTCTTGGGCTCATCAACATGGATGTGTGTCTCATCGACGAGACATTACTGAGAGGGCTAATTTTAGGGCCTGAAATTCGTCGATGAGGTGTAAGTGTTCGTGGACAAACTCCCTTCATGGACTCGTCGACGAGGTGACGTGTCTTGTCGATGAATTCGTCTTTTATAAATATGTCAAACTCGAGTTTTTAGCGAAGGAAATTACGTGCAAGGTTTTCTCTATCTCTAAAAACATCTCTCCCACCTTCTCTCTAGATTTTCGGCTTCATCCTTCGCCGAATCGACAATCGGAAACTGCCACGCTACTCTTGGGAAGATTCTCTTCAAGTTTGCTGGAGTAGTTGGTTGGTTAGGCCAACTTGGGCACCATCCCAAAATCTGGGTAAGTTAGTTATTTTAAGTTTTATAAGGTATTTGGTGTTTATGGACTGAGGAAAATGCTTAGGTAGAATAATACTAAAGTTTTGTTAGGGAAAATGTAATTTCAGGGTGTTGAGTTGGGAACACCACAGGAGTAGGTTTGGTTAAATTTGTAGGCTTCTCAGTAAGTTAGGTAAGGGGATAAATTAAGTCAGCCTTTTTCATGAAATTATTATTATTATACAATATTTATTTTCAAGAAAATATGTATATTATAGAACTATGTTTGGGAATACTGTTGTTGAACAGGGAAATGATTTTAAGACATTTTATAAAAAAATATGATTTTAGAATAAATTATGAGTTTATGAGACTACTTACATTTGTGTGACATGAGTATAATATTTCCATGAAAATTACTTTATATTGAAATATTATGATTTCTCCAAGATAAGCATGTTATAGAAGTTTTCAGGAAAATCATAAAAACAGTACAAAAATTATGGTTTTAAGAATATTATGTTAACAAGTGCGTCATGTTATGCCGGCGCCAGTGTCATAATTTTTACCTTATGATATGATGACATAAAATGTCATAATTATGCCTGATATGTCAAGATTCAAGAAATTATTTCCATGTCATGTTTTACTCTAAAATATGAAAATGTTATGTTCAATATCATGAAATGTATTATATGTTATCACGACCCGGATAGCTTAGTTTAGTTTCATGAAGTACGACACCGTAGTTGTATGTTCACATTATGTTTATGTTTACGTTAGTGCTACCACACATCTTATGTAGAGTGTAGGAGATGACAGTCGATGCGGCTTTATGGGAGTGTCATAGTTCCCCTGGTAGTCCGACACAGGTGGAATAGGCCCATTGTACTTACACACCTATGTTTGACTTAGCATAGTCGGCCAGCCATTGCTAGGTCCCGCCTTCGGGCCACACAACCCTGTCATGTAGGGGATAAGACATGATGATAACTAACTATTTATCTATCGTGGGTAATAATTCAAGTATGATATGGTTATACAAGATGATTTTTCAGTACAAAAATTTAGTACGTTAAACTATGTTATGTTAAATCATATTTTATTTAGATATGATACAAATTAACTGCTTTTACCAAATATGAATTATGTATTGTTTATATGTATATCACGAAAAATACTCATGTTACCACACACTGATATTAGTTTATCTCCCTTATTAAGAGGTGTCTCACCCCAACTATACAAACATTTAAGGAAATCCAGACAGAAGGGAAAATCGAGTTCCGCGATAGTAGAGATTGGCCAAGTTACCCTGTCTGTTGGATAAGTAGGTGAGCTAGGATCAGATGGATTTTTGGGATATGACCCTAGGATAATTTTTGGTCTTTTTGGGATGTATATATATGTATATGATAGATTTAGTAGAACTCTGGTATGGTTTCTGGTGTTTTATGGCTTGTATGTGATTTTATGTTTTCTGCTGGTTAGGTATCAGAGTTGTATGACAGATATATCGTTAGTACCCATGGGTCCAGGTTGATCATGACTTTGCCAATTTAATAGGTTGTTAGAATTATTATAAATGTTATTATGTGGAAAAAAAACATATATGGTAAAATAGGCAGGTCGTTACAGTTTGGTATCAGAGCTTAGGTTGCTAGGTTCTGTAGACTCTAGAATGCAGCTGAAACAATACCAGAGTATAGGAAAAAATATTTGAGGTTTTGTTCTGTAGTTGGAGGCAGGGCTTCCGTGGTGGTTTCTATGTCTTTCCTGGGGTGACGATTTCAGGAAAGTCATAGTAAACTATTGTCGGACTGTGTTTCTAAAGTGTGGAACTGAATCTTGAATTAAGATAAGGATGTCAAGATAGAAGGGACACTAAGAGTTTGGATAGATATGTAAATTGTAAGGATAAGGTCCTTAGACTATGTTTATTTCCTTTTCAAGATAGACCCTGGTAGCAACAACATGAATGCTAGAGGTAGTGGCAACGTAGGGGCTTTCAGCATTGGTGGCAGCTACTATGAACATATGTTGCGTAGTACAGTTCAACAAGTTATGACTGGAATTGTGCGAAATCCTAGGGGACAGTGTTAGTCACCAATTGATTCAGACTGCTCTATCGAGCAATTTACCTATATGAATCCCCCAACTTTTATGGGAAAAGCTGATGCAATTACTGCAAAGGAGTGGATCCAAGAGATAAAGGGTATATTGGCAAGTCTTCACTGTGCAAATGAAAAGAAGGTGTTGTATGTTGTTTTTAAGATGACTAGGGAGGCCAAGCATTGGTAGATGTCGGTGAAGTTACTTGAGGAGCAAAAGTTGGTATCAGTGACCCTGACGTGGAATCGTTTCAAAGAAATTTTCTGTAAGCAATACATTTTT
This sequence comes from Malania oleifera, assembly GCF_029873635.1. NCBI lineage: Eukaryota > Viridiplantae > Streptophyta > Magnoliopsida > Santalales > Ximeniaceae > Malania > Malania oleifera. The sequence goes on from NC_080420.1 coordinate 73,216,946, forward strand.
CCTTCTATTTGGGATGCTTGGGCGGAGGAGTTTATGGAATTGAATAAGAGGAAGAGGCCTATGCCTCCTGGTTTTCAGGCGGGGCCTAGCTAAGGTCCAAGGAGGAGAGGTGGACCTAGCGGTGGTTAGAGGCAGGAGACAGGGAGTTGTGAGGTTCAGGGCGGGCAGACCTATCCTATTTGCCTACCATATTGGAAAAGACATGGGGAAGAATGCCGAGTAGGGAAGAACATTTGCTACCAATATGGTAGACTGGGTCATATAGCATGAGCCTCTCGTGCGCAACATATTATAGCATCCGTTCCCAGACAGCTTCGGGGTAATACCCAACGCCTCGTGGAGGTCAGCAGCGAAATACTAAGCAGGTGCGGGTTTACTCGAAGGCACCGGGAGACGCTGAGACTATCGGAGACATTGTGCCAGGTACTCTTATTATTTTACCATATAAGCTATTGCTTTTAATTTAACTCAGGTACCACTCATTCGTTCGTATTATGGGAATATGTTTAATTATTTGGGATTGAGACACAATTGTTGGATGTAAAGTTGTTAGTAATTACGCCGACTGGATTAGCAATGGGTTGTTTTATTATTATTATTATTATTATTATTATTATTATTATTATTATTATTATTATTATTATTATTATTATTATTATTATTATTATTATTAAGAATAAACAAGAAGAATCAAGCAAAAGATCAGAAAAGAAGGAATTACAAATATCTCTAGGCAAAATTGAAAGAACATTATCAAATTGGAATGGTAAGAATCTACTAAATCAAGATTCAAACCAGATCTAAAAGCCAAATTATTAAGCATAAAGGATCAATTGAAAATAATGAAGAATATTTTATCAAAGTTATTAACAAATCTATTTCATTAACAACAAATGAAGCAAGACAACAAAAGAGACTCTTAGGATTATAAGACCTTGAGTTCCTTAAGTCAAAATATGATAGACTTCATATTGGAATGGTCCAAGTAGGACTATTTCCTTTAACAAGGGCAGGACTTAACAAACCAGTTTGTGTTGTTCTTCGTGATGCAAGACATCATGAGTTCAATGACTCCCTTCTTGGTATGTTAGAATCAAACATAGCTGAAAGACCAATTTATTTTGAATGTTATCCAAACATCAGAGCAAATCTTAATGATGAATCATTATATAAGCTTTTAACTCTTGATATTCAAACCAAAGGTTATAATATGGATTCAAGAAGTTCAAATCTTGAAATGATTTATCGAGTCTATTATAAAGCAACAACTTCAATAATATTACCAAATTCACTTCAAACGAGTGAAAAAGGAGAAACGATTATGTTACAAGCCAATTATAATAGAAAGTCCTTTGTATCTCACCCCAAGAAACTTCTTTGGCATGAGATTCAAGCCAGGGGAGATTGGGAATTTACTAATTTAAATGAAACAGATCATCAAATTATTCTTGACATACAAAAAACAGTTGCTACAAAAGTTATTCAAGATGAAGAAGGAAATGTTAAAATTAATTTCCAATCCTTACTTACAACAAGTCATAGTCTTGGACAATCTTCAAAACAATCAATATATTTAGGAAGAAAGAGTATTTCAAGTCTCTATACTTATGTTGAACCAAATAATAATCTTAAACTCAAAGGAGTCGATTTTAGCCCTGAAATACCTCATGGATATTATCAAGAAGTCCCTAAATCAAACTCTCTGATTGAATTACAAATTTTAACAGAAGAACAAAGAGAAATTCTTCATGAAGAATATCAAAGGAAAAATATTATGGTTATTAATAAAAAAATTTGAACCAAATATGGAAATGATCAAAAGGGACTATTATCATGAACTTAATGAGAAAAATAGGAAGTTATTTTTCAAAAAATATAATCAAGAAGAAAGAGAACAGATTAAATCAGAATGGTTTAAAAAAATGGAAAAACTTCAAGAAAACATTCCTTTCTTCAAATTTGTCAAAGAAAGATAAACAATTAATGCTATTCAAAATTCTATAAAGAATTGGAAAACCATTGATAATTATTCTACTAGATCAATTCATCCTCCAGAAAACTCAATCAAATTTAATTACAAAGGAACAGAGATCATTGCTTCACCATTTAAAGAATCAAAAGGAAAAACTGATATTGATCAATTAATTAGTCAAAACAATTATACAAATCAAATGTTAAGATCAATGGCTACTCAATCAACAAGGATTGAAGAGCAACTTGAAAATCTTATCGAAATCAAGTCAAATAGTACTTATGAAAAAGGTGAATCAAGTACGACCAAAGAAAGACTTGAAGAACCAATCAATTTTAATACACTAGATCAAAGTCTTAAGGATTTCAACTTTGACAAACAAAATGAATTACTCATTAAAAAAATTGATGAATTAGTCAGTCAAACTTCAAATCTTAAAATTAATACAATAACAAAAGAAGCTATCAATACTCTTGAGTCAAGCTTTATAGAAGAAAGATTTGACGTAAATAAGATTAAAGACTGGAAGAGTCAAAGTCAAAGAACCTATTACTCAAAGCCTACCCCTCCAAGTCTTTTATTAGAAGAATCAAATGACCTCCTTCCCCTAAGAAATTTTCAAGGAAATGAAATTCACGAATGGAGAATTGATGGGTAGCTGAACATCAACTTCATTCCTTTTTACATCAAATGGCTATGGCAGCAACTGCCTATAGACTTCATTCAAATAAAGTTAGTGAAGAGCAAATTGTTGCTCTACTTGCTCATGGATTTACAAGAACTCTTAGGGAATGGTGGGATCATTACCTCACTCCCTTTGAAAAAAGACAAATTTATGAATCCAAAAAGGTTAAAGAAGAAAATGGAGTTCATACTCAAGAAAGTGATGCTGTTGCAGCACTTATTTGGTCAATCTTTAGACAATTTATTGGTGAACAAAGTAGTCAACATGAGAAGAATAGTGCTGTTCTACTTAATCTTACTTGTCCAAAGTTATCAGATTTTCAATGGTACAAAGATGTTTTTATTACAAAAGTCATGGGTAGACTAGATGGAAGATCTGGTTTTTGGAAAGAAAAGTTTATTAGCGGATTACCAAAACTTTTTGCTCAAAGAGTTAGAGATCGTGTTAAAGAAACTTTATGAACAAATTACGAATCTATCACATACGGTCAAATTGTTTGTACAATTAATCATGAAGGATTAAAATTATGTAATGAACTCAAAATCCAGTCTCAAATGAAAGCTGAATTCAAAAGAAACAAAGGTGAGCTTGGTGACTTTTGTGCTCAATATAGTTATGAAAAAATACAAGCACCTTCAAGAAAACATCAGAAGAAAGTTCATAAAAAGTACAAACCTTCAAAAGGATACTATAAAAAATATGACAAGAAATATTATAAGAAAAAGAAAAGAAAACCTGAAGAAACTTCAAAATCTCAGAAAAAAGATAAAACTTATAAAAACAAGAATCAAAAAACTTGTTTCAAATGTGGAAAGAAAGGACATTACACAAAAGATTGTAGAGTTAAGTAAGAAATCAAAGAACTCAATATTGGAAAGAAATTAAAGAGACAAATGCTTAATTTAATCATTAATAGTGAATCTGAAGAATCTGAAACCACTTATTCAAACTCATCATCATCTGATAAAGAATTTGTAAATGAAATTTATTCAAGTTCTGAATCTTCAGACCAAATTACTTCTTCAGAAGAATCTTGTCAAGAAGATTTAGGATTTTGTTCATGCAATAAATGTTCAAAATCTATCAACGTTATTTCCAAAGAAAATGAAATCATCTTTGAAATGATTGAACATGTTCAAGATCCAGAAGTTAAGAACAAATATTTACAAAAATTAAAAAAGAATATAGAAAAAGAAAAACTTCCAAAAATCCATAAAGGATATAATCTTGAAGAAATTTTCAACAGATTCAAAGATAAAGAAACTTTACCAAAAGAAGAGTTAAGTATTCAAGACCTACAACGAGAAGTTAATCAAACTAAAAAAGAGATTAAAGAATTAAAAGAACAAAGTGAAAAATGTAAGCAAGAAATACTTCAAGTAAATTCAAGAATTGATAAAATCAATTATAAAGGAAAAGAGAAAATTAATTCTGATCATGAAGATGATTTTTAGATTAATCAAGGATTCCTTAATTACTTATCCAAGGTCAATATTCATAAATGGTATTCGGAAATCAAATTTGTCATCAATAAAGAATTTGTTCTTAAAGCTTGCGCTCTTCTTGACACAGGAGCAGATTTAAATTGTATTCAAGAAGGTCTTATACCCTCCCGTTATTATGAAAAAACCAAAGTCAAGTTATTCAGTGCAACAAATTCTACGCTCAAAATACAATACAAGATCTCGAATGCTCATATTTGTAAACAAGATATTTGTCTCAAAACCACTTTTGTACTTGTCAAAAATATGCAACAAGAAATCATACTTGGAACACCGTTCTTTACAATGATCTACCCTTTCACAGTTAATGAAAGTGGTATTCATACGTTAATTAGTAGCCAAGATATTACGTTTGAATTTGTTGACAAAATGCAAGCAAAAGAGATCAATATGCTTAAAGGTCTAGGCATAAGTAAAATAAATCTTATCCAAAATAAACAAAAACATGTTAAATCCTTATCAAGAAAGATCTATCATAAGAAAATAGAAGAACAAATTCAAATTCCAAAAATTAAAATACAAATTGATTTATTCAAAGAAAAACTTGAAAAAGAAGTATGCTCGGATCTTCCAAATGCTTTTTGGGATAGGAAGAAGCATTCGGTTAGATTACCTTATACAAAAGGTTTTGATGAAGAAAAAATACCTACAAAAGCAAGACCAATACAAATGAACAAAGAATTACTTGATTACTGCAAAAAAGAAATTCAAGAATTACTCAATAAAAAACTCATTAGAAAAAGTAAATCTCCTTGGAGTTGTGCTGCTTTCTACGTACAAAATCAAGCTGAAATAGAAAGGGGTGCCCCAAGACTTGTTATCAATTACGAACCTTTAAACAAAGCCCTACAATGGATTAGGTATCTGATACCTAATAAAAGAGATTTACTCAATAGACTCAATACTGCTTCAATACACTCAAAATTTGATATGAAATCAGGATTTTGGCAAATACAAATTGCTGAAGAGGATAAATATAAAACTGCATTCGCAGTACCATTTGGTCACTACGAATGGAACGTAATGCCTTTTGGACTCAAAAATGCCCCTTCAGAGTTTCAAAATATCATGAATGAAATTTTTAATAATTATACAAATTTCACCATTGTATACATTGACGACGTCCTTGTATACTGTGAATCAATAAGTCAACATTTCAAACACCTCAATATTTTCTATAATATTGTAAAAAAAAAAAATGGATTGGTGGTCTCCAAACCAAAAATTAAATTATTTCAAACCAATATCAGATTCCTAGGTCATCAAATTTATCAAAATAAAATTACTCCAATTCAAAGAACTTTGGAATTTGCTAACAAATTCTCATATGAAATTACTAATAAGAATCAATTACAGAGATTTTTGGGATGCCTCAACTATGTTGCAGACTTCATCCCAAACATTAGAATTTTAATCAAACCTTTATTGAAAAGGCTTAGAAAGAATCCTCCAGCATGGAATGATGAATGTACACAGATTGTTGTCAAAATCAAAACTTTAGTCAAGACTCTCCCTTGCCTTAGTCTTCCAGATCTTAAAGCTTTTATGATAGTTGAAATAGATGCCTCTGATGCTGGATTTGGGGGTATTTTCAAACAAAGAGTTGATTCGAAAGAAACTTTAGTTAGGTTTCATTCAGGTGCCTGGTCCGGTCCTCAAATTAATTATTCAACCATCAAAAAGGAAATGTTTTCAATTGTTTTGTGCATTCAAAAATTTCAAGATGATTTAATCAATAAAGAATTTTTACTTCGAATTGATATGCAAGCGCAAAAAATATTATTGAAAAGGATGTTAAAAACCTTGTTTCAAAACAGATTTTTGCAAGATGGCAAGCAATCCTTTCAATTTTTGATTTTCAAATTGAATTTATTAAAGGAACATCAAATTCAATCCCAGATTTTTTAACAAGAGAATTCTTACAAGGAAACCATGGCAAAAAGACAGACAACCAGTGACTTTTATTCAAAAGCCTCTTCTTCAAAACCTGCAGAAGGAATTCCTGTCTCGAACAGGTTTTCTCCCCTTGTTAGATCTTCAAGACCTCAAACTCCTACCTTCAGAGAAATTATGGAAGGACAAGTCTCCTCTCCACATCCTTCTCCTTCAAAGGCTTCGTCAAAAGGATATTTTACTAAAAATCTTTATGAAGATTTGTTTCCCGTTGAACCTGAATGGGATTCATCTCAACCATTTGAAGTCATCAAAAAATGCCTTTTCAGGGGATGTCATTTTGATACTCCTGACATTCTTAAAGACAGATGATTTTACAAATTAATTCTCATTGAAACCAATTCAGTTATCATTGATCATACCTATGATCTTCAAGATGCTACAAAAATAAATTTTTCAAAAATCAAGATTTTAAAAGTCATCTCTCCTTCTGAGTGGGGTCAACATCCTTGCACTTCAAAAAATTTTAAAGGAATTTATGTTCCCCAAACCTTTGATTATCAAGATTATCAAAAGGCTTGGTTTTTTACCTTATTTGTAAGAAATTTTACTCACTCATGGTTTATTTATTTTGATCAAAAAATTATTAAACATTTTCCAAAATGGTTTCTTACTTGGTTTGATTTCTTTGGACCAGAAGCAGGAATTTTTCCAAAATTATTCAAAATGATTTTGATTTGTTCAAAAGAAATTTTAAACTTCCCGCTAATTATTCAAAAGGAATGAATGATTCTACATATCTTCTCTTCTTTTGTTCAATCTTTATGATCACATGGATCTTCTGTTGGGATTATGTTCTTGTTTCCCCATCGGATAGTTCTTTCAGTCATTCAAAGACATTATGAAGAATTTTTAAGATCCGCTGGTGGGATAAGTTTTCCATGCCTAAAGGAAAAGTTGGTGCATGGTTAGCACAATCCCTTGGTTCAAAAGCCCCTTGCCAAATTCAAAAAGAAAAGAAGAAAGTTTTTGAAGATGATGATACTATGTCAACAGTATCATCAAGAAAGTCAAGATCGTCAACAAAGTCAAAATTACTCAAAATGATTACTCAACTCAACTCAGATGATTCCGATTCCGAGCCCAACTCCCTAGTCGCTTCAAAATTCAACCTACTAGGATCAGATATTGACACCTGGTACAATTTTATTCATGATCTAGAAGAATCATCAAAAGAGAATTAATTTGACAATAGTTGGCGACTCCTTTACTCAAAGATTGACAGGCCACCTTGTTATTTTCTCAAGCTTATTAAGTAAGTTTTATAGCTGTTAGCCACTTGGCCCAGCCTGTATTTTCTTTTACACCTGTCCACCTTACGACCAGGGTTGTAATTATTTATTGGTATCTGTTTCTTTATTTAAAGGTGGTGGGTCCCTACACAAATGCAGTCGTCCATGTGTTGTCACCTTTAATTAAAGTTTGTTGTCTTTTGCGTCGGCTCGAGTGTCCTGTAAGGAACCCGTGAAGTTTTTAGTGGTCGATGGGGCCCATTGTGTACCCATACTAATTTCCCCAGATTCAAATTGTTTTCAAATCCGAGCCAGTCTGTCTATAAATTAGAAGTTTTGTTCTAGTTGTTAGGAGCGCCAAGTTGAGGGTTTAATTTCCATTAGGGAAAGTCTGAGTCTTTGAGCTCCACTCAACTTCTCTCTTCCCTCCCCTTCTCTTTTCTGTAAGTCCTCTCTGTAAATTATTCAAGCTTTCAATAAAAGTTTGTGCTTTTGCTTCATAAATTATTAAAAGTTTTCATAAGTATGCTCTGCACTTGCGACCTTGTTCGATCTTGTGCATTAGAAAAATTGTTTTATCATTAATCTTTTATTCTCAAGATTGCTAAAGGGTTGTCAGTCAAGCCTGGCTCAGCCAGTTATTCTGACATTATAGCACGTCCCTCCAGCGGACTATTAGTCATCCCTTAAATCTAAGAATACTTTCAATTAGTATTATTATTATTATTATTATTATTATTATTATTATTATTATTATTATTATTATTATTATTATTATTTGTTATAATTTGTGTATTACCAAGAGGGGGGTGAATTGAAATTTTTAAACTTTTCTCCTAGGTAAAAGTAGATGTTAGCAGAATATTATAACCTAGAGTCTTTTTATAAAATCTCTAATGCGCTGATAAGTATAATATACAGAAATTTAAATTATGTGCATCATTAACACCAAAACATATTCGTGCGGTAAATATAAAGTGCGGAAATATAAATAAACACACGATATGTTATCGGGATTCGACCAATTGTGCCTACGTCCCCGCCTCTAGCTCACAAGCCCGAGGATTCCACTAAAAGCTCACTTAAGGGTGGAGCGGCACCGATTACAACCAAGTCAATTAGCACAGGGCTGACCTCAACCTTTACAACCAGATCAATTAGTGGGACTAACCTCAACCTACACGCCTTAACAAGATGGCGCACCTAACTTTCCTAACCGGGTTTAAGCCAATCTGGGACTATTTCAAAGAGCTAGTATCCCTCTTCAAGCTCATGCCTGGAATACAACAGTTTTTCTTAATCAATAGAATGGTACAGTGATTATGCTTTCAATTAAAACAGATATGTACCCAGATACGCTCAGTCACATACACCACCAACAAGATATAATAAATAAGCTCAGTGTGGTTTACAATATGTTAACTCTCAAATAAATATTTGCTATCTATGTAATGAGTGTGTGAGAGTGTCAACAAACAATCTTTGTATCTTAAGACTTTCAATCAATAGATTATCTCAATCACGAATATAGCGTATATGCTTGGTTTACAAAAGATATGTAATCTTTGTATTCAGCAAATAATATATGAGTGAATAAATATTGCATAGAGATTAATATCACAAACACAAATATCTTCTCACAAGTATATCAAATATAAATCACACAAGATATTTGAGTATGTTTTTGAAAACGTTTTGCAATCCAAAACAAATACAAACTTTATAAGTTATTGCAACAAAAATGCAACACTTGGAAGTTCAATACAAGTCTTCTTAGGATAAGCTTATGAGCAAAGCTCCCTAAGAACACTTAGGTTTTGCTCTCGTAAAAATCGATTCAATCACCCAACAATGAGAGAGTAAACCTCTTTGCACAAACACTCAATACACTTATAGAGGTTATGGAAAGTTATAGAAGGTAAGATTGAGTGGTTTTAGAGAAAGTATGAGCAGCAGGAAACTTTTGGCTTGAGAGAAAATTTTTACTTTGATTTGCTAATCATCTTACTAATTCTCTCAAATGAAGGGGTATATATAGACATCCCAAGAATTATAACCGTTGGGGACAAGATTGGGATTATTAGAAAAAATTAATGATATTTTTATTATTTTAACGCTATTTTAAAAAATTAATCACGGTAAAAAATTCAAGGCAACCCGAGAGACCCAGTCGACCAGAACACTTTCGGTCGACCGAAGTTCATATGGCTCGGTTGACCGAGTCATTTTTGGACTTCATGGTCGGTCGACCAGGATAGGTGATTTTTCAAAGGAGCCTGGTTCGGCCGACCAAGGATGTTTGAACTAGGTGATTTGGTCAACCAGACCGTTGGGACATCTCCTGAGGACCCTCGATTGACCAAAGTGTTGGAATACATTTTGGGCTCAGTCGACCAGGTAGTCAAAAAGTTGACTCCTAGGAGGTTCGATCGACCGGGTGTATTTGAACTAAACTAATTTGGTCGACCGGGCTGTGGTAAACTGGGTTCGATCGACCGGGGTAGAATGAACTGCATGTTCCGGTCGACCGAAAGTGCACAAAGTGTGCATTTCGGTCTAGTTTTAATTCACAAACACCCTATTTAAGTGCCTAACATGTATGAGTGCAAAGGTGAGTGTCCTAGGGTATTTTCTAGGTCTAATTTTAGTTATTATTGAATTCTGAGCTTACCTATTAGACCATGCACGTGGGGTGCGTGATTATTACTGGTAAAGTCCCCTAATTTACTATTACAGACCAATTTTGCAAATGAAATATATATTACAACACAAATGGAATTGGGTCTTCTATCTTCACTTGCTTTATGTGCATCTTGATCTTGACAATTTTAGGTTTCCTGCACAAAGTCTCAAATACCCATTAGATATTATGAGTATTTGTCATAATCAAAACCGAGCGTGGCCTATAAGGTCAACATTCTCCCCCTTTTTGATGATGACAAATACGATCAGCAAAAATATGGGTTTAAGCCTAAGAAGGCTCCCCCTATCAATATGCATGAAATGAAAGTCTAACTCCATTATTTTTGCCATTCCATTTCCATCTCCCCTTTTTGGCAATAGCAAAAAGGGCTATAAGCATTAAGAGCTCAAGGCAAATGGGTGAGTATAGTATTTATACATAATAAGTTGTGGAAAGTTTAAGAAAAATTTCGGCAGAGTGCCGTTTGAAAATCGAACTTTCTGAAACATATCCTATATAAATAATAACCTGTTTGAATTTATAAATCCTAACAGTTTATCCATAACTACTCAAACAGTTCAGTATGATCAACACATGAAATTAGAGGTATAGATTTTCGTCATTCAAGAGATAGAATATCCATACAATGCAAAATGAATGACTAAGATAACCTCAGCAATTTAGCACACAAATAATATAATTGGCCATTTAAATGATTTGAATGACATGAAAACAAGGTTAGACCATAAGCATACACAAACCATTTTCAATTGAAACACATCATAAGATCCGTAGAAGATTTGAGTTAAAGACATACGACATATGATACCAAAAAGAAGATTTGAGCATAAAAATAGTCTAACAAGTTCGCATGCATTTTCATATGAAATTACCAAACCAGTTATGCAATTTTATAACTCATATGTATATAATAATAATAATAATAATAATAATAATAATAATAATAATAATAATAATAATAATAATAATAATAATAATAATAAGGCAAGAGGGAAAAAAGTTCTAGTTTTAAAATAAGTTCTTTCCATAAAGTATTATCATAAATATATGTATGTATATATATATATATATATATATAATCATATATCCCCCTTTGATATTTGCAAGAAGTACTGGGGGTTGCTTGCAGGAAAAATAAGATTTTAATTTAAAGCAAAAAAATAACATTTTTCAGGTTTGAGCATTTAGGTACATTCATAACATAACCAGAAAACCAAAACCATAATGATCTTAAAAATTCAACAGTCACATGCATGATCATATGGCAAGCACAAACAGTTGTGGCAATATAGATATGCTTTAGATTATGATTTTCAATAAACATTTCATTCAATCACATGCCACAATGAATAACAAACTAATCTAAGCAAAAATTGCCAGTGAACAAAACAAGATAGGAATTTATGTTTAGATGCTCCCCCTATCAATTTGAGTACGTTCTTAGATTCTTTAACTACTTATACTAATCAAAGATTAATTTCATTATGCTTAATAGTATAAGTCATCAATCCAAATCTTTTAAAATCAACTATACTAAGTATTTGTCAATTACGTTTGTCACTTGATTAGTATAGTTGTCCCTATACATCATGGATGCATCAGAAGATATATATTAAGGCATGCAATAATGTTCATGACCCAAGAACATTCCATATCAAATCATAAAACTTTAAGCGTTGGATATAATGTTTAGGGTATTCTTAAGAGTCTCGATATTCAATAAATGAAAGTGATGCATATGGATCATTTTGTGCTTCTTATAGGGATGGATCTAAGTCTTTCTAAACAGTTGATGATTATGTTAAGATGAAGTTTAATTATCTATTTGGTTTCACTTATCCTTTCAAAAATGTTTTAACATTAATTTTATCATAATCATCTTTAGCACAAGGTTTTATTTTGGGAAAATTTCTGTCAAAATTTTGGCAGCATGTCACCTGTAAATCGGATATTTTCCCATAAAACCTGCACCTGATAGGTTCAACTAAGTAATTTATAATTAAGTTCAAGGCACACGAGAACCTATATATACTCTTAGCATGCAATACAAAACTTATTACATCAGCCATGCAGTTGGCGTTCCATGCAATCCAGTATTATCAAACGATATATTCAATAACAGTTCACAATACTAGATAAACACAAATCATTATCCATCAAGATATAATTTTGAACAATGAACAACAGTGGATAGTTATGAGTTTGGTGTTGTGTTGCTCTTGATAAAGGCATATGAAAATACAATAATGAGAGCATTCAAAAGAGTCATGAAATTTAGAAAAGAAGTGCTCCCCCTGAGTTATGTACTCAACTCATTTAATGTCTTTTTCATTTTCTAATTTCTTTAGCCAAGAGTTATAAGATTTTCAATGAATTTAGACTTGGCATAAATGCTTTAGGCTTATTGGACCAAAAGGTCACAATGTATATTCGTTTGAGTGTGATAAGCCTATAACTGCCTCTTTTCTTATTATCTTCAAAATGTGAGAGGCATGAGCTTGAATGACTTTTAAATTTAACTCATCATGCATAGGTTTCTTTCAAATTTCATTTCATAATCTAGATTTTAAACCTAGTGCAAATAATTTAGCCATTCACATCATTCTGATAAGGTGAAGCTCTAAATAATTTGATTTAATGTTTGAGAGCTTATGAAGTGAATTAAAAATGAATACTCTTAAAGTTAAATTAACATTTAGTTCAGAAGAGTATTTAGAATGAGTGGACATTATTCAAAAATATTTTCGTGCTTAGTAATCATGTCCACACCCTTTTTGACAGAGAGCAGCTAGGAGTATATGAATTTTTTAACACGACTCTTTGGACAGTGGTATGTATCCTTTAGATATAATTATAATTATGAAGCAAGGATACAACTAGTGAGTAGAAGAGACCTTACCGAATATGAACGTGGTTTGGTAAGGATTTCCTATGAAGGAGATAGGTGAGTCAAGATTAGAGGATTTAAATATTAAACTCAAAGGGAATAATTTGATTTAATAATAAAATATGAATTCCCTAGTGAATGCCTCTAATTTTGATTTTGAGAGGATATCTTATAATAAGCACTTATCGAATTAGGAATTTCTAATAACTAGTGCTTACACCTAGAGTGATGACTGCTACTTTTTCAAGGCTATAAAGTTCAAGGATGGGTTTAGGATTATATGATATATAGTGTGAGATGGATTCCCTAAACTACAAACTTGTGCAATGGACAATATATGCTCAATTTAAGAATTGTACATTCAAGTGTGGATTAAGCATTTGGAATTATTTACCAAGCAAGAAAACTTTATCCATTTTGAAGTGGATTTTCATTCAAGTATACTACAACCAATGTTTTCATATTTTATCCAATCATCATGATATAGATGAATTAAGTTCATATTGGATATCTTGCTTGAATTTGCATATTTTCTTAAATTTCTAATAATCTTAGTATTCAATATAGTATATAATGAATGCACATACTAAGATTTGGAATTTTAAGCACACACCACTTCCTGATCCTAAAGTCATCACAACCCTTAAACCTAAACACTAAGGAAAGATTAACTAGAAAATAATTTCAATTTAAATCCATTTTTCCTTAGGTCCTACGGGGTTTGCTTTCATGATTACCCACATCATTTCTTTTTCTAACCCTCTGGCACTTCTAGATGAGAGAATAAATCGGTTGTGCCCCTTTCTTTTATAATGCAAGCAGGTTTTGTAAATGCGTGAAAGGATATGCTTACAATTCTTATGATTGCTCGTAGAGACATGATAGTGGGAATTATGTGATAGTCCTAAATCCTTTTTGAAAAGATTTTTCTTTTTAATCTCTAAGGATTTATTATGATTATTCTTCTCATTTATAACTTTGAGTGTAGCTCTAGAATAATCATCCATTTCTTCTTCTAAGCAGATAATTTTTAAGATCTTCTTAATCTTTCTCTTTTCTAAGATGGCGTGATAGTATTTTAGATTTTCTAATTGTGCATCCAACTTTTCACTTTTGTTTTTTAGAAAGATTTTCTGCTTAGACATCCTAACTGTAATCTTATGAGCATTAAGGATTTTCCTTTTCAATTTTTCATAAGATGTCATGCTTCCAAAATTTGATGCACATGATTTAACAAAAGATTTAATACAAGCAATTTCACATATATTATTGCATGCATCATCAACAAATTTATCACAAAATGCAACAGATGATTCATTCCATAATATATTGCAATATTCAATATATGAATCATCACATACATCATTAACGGAATTATTATGATATTCAACAGATGATCCAGCATTTGATACATCACATGATTTGGCACGAGAATCATCACAGTAAACATCACATGAGCAATCAGATGATTCATCACAAGATTTTTCATAATAAAGATCGCATGAACCATTTATAGTATTATCAACAGATGATTCAATATACGACACATCACAACATTCATCACAAAAACCATCAAATAAGCTAGAGTGAGAATCATATACCTCCTCATTGATTTCTAGCTCTCGATTTACCTCCTCCTAATCATTTGAGCTCGAAGCATTCGTAGGAGTTACGATCTCCTTCTCCTATGATTCTCCATATTTCTTTTCTAGTTCATACCAGATTTCCTGTGCACTATGACATGCCACATACTCACGTAGAATATTAGAATCTAAAGCACAGTGTAATAAGTCCATGGCATATGAATTCGCATGCATTAACCTAATATCATTTTCATTCAAGGGCATATGAATCCCATTAACAATCACCCGCCAGGCCATCCAGTCTATCAATTTTATAAATATGCTCATTCTAATTTTTCAGGTTTTGTAATCGACACCACAAAATAATAAAGGACTAGTAGGTGACTGTCCCTCTCCAAATGGGGATACACCAATATGAGTTATCTCAATCTTTTAGCAAAAACATTTAAGTCAATGCCACGAGACTCTGATACCAATTGTTAAAATTGGTGTATTCCCAAGAGGGGGGGTGAATTGGAATTTTTAAACTTTTCTCCTAGGTAAAACTAGATGTTAACAGAATATTACAACCTAGGGTCTTTCTATACAATCTCTAATGCGCTAACAAGTATAATATACTAAAATTTAAATTATGTGCATCATTCACACCAAAACATATACGTGCGATAAATATAAAGTGCGAAAATATAAATAAACACACGATATGTTATCGAGATTCAGCCAACTGTGCCTACGTTCCCGCCTCTAACTTGCAAGCCCAAGGATTCCACTAAAGGCTCACTTAAGGGTGGAGCGGCACTGATTACAACCAGGTCAATTAGCACAGGGCTGACCTCAACCTTTACAACCAGTTCAATTAGCGGGGTTAACCTCAACCTACTCGCCTTAACAGGATGATGCACCTAGCTTTCCTAACCAGGTCTAAGCCAATCCGGGACTATTTCAAAGGGCTATTCTCCTTCTTTAGGCCTGTGTCTGGAATACAACAGTTTTGCTCAATCAATAGAATGGTACAATGATTATGCTTTCAATTAAAGCAGATGTGTACCCAGATACGCTCAGTCACATACACCACCAACAAGATATAATAAATAAGCTCAGTGTGGTTTACAATATGTCAACTCTCAAATAAATATTTACTATCTATGTAATGAGTGCGTGAGAGTGTTAACAAGCAATCTTTGTATCTCAATATTTTCAATCAACAGATTATCTCAATCACTAATATAGCGTATATGCTTGGTTTGCAAAAGATATGTAATCTTTGTATTCAAAAAATAATATGTGAGTGAATAAATATTGCACAAAGATTAATATCACAAACACAAATATCTTCTCACAGGTATATCAAATATAAATCACACAATATATTTGAGTATGTTTTTGAAAACATTTTGCAATCCAAAATAAATACAAACTCCTAAGTTATTGCAACGAAAATGCAACACTCGGAAATTCAACATAAGTCTTCTTAGGATAAGCTTATGAGCAAAGCTTCCTAAGAACACTTAGGTTTTGCTCTCATAAAAATTGATTCAATCACCCAACAATGAGAGAGCAAACTTTTTTGCACAAACACTCAATACACTTATAGAGGTTATGGAAAGTTGTAGAAGGTAAGATTGATTGGTTTTAGAGAAAGTATGAGCAGTAGGAAACTTTTGGCTTGAGAGAAAATTTTCACTTTGATTTGCTAATCATCTTACTAATTTTCCCAAATGAAGGGGTATATATAGACACCCTAAGAATTATAACCGTTAGGGACAAGATTGGGATTATTAGAAAAGATTAATGATGTTTTTATTAGTTTAACATTGTTTTAAAAAATTAACCACAATATAAAATTCAGGACAACCTGAGAGACCCAGTCGACCAGAACACTTTCAGTCGACCGAAGTCCATATGGCTCGGTCGACCGGGCCATTTTTTAACTTCAGGGTCGATTGACCAGGATAGGCGATTTTTCATAGGAGCATGATTCAGTCAATCAGGGATGTTTGAACTGGGTGATTTGGTCAACCAGATCGTCGGGGCATCTCTCGAGGACCCTCAATCGACCAAAGCGTTGGAGTACATTTTGCGCTCGGTCGACTAGGTAGTCAAAAAGTTGACTCCTAAGAGGTTCGATTGATCGAGTGTATTTGAACTAAACTAATTCGATCGATTGGGTTGTGGTTAACTGGTTGACCCAGACCAGGTTCGGTCGACCAAAGCAGAATGAACTGCATGTGCCAGTTGACCGAAAGTGCACAAAGTGTGCATTTCGGTCCAATTTTAATTCACAAACACCCTATTCAAGTGTCTAACATGTATAAGGGCAAAGGTGAGTGTCTTAGGGTATTTTCTAGATCCAATTTTAGTTATTGTTGAATTCCAAGCTTACCTATTAGACCATGCACGTGGGGTGTGTAATTATTACTGGTAAAGTCCCCTAATTTACTATTACAGACCAATTTTGCAAATGAAATATATATTACAACACAAATGGAATTTGGTCTTCAATCTGCACTTGCTTTATGTGCATCTTGATCTTGACAATTTTAGGTTTCCTACACAAAGTCTCAAATACCCATTACATATTATGAGTATTTGTCATAATCAAAATCGAATGTGACCTATAAGGTCTATCTAGTGGGCATTTAGGAGAAAGTATCACTAGCCGACCTTGTGGTGTTAGGCTTATGAGGGGTTCAACAGGATATCGGGGCATAGATTGCAGGTAGTTAAGTATGTCAGCATTGTTGCTATTAAAGAGAAGTAATCTTTAGACCCTTGAGTGAGTAGGAATTCAGATTCATAGAATCACGTGTGTGCACCCTGCCACAGTTAGTGTTGGTTATCCAAGTGGAAAGGCTGATATAGACTATTTGTTAGGAGTATGTTGCATAGATTCAGTAGATGTCAAAGGACGAGTTGAAACAAGCTGATATTCTGGTTGTCAGAGGATTTCTAGATATTTCTAGAGAAACTATCCGGCACCAATATCTAAAGTTCTCTACAAAATGGCCCCTGATGAGCTGAAAGAGTTGAAGGATCAATTGCAGGATCTATTGAATAAAGGGTTTATCAGACCTAGTGTATCGCCCTGGGGAGCTTCAATGTAATTTGTGAAAAGAAAGACGAGTCTATGAGGATGTGCATAGATTACAAGGAAATAAATAAAGTAACAATTAAAAACAGGTACCCTCTACCTCATATAGATGATTTATTTAATCAACTCCAGGGTACACAGGTCTATTCCAAGATCGACCTTAGGTCAGGTTATTTCCAGGTGAAAGTTGAAACTGAGGACATCTCAAAAATAGCTTTCAGGATCAAGTATGGGCATTATGATTTCTAGTTATGTCATTTGGTCTGATGAATGCTCCTGATGTATTTACGGATTTGATGAATAGAATCATTCACCAATATTTAGACCAATTCGTTGTGGTTTTCATTGATGACATACTGGTATACTCGAGAAGTTTTGAAGAGCATGAGACGCATCTAAGGCTAATACTTCAAATGCTCAAAATTGTATGTCAAGTTTAACAAATGTGAATTTTGGTTAGAGGAAGTTGCGTTTCTGGGGCATGTTATATCAAGGGATAGAATTTCAGTAAATCCCATCAAAATAAAGGTAGTGGTAAATTGGGCCAGACCGAGGTACATACAGGAAGTCAAGAGCTTCTTAGGACTGGTGGGATATTACCGTCGGTTTGTAGAAGGATTCTCATCATTGTCACGGCCTTTGACACGAATAATTAGAAAGAATGTCAGGTTTGAATGAGATGACAGTTGTGAGCAGAGCTTCCAAGAATTGAAATAAAGGTTTGTCACAACACCGGTATTGACAATTCCATTGGGAGGTGATAGTTACGTGATCTACCGTGACGCATCTTTGAGGGGGCTCAAATGTGTATTGATACAGTAAGGCAGAGTAGCAGCATATGCCTCTAGACAATTGAAAGAATATGAAAATAATTATCCCACTCATGATCTAGAATTGGTTGCAGTGATTCATGCATTGAAGATTTGAACGCATTATTTGTACAGAGAGAGATATGAAATATTTTCAGACCATAAAAGTTTAAAATACTTCTTTACGCAGAAGAAGTTGAATATGAGGCAAAGAAGATGGTTAGAGCTCATCAAGGATTATGACTGTACTATCAGCTACCATCCAAGTAAAGCTAATGTGGTGGCTAATGCACTGAGCCGAAAGTCCATGATAGCAGCATTCTCAGCAGCAGAAATTCAGCGTTCGGTCAAAATGAACTTGAAGAGGCTTGGCATGGAGTTAGTAGAAAGTGATCACCAGGCATTTATTGTCAACCTGGTGGTGCAGTTTACCCTTTAGGAAAGGATTGAAGCAGCCTAGAAAAATAACGCTGAGTTGATGGAGTTGATAGAGAAGGTACAGGAAGGATAGGGGGAGGAAATCAGTATTTCAGATGACGGAGCTCTGAGGTTCCATACCAGATTGTGTGTGCCTGCAGATGAGGATATTAGAAAGGCGATACTTGAAGAGGCTCACAGGTCCCTATACACGGTACATCACGGTAGCACTAAAATGTATAGGGATCTATGAGAGTATTTTAGGTGGAACGACATGAAGAGAGAGAATGCAAAATTTGTGCAGTAGTGTTTGATGTGCTCGCAGGTAAAGGCTGAGCACCAGAGCTCGGTAGACCAGCTACAGTCACTTTACATATCGGAGTGGAAAAAGGATCATAGTTCTATGGATTTTGTGACAGGTTTACCATCGGTACGGTAGGGGCAGAATGCTATTTGGGTGGTCGTAGATCAACTGACAAAGACTTCTCACTTTATCCCTATTAAAATCAACTACTCCATGGACAGATTGGCAGAAATATATATTCAAGAGATAGTACAATCATATGGTGTGCCAGTGTCTATAGTTTCAGATCGAGACTCACGTTTCACCTCACAGTTTTGAAGGAGCTTGCATAAGGCTCTAGGGTTTCAGTTGTCATTTAGCACGACATTTCATCCTCAAATGAATGGGCAGTCAGAGACAATGATTCAGATATTAGAGATATGCTACGGGCAAGTATGCTAGATTTAGGGGGTAGTTGGACCCAGTATATGCTGCTGGTAAAGTTTGCATACAATAACAACTATTAGACTAGCATTGGCATGACACCTTATGAGGTGTTATATGGTAGGAGATGTTATTCTCCTCTATACTGGGATGAGATAAGGTGAAAGGCGAGTTTTGGGACCAGAAATAATGCAGCAGGCGTACGATAAAGTCCGGCTTATTAAAGAGAGAATTAGTGCAACTCAGAGTCGATAGAAAAGTTATGTAGATAATCACTGTCAAAAATTGGAATTCGAAGTAGGAGATCATGTATTTCTAAAAATAGCACAATTGAAAGGTACAATGAGGTTTGGGAGGAAGGGTAAGTTGAGCCCTAGGTTTATTAGCCTTTTCGAGATACTTGAGAGAGTAGGGTTAATTGCCTACTAGCTAGCTTTACCACCAGTTTTATCCAGAATACATGAAGTATTTCATGTTTCTATGCTGAGGAAATACGTCCCAAATCCCTTCCACATGGTCAGTTATGCAAGGATAGAACTCAGAGAATCACTGGCTTATGAGGAGATACTAGTGTAGATCTTAGACAAGAAGGAACGGGAATTGCGTAATAAAAGAATTTCATTAATAAAAGTCCTGTGGAGGAATCATGCGATGGAAGAAGCTTCATGGGAGCTTGAAGAAAAAATACGACAGAAATACCTGCATTTATTTAGTCGGGATCAGCAGTAATCAGGAAAAGATGCAGGTAAGTATGTTAAGTTTCTTTTGTTCGGGTTAGTTAGTACATGTAATAATTTTCTGTTAGTAGGTAGTATTTTGGTTTGGGAGAATTTTTATTTTATGAATATTATATAATCTCCCAGAACCCTGAATGTAACCACGGTATTCCTTAGTCACAAGTGAGGGTAAGTAATAAAATAAGTAGCTTATTTTCCTCAAAGGATGGTTTTCAATATAGATAATAAATTTCTAGGACAAAATTTTATAAGAAGGGGAGAATGTAGAGACCCGGTGAATTATAGAAATTAAGAAAATAAAAGAAAGGAGAGAAAAAGATTTTTCAAAAAGGGGATTCGGCAGGGTCTTGTCGATGAGTGCGGAGTGTTTGTCGACTAACAGGCTTCTTGGGCTTGTCGACGTGGATGCGTGTCTCGTTGACGAGAAATTATTGAGAGGACTGATTTCAGGGCCTAAAATTCGTCGACAAGGGATGAGTGTTCATCGATGAACTCCCTTCATGGACTTGTCGATGAGATGACGTGTCTCATCGATAAATTTGTGTTTTATAAATATGTCAAACTCAAATTTTTAGCAAAGGAAATTGCATGCAAGGTTTTCTCTCTCTCTCTCTCTCTCTCTCTCTCTCTCTCTCTCTCTCTCTAAAAACGTCTCTCCAACCTTCTCTTTAGATTTATGGTTTCGTCCTTCACCGGTTCGATGATCAGAAGCCGCCACGCTACTCCTAGGAAGATTCTCTTCAAGTCTGCTGGAGTAGTTTGTTGGTTAAGCCAACTTGGGCACCATCCCAAAATATGGGTAAGTTAGTTATTTTAAGTTTTATAAGGTATTTGATGTTTATGAACTAAGGAAAATGCTTAGATAGAATGATACTGAAGTTTTTTTGGGGAAAATGTAATTTTAGGGTGTTGAGCTGGGAACACGATAGGAGTAGGTTTGGTTAAATTTATAGGCTTCTTAGTAAGTTAGGTAAGGGGATAAATTAAGTCAGCCTTTTTCATGAAATTATTATTATTATACAACATTTATTTTTAGGAAAATATGTATGTTATAGAACTATGTTTAAGAATACTACTATTGGACAAGGAAATGATTTTAACACATTTTATAAGAAAATATGATTTCAGAATAAATAATGAGTTTATGAGACTACTTAAATTTGTGTGGCATGAGTATAATATTTCCATGAAAATTACGTTATACTGAAATATTATGATTTTTCCAAGATAAATATGTTATAGCTGTTTTCTAAAAAACCATAAAAACAGTACAAAAACTATGGTTTTAAGAATATTATGTTAACAAGTGCAAGATTTTCATGTACAAGCACGTTATGTTATGTCGGCGCCAGTGTCATGATTTTTACATTATGATATGACGACATAAAATGTCGTAGTTATGCATGTTATGTCAAGATTCAAGAAAATATTACCATGTCATATTTTACTCTGAAATATGAAACTGCTATGCTCAATATCATGAAATGTATTATATGTTATCACAACCCGAATAGCTTAGTTTAGTTTCACGAAGCACGGTATTATAACTGTATGTTCACGTTTACCCTAGTGCTACCACACATCTTATGTAGAGTATGGGAGATGACAGTCGATGTGGCTTTATGTGAGTGTTGTAGTTCCCCTGGTAATCCGGCACAGGTGGAATAGGCCCATCGTACTTACACACCTATGTTTGACTTGGTATGATATGCCAGCCATTGCTAGGTCCCACCTTCGGACCGCACAACCCTATTATGTGAGGGGTAAGACTTGATGATAGCTAACTATCTATCTATCCTGGGTAATAATTCAAGTATGATATGGTTATACAAGATGATTTTTCAGTACAGAAATTTAGTACATTAAATTATGTTATGTTAAATCATATTTTATTTAGATATGATACAAACTATTTTTACCAGATATGAATTATGTGCTGTTTATATGTATATAACAAAAAATACTCATGCTGTCACACACTTATATTAGTTTACCTCCCTTACTGAGAGGTGTCTCACCCTAACCATACAAACATTTCAGGAAATCTAGATAGAAGGGCGGACTAAGTTCCGCGACAGTAGAGATTGGCCGAGCTACCCTATCAGTAGGATAAATAGGTGAGCTAGGGTTAGATGGATTTTTGGGATATGACCCTAGGATACTTTTTGGTCTTTTTTGGATGTATGTATATGTATATGACATCTTTTGTAGAATTCTGGTATGGTTTCTGGTTTTTTATGGCATGTATGTGATTTTATGTTTTCCACTGCTTAGGTATTAGAGTTGTATGACAGATATATCCCTGGTACCTATGGGTCCAGGTTGATCATGGCTTTGGTAGTTTAACAGGTTATTAGAATTATTATAAATGTTATTATGTAGAAATATATATATATGGTAAAATAGGCAAGTCGTTACAACTACAGTGAAGAAACTTGATTCAATTATACAAATTAAAAGGAGCATGCACTATAAATTTTTTTATTATATTTTTTATTGTAATTCTAATTCATGTGGGCTTAAGCATTGTATCTTTCTAATAGGTTTGGACTCTTTCTAAGATTAAAGGTTTTGAATTTTAGACTAGTTCTAAACTAGAAAATACCTTGGAGGTTTTTCCTTTTTTGTTGTTGTTCTTTGTTCTTTTTTTTGTGTGTAATCTAGTAGGGATTTGTATTCTCAAGCGTTGCGACACTGTGTAATGTAATAACCCCAAAAAAAAAATGGTTATGCAAGATTAGTGGGGTGATTTCAAAAAAAAATATTAAAAAATAAAATAAAATAATTAATTAATTAATTTTATAAAAAACAAAAAATAATAATTAATTTTTATTAATAAAATATATTATTATTAATATTAATTAAGTATATTATTATTATTATTATTATTATTATTATTATTATTATTATTATTATTATTTTATATTATATGTATATATATAAATCTAACTTGCCTGAAGCTATAAAGAAGCTTCAGGATCCGTGTGAATGTTCAAAGAGGCTGCCCAGGAGCCCCCCACTGAAGCTTTGCCGCTCTCCATCTCTCTCTCTCCCTCTCCTCATTTTTCTCGACAGATACTCGCCTGATCGGAAATCGGAAGATACCGCTAGACTCCATTTTCTATCGCCGTCATTTCTGCCGGAGCGGATTGGTGGTAGGAGCGACGTAGGTGTATCTCCTGGGGTAAGCTAAATCTTCTCTTTTACCTCAATTTCTTGTGAATTTCAAGCCCAATCAACAATCAGACACCACCACGATAATTTAGGAATAATTCTCTATAAGTCTAGCGGAACAGATTTCTTGTGGGGTAGTCGTAGGTATAACCCCAAATTTGGGATAAGGAGGTTATTAAGAGGCTTATTATTATTTAATTAGTGTTGATTTAGAAATTCTAGAATATTGACCATCTGAGGTTGAAGTATGATTTTTGAAATTTAGGTTCGGGTGAGCGTTACGGGTGTAATTTCAGGACCCCGCAGGTATAGTTCAGAAAATCAAGTGAGGCTGTTAAATATTGGTTTAAATGTTAATTTTGGGTGTATGGAGCCTAGGGAAGATGATATGGGTATTATTTTGGGGAAATAAGTTAATTACTCTAGAGAAAATGCAAATTGTAGGATTTAAATTTCGGTCGCTAAGGGCGTAGGATCTAGGTTTTAACGAGACTCTCAGTAAGCCAAGTAAGGAGAATAAATTATAACAGTATTTTTAGAGATACTATTTGAATTAATAAGTGAAAATGAGCATATGGTATTTTGTCTGAAAATTATTATGATATAAATATCAGATAAATTGTATGTCATTTGAGTAATATTAAATTATGATATTTTAGAGTGTGAAATTAATATATTATGAATATTAGATGAAAATTGTGTGGCATATGACGTGTATTGAAAAATGTGAAATATAACGATGAGTAATTTCTGAGAAAATATTGAAATGAGAATTATTGATGTAATTAGTAGAAAATAATGAAATATGGTATTTATATGTGAGTATAAATGATTTGCATGAAAAATGAGATTTTGTGAATTACTAATACGAGTATTTTGAGAAATGTTGAAATACATGAAACATGATATATACTATTATGAGATGATGAAATATGCACCGAGAATGATAAGAACATTTATATTGAGATGAATTGAGATATACTAATATGAGATTAATGATGTATATTGATATGGAAATATTGAAACGTGAAAATGAGAACGTGAATTCTGAAACGTATATATTGAAATGTGAAAATGGGAAATATGAATACTGCAATATGTGATTGATGAAATGTCAATACCGCATAATGATTGCGAGTATGTGGTAATGATAACCCTGATTGATGGTTATGGAAACCCTAATGATGGGTTGTGATATTGAGCACAATACCGTTGCTAGTGGTGTAGTGCAACCACACGGACTCTTTGAGCGTGTGGCATAACAGTCGACTGAACTGTTTAGTAGAGTTGTTGTGCCCCTTAAGTTCGGATCAGGGTTATAGGCTGACCAATCGTACTACAAACACGAGATATGTGATATAATATTTTGATCTAACCGGGTCGGCCAACCGCGGTTAGATCCAGCCTTCGAGCCGCACAACCTTGACCATGGGGGGAAGCATGGTGTGGAAAGAAAGATCTTCAGGGTAGCCATGAGTTATAGACACGATGTTGGTACTAGATACCAAGGATACTCATGAGCCGGATAGTAAAATGGAAACGGAAAGTGAAAGAATGATAAAATGGGCTAAAATGAGAAATGAAAGAAATAATGGAAATTGAGAAATAGAGAATGATAAAATTGAGAAATGGATCTGTATGAGTTAATAATATAAATAATCGAGGCGAAGTGAAACTCTCCTCCTAAGGGCTCATTGAGTAAGGTGAGTGCCCTGATAGGTATCAGATGTGGCCATACCTAGCTACATAACGCGTTAGGGCAGATGGAAGCTACATGTTTGGGCGGGTAATTTTCCCTATTCTCAGGAACTTCGCGGGTAAATATGTGTTGGAAATGATTGAATTTGAGGAATGATTTTTAAGCTTATAAAAGCTTGTGTTGTATGTCTATATGATTATGAGAATATGTTTATCAGTGTATTTTTCTCAGATGAAATGTTGATTTGAGAAGTAAAGTGTGTTATAACTTAACTCATATGGCCACATATTGCAAATAATTTATTCCTTCTTACTGAGACGTGTCTCACCCAAATTATCTAAATTTTTCAGGGAATAGAGATAGGCCAGGCGATAGAGCTCCGAGACCATAGGGAGCTGAGATCCTGACACACGGGGTGAGTTTTTGGACTAGGGGAGGTGTAATTCCCCTAGAATTGAGTTGTTTTTAAGTATGGGATGGTAATGTATTTATATATGTATGTTGATACTCTAGGTATTGTATTCTGGTTGTTAAGTATGTACTATCTTCCGTTGTTAGGTTGTATAAATGAAATGACTTTTTACCCTCTACCCAATGCGGGTCAGGTCATATGAATGGTAATAGAGTTGTTGACGTGGCCGATTTGTGAATGTTGTTGATGACGAGTGAATATTTATTTATTGTTGTTTTAAAAAAAATTGTACGAAAATCGGGGCGTCAGAGTGTATTAGTCTAGGAGCCAAGTAAAGTGAGTATGAGAGTGAGAGTGTATCATTCTCAGAATTGGCTAGTTTCCCTATTAGGAATGTGTTGTCCCGAGTGTTGAGGCATGCATTATTGGTGGTGTTGCCAGGGAACGAAAGATAGGACAATTGTTCTAAAGAGTGATTGATTGAATAGTTGTTTTGGTTGTGAGATACTAAGTGTATTTAGTATTTGATCATCATATATAGTGGAAATACTCAAACAAGTTTTTTTTTTTTTAGGAGTGGAAGTTTGTATGGTGATCAAACCACTATAAATCTTGTGTTTCTCTTTTTCTCTTCTATGGCTTAATTGCTTACTATGGTTATAAATGCTTTTATTAGCGTGTTCAAATTATGTTTTATTCTATTCATTGTGCTAGAACTCTCATTTGATCTATCTTGAAAACAACCATTGGTTGAGATTGATTTAATTATCGTTATTGCAAACCAACAAAAATACTTGAATCAATTTTAAGTTATACAAACCACTTAATTCACTCCCTCTATTGGGTGCTCAACTAGATCAATAAATATATACCACCTAGTAATATGGGGGAGGTGTTCAAAGATCGAGGAGTATGACTTAAACAAAAAGCCCTTAAGCCTCTTAAAGGTAAGTTCCCTAGCATTAAAGAAGTCCTTGTAACACCTAGAAACTTAAGAGGCCACCTATGCCCTTTAATACTCATCACATGATTCCTTACTTTTAGGGAGTGCTAAAGGAAAGAGGAGATATAGCTAAAGCATGACAAGATGTTTAAGATCCCCTTGTCCTAGTTACCATTAAAAAAAGAGGAAAAGAAAATGAGGGGAAGAAAAAGAAGAAGGTAAGCAAACACGCCTAGAATGTAGAGCAAAGGGAGAACTCAGGCAAGACAATACTACAAACACATAACAAACAATGCTCAAACCTAAGAAAAAATATAAAGAAGACTAAGAACATACCTAAAGATTAGAAGGAAGAAGGTATGAAAACCATTGATGAAAAAGAGAAGTTGTTGGAGATGGAATGAGATTGAAGATAAGCATTGAAGGCAATAGGATTGTTGGCCTTACAAGGCTTAATATCTTGTTTTGATGCTAACAAATAAGAAAAATTTAACATATTTGGTTGAGTAATGATATTTCAGGACTCACAAGGATCAAGCATGTAAATGTAAGGTCAAGGATCCATTGCAAGCTTATACTTCAAAGAAGGATGATCCTATGAAGCTTAAAGCATGGATTTCAAGATGATATATTAAAGCTTGAAGAATATGAGAGAAAGCTTAAAAGTATATTAAAGCTTGAAAGCAAGAGAGCCAAAGAAAAGCAAAGCAAGAGAGCTCAAAAGACAAGCATGAAGACTCAAGCACCAAGAATGTCCAAAGTCCTAAAAGTCTTTATGTAAGTGCTTCATATTTTAAATATCTTTTGGAATATTTTTGAAGCTCTTTAGGATACAAAGACTTAGAGACCAGTTCGTGAAAAACCCTTGAAAATGATTTTGAATAGTTATATTTGAGTCTTTCAAATAACTAGAGTTTAAAAATCAAAAATGAAAATATTTGGAAAAAGAATGGACTGGTTAACCGACTGACCAGAACACACTAAGATTGGCCAGTCGACTAACAAACACAAAAAATGAATAAACCTGCTCAGCCGATTAACATTTTGTACTGAAATTAGTCAGTCGACTTACAAAGCCAGTCGACTAATCATTTTGAACGTGGTTAAGTTAGTGACTGACATTTTACATAATTTAATTTTTGGCAAATAGAAAGGCCTCAGCCGCCTATCTAGCCAACTGACTCTAAGAAATGAACTACCTAGTCGCCTGTTCGACCGACTGACTCCACGGGATTTTAAAATTTTAAACTTCAACGGGAAATTTTCAAAAATTAGTTTTTCAAATATGAACATTATAAAAACTTGGTGGACACTTCAAGTAACTTGGGGAACAAAGAAACTAATCCTAAAAAGTCTATAAATACTCCCTTAATCCAAAGAAATTAATAATCAAAGCAATCACACAACATTCTTGTATTCAAACTTTCAATCTCTCTCAAAGTTCTCTATTGCTCATACTTTTGCTGGGAGAATACATCTGAATTGCTGCTGAATCACAAGCTTACGGTTTTAATACTGAGTTTTCTCAATCACTAAAGAACCCTTGGTAATCTGCTTTGTTTTGAGAGTGTTCTCATATGCAGCATTTACTTCATGTTTTTTTTAGTTCTTGGACGATTCAAGGTGTTTGGATCATTGACCAAGTGTGGGGTATCGCTTGGAAAGGTGTAGCTCTAGCCTAATTGAAGGAGTGACTGAATGAAGGGTATCACTTGGAGAAGCGGGCTCTAGCCTACTGAAGGAGTGTGTAACGGTGTTGTTCCGCTCGGAAAGGAATTGTTTTAATGGAATCCTTTGGTGGTTTGCCAAAGGTGAGGACGTAGGCAGAGGATAAGCCGAAACTCGTAAAAACTCGATGTCACTCTCTTTCCCTTACTCTCTTTTATTTTCAACATACATAAACTACGTGGATGATTTAATTTCTTAATCATATATACTTCGTAATTTGGAAATTAAGTAAACTTAAGTTTAATTTTGATTTGGGATTGCGGAAACCGAAAGGGAGTATGTTGGTTGATTAATACTTTGTGAAAACCTCAAAGGGAGTACATTGATTGGTTAACACCCAAAGATAAATTAACTAAGAGTTTATTTAAATTCTAAGTTGTTGGGAATTTGAGTTGTGGTTTGCATTGAAGAATCAATTTCATTCTCTACAAGGCTTGCATAAACTTTCATGTACACAGGGCTGTTAACAAAAGCTGAAAGCTGAATATTAAGTTTTGTGGATTGAACACTTTGATTGTTGAATGGTTGGTTGATTGTTTAAGTTTTATTTACTTGTGTTGTATTGGTTACTTTGTTGGTATATAATTGTGGATTGAATATTTTTTTAAGTATTTGTTGTGATTGTTAAATCAACAAAAGGTTAAGAATCTTAAAAAGAATTAAAAGAAAATTTTAATAACCTAATTCACCCCCCCTCTTGGGACTACACCTTGGTTTTTCAAGTGGTATCAGAGCTGGGTTATAACAAATCCTAACAAGTAGTTATGTAAAGATCTAGATGGCACACTTAGGCATAGCTCCCTTTGGAGAGGGACAATCCTCAACTAGGCTTCCTGTCTTTTGTGGTTTAAACTATATATTTTGCAAACAACACATGAGAATCTATCTTCAAACAATGGATTGGAAGGCATGGAAGGTAGTCACACATGGTGACCTTATCCCCACTAAACTTGTAGATCGTAAAGAAGTATCCAAAGAAGAAAAAGAATGGACCGACCATGACCATAAGATGCTACAAATAAATTCTAGTGCTATGAATGCTTTGTATTATGCTCTAGACATAAATGAATTTAATAGGGTCATTACATGTAAATTAGCCAAAGAAATATGGGATAAATTAGAAGTAACCTATGAAGGTACTATTGATGTAAGGGACAATCGAATCGATATGCTCACTAGCGAGTATGAAGCTTTTAGGATGAAAACGAATGAATCAATCACTAGTATGTACACTAGGTTCACCCACATAATAAACTCCCTAAATGCATTAGGAAAAACCTAAACTACTTATGAAATGATTAGAAAAATTTATAGAGGGCTGCCACCTATATGGGAACCAAAAGCCACTACAATAACCGAAGGATTAAATTGAAAAATACCTCCTTAGATGAACTTATAGGTTCTCTCCTCACATATGAAATGACAATGAATGAAAGGAGTGGAAAAATCTAAAGTCCAAGAATATGTTGCTTTTAAAACATCAAAAGAAAACTCTAGTCATAGTGAAGAAGAGATGGATGAAAATGAATTAGCCTATATATTGAAGAAGCTAGCAAGAATTTTTAGAAGAAAGAACAAATTCAAAAGAAGAATCCAAAACTCGAAATCAAATGAAGAAGAAACCAATACAAAGAAATCAAAGAATAAAATCCCCACATGTTATAATTGCAAGAAGGATGGACACATAAAACCGGAATGTTCACTACTTAAGAAATATTCCAAAAAGAAAAAGAAAAAGTCAATGAAAGCTACTACTTGGGACAACAGAAGTACAAGTAGTTCTGATAATGAATCAAGTGACCAAAAGGTTGCTTGCTATATGGCTTGGGATGATGAGGAAAGCTCCTTATCCAAATCCTTAAATAGTTCCTGTAGTGATTCATCTAATGAACCTAATGATGAAAGCATGCCATCTTATAAAGAGTTACAAAATGATTTATTCAAAGTGCATAAGATGTTAGTCAAAGTAACTAAACAATACACATCATTGAAAAATAAGAATGAAGGAGTTATGAAAGAGTTAGAATCCCTCAAACTTGCTACAAGTGAAAAAGATTAAAAAATTAAGAAAATAGAAAATAAGAATGAAGCTGTGATAAAAGAGTTAGAATATAAAAATCTTACTGAAAAAGAAAAATATTTGAAAATCAAGAGATTAGAAAGTAAGAATGAAAAGTTGATGAAAGAACTAGAAGACTTAAGATCCCAATCGTCTATGGAAAATGAGAAAGATCTATATATTTCTGAATTAGAGAATAAAATCAGTAGAATATCTCAAAATCAAGAAAAGGGCAAAAGTATACAAAACTTAGAAATTTATGATCTTAAAAAGAAAAATGAGGATCAAGCTAGAATCATTTACAATTTTACTAAAGGAAAAGAAAATTTTGACAAAATGATTGGCTCACAAAGAATGTCATTAAATAAAGAAGGCATAGGATTTAATGGAATTGAAAATACAAAGAAAAAGAGTCTTTACATGGAATACGTTACAAAAGCATCTAAAGATTATGCTAGCACCTCCTCAAATGCCTACACACATACCACATGTTTTCTATGTAAAAAAAAGGGGCATGTTAAGTTCGAATGTCCATTAAAGAGAAAAGATGTGAAAACAAAATATGGGTACCAAGATGAAATAGTATGACTAAATCCTTCAATTTCAATTGATATCAAATCTATAGAAAAATCATACAAGGATATTGAACAAAATTGAAATAGAGAATAAGAATGAAAATTTTCAAGCTTATTGATGCTTATCTTATTGAAACTAATGAAAATTGTTGGCCTTAATCAATAAATGAATCATATAAAGCTTAAATTAGAAAGTATTAAGTTTTGAAAAGAAATATGAATATTGGGAACCTATATGAAAGAAAATGTAAAGCAAAAATCAAGCTTATCATATAAGTTTTTAATATGAAATATATTTGAGAATAAGAGATACTTGAGCAATAATCTAAACAAAAGTGTAGTACAATGCACATGATAATGATATATACTTCATGCTTATATGATATGCTATTTGCTACATGTGTATATCTTGAAATTGGTATCTTGAAATCTCTAAAGACAATGAAAATATTTATGACTCACTATATTTTAAAAATCTGAACATAAAGTTATTAAGCATGATTTTGAAACATAAATTTTGGTATGATATTGATATATGAATGTGAAATTAATTTTTGACCATGCATGCTAATGATGGATCATATGGATAAATTGAAAAATTTGCATCTAAATAATTTAGTATCCACGAGCAGTGCATAATGTGACATTAGCATTGGTATCTATAAAGTATATTGGTATTCATGAATATATCAAATAAAATTGAGCATGACAAGCATAATTATATCCATGAGCATGTTATGACATTGATATAATATTGGTATTTGATATTAGTATCCATCAGCACATACATAATATGAATCAATGTTTGAAACATGGGATGATAATTTTAAAAACATAATTGGTATCAAAACTGAATGTATTAAATTCAGGAGGAGTATTATGACTCATTGCTTGTATTATGATTTTTCCCTAATTTTTAAATTGGTATCATGAATTATTTTTTAATTGGTATCATAAATTTTCAATTGGTATTATTCTTTAATGTTTTAATTGGTATCACAAATTCAAAAGTTCAATTGGTATTAGAATTAATAAAGATCTCAATTGGTATTATATGCTTGTTATGCATGTTTGATATTTGTATGCTCAAAATATGATTTATTTTAGATATCCTACTCTTTTTGATTAATGTCAAAAGGGGGAGAAGTTTTGAGCAAAAAGTGAGCTTGATATTGAAAAATTTTGAAATTTTGAAAAATTTTATATTTATCAAAAGGGGGAGAAGTATTTGATATTGAATGATGATCTTGAATTTAAATGATGAGATATGAGCATGATATTGAAATTGGTATTGATATTGATCTTAAAATTACATATTTTGTTATGATGATGTTTATTGTAAGGGGGAGTCTTTTTAAGGCTTACTCAAATTTTTTCTCCTTGTTTGTCATCATCAAAAAGAAGAAGATTGTTGGCCTTACAAGACTTAACATCTTGTTTTGATACTAACAAACAAAAGAAACTTAACATATTTGGTTGAGTAATGATATTTCAGGACTCACAAGGATCAAGCATGTAAATGCAAGGTCAAGGATCCATTGCAAGCTTATACTTCAAAGAAGGATGATCATATGAAGCTTAAAACATGGATTTCAAGATTATATATTAAAGCTTAAAGAATATGAGAGAAAACTTTCTTTGAAAGCGAGAGAGCGAAAGAAAAGCAAAGCGATTGAGCTCAAAAGATAAGCATGAAGACTCAAGCGCCAAAAATGTCCAAAATCTTAGAAGTCTTTATGTAAGTGCTTCATATTTTAAATATTTTTTGAAATATTTTTGAAACTCTTTAGGATACAAAGACTTAGAGACCAGTTTTTGAAAAACCCTTGAAAATAATTTTGGAAAGTTATATTTGAGTCTTTCAAATAACAAGAGTTTAAAAATCAAAAATAAAAATATTTGGAAAAAGAATAGACTGATCAACCGACTGACCAGAACACACTAAGATTGGCCAGTCGCTGACAAACACCAAGAATGAATAAACATGCTTAGCCGACTGACATTTTGAACTGAGATCAGTTAGTCGACTAATAAGGCCAGCCGACTGATCATTTTGAACATGGTTAAATCAGTTGACTGACATTTTATAGAATTTAGTTTTTGACAAACAGAAAGGCCTCAGTTGCCTGTCCAGCAGTCTGACTCTGAGAAATGAACTACCCTGTCGTTTGTCCAGCCGACTGACTTCACGAGATTTTAAATTTTTAAACTTCAACGAAAAAATTTGAAAATTTAGTTTTTCAAATATGAACGTTATAAAAACTTGGTGGACACTCCAAGTAACTTGGGGAACAAGGAAACTAATCCTAAAAAGTCTATAAATACTCCTTTAATCCCAAGAAATTAATAATCAAAGCAATCACACAACATTCTTGTATTCAAACTTTCAATCCTTATCAAAGTTCTCTATTGCTCATACTCTTGCTGGGAGAATTCATCTGAACTGTTGCTGAATCACAAGCCTACGGTTCTAATACTGAGTTTTCTCAATCACTAAAGAACCCTTGGTGATCTCTTCACTTGAGCTCCAATTCTATTTCATCTTGATATTTAAATTCTTGAAGTACATAGTGCTGAATTTGTACTAATTTGCTATGTTTTGAGAGTGTTCTTGTATGCAGCGTTTACTTTGTGTTTTTTGTAGTTCTTGGACGATTCAAGATATTTGGATCATTGACCAAGCGTGGGGTATTGCTTTGAGTGGTGCAGCTCTAGCCTAATTGAAGGAGTGACCGAGTGAGGGGTATCACTTGGAGAGGCGGGCTCTAGCCTACTGAAGGAGTGTGTAACGGTGCTGTTTTGCTCGCAAAAGAACTGGTTTAGTGGAATCTTTTGGTGGTTTGCCAAAGGTGAGGAAGTAGGTTGGGGATAAGTCGAACCTCGTAAAAACCCGGTGTCACTCTCTTTTCCTTACTCTCTTTTATTTTCAGCATATATAAACTGCGTGGATGATTTAATTTCTTAATCGTATATACTACGTAATTTGGAAATTAAGTAAACTTAAGTTTAATTTTGATTTGGGATTACGAAAACCGAAAGGGAGTCTGTTGATTAATCAATACTTTGCAAAAACCTCAAAGGGAGTACGTTGATTGGTTAACACCCAAAGATAAATATACTAAGAGTTTATTTAGGTTTTGGGTTGTTGGGAATTTGAGTTGTGAATTAAATTGAAAAATCAATTTCATTCTCAGCAGGGCTTGAATAAACTTTCATATACAGAGGGCTATTAACAAAAGCTGAAAGCTGAATATTAAGTTTTGTGGATTGAACGCTTTGATTGTTGAATGGTTGGTTGATTGTTTAAGTTTTATTTACTTATGTTGTATTGGTTACTTTGTGGATTGAATATTGTTTTAAGTATTTGCTGTGATTGTTAAATCAACAAGAGGTTAAGAATCTTAAAAAGAAATAAAATAAAATTTTAATAACCCAATTCACCCCCCTCTTGGGACTACACCTTGGTTTTTCAATTGGTATTAGAGCGGGGTTATAACAAATCCTAATAAGTAGTTATATAAAGATCTAGATGACACACTTAGGCATAGGTCCCTTTGGAGAGAGACAAACCTCAATTAGGCCTCCTATCTTTTGTGGTTTAAACTACCCATTTTGGAAACAACACATGAGAATCTATCTTCAAGCAATTGATTGGAAGGCATGAAAGGTAGTCACACATGGTGACCTTTCCTACTAAACTTGTAGATCGTAAAGATGTACCCAAAGAAGTAAAAGAATGGACCAACCATGACCATAAGATGTTATAAATAAATTCTAGTGCTATGAATGTTTTGTATTGTACTTTAGATATAAATGAATTTAATAGGGTTATGACATGTAAATCAACCAAAGAAATATGGGATAAATTAGAAGTAACCTATGAAGGTACTATTGATATAAGAGACAATCGAATCGATATGCCGACTAGCAAGTATGAAGCTTTTAGGGTGAAAACGGATGAATCAATCACTAGTACGTACACTAGGTTCACCTACATAATAAACTCCCTAAATACATTAGAAAAAACCTACACCACTTATGAAATTATTAGAAAAATTCTTAAAGGGCTGCGGCCTATATAGGAACCAAAAGCCACTGTAATAACCGAAGGAAGAAATTTGAAAAATACCTCCTTAGATGAAAATGCTTCAACAGTAATATTTTTCCAAAATTATTATATTTAGTTTTTAAACCCTATTATACATAACAAAATATTAATAAAAGCTTTTCCTATAAAAATAGGATGATTTCTCTCATTTATGCACAATTTAAAGAAGATTAATTAATATGTGTGAGTGGGGAGGTTAGATTTGAATAATTAGTTATGAACCATGAAGTGGTGGAACCCTGACATTGTAGTTTATTTCTCGTACTCCCATATGAAAGCTAATATTCAAGCTATCCCTAGTATGTTTAAATATAAGACCGTAGAAGGGAGAAAGATTTGTAAGAAACAATCCTTGTATCTTAGAAGTTTCAAGTAGAATTTTTAACTTTGAGGCCACATAAATAAAATATATTTTGGTGCAAGTCTCAATTATGTGGGTCTCGCAAAATTCAATCATATTATTCTTGAAATTGACGCATTCAAAATCTTTTGTGGCTAAATTATTTCTTATGTATGTTCTTTTAAAATTTGTAATTATTTGCTTAAAGGAGTGATGTAGATGAACAATCCTTTTAAAAAATTATGGGTGCCGCACCGAAGGATTCGAAGGGTTTGTTGGTTGATAGAGTTTCTATGTAATAATAATAAAAAAAAAGGGTATGGGTGCCGCCTGTAGTCCTAGCACCTTTGTAAGACGTGCATTTTAAATTCGACATTGTTCTCATTTGGCTCTAAATAAACCAGATCTCAAGGGCTGCATCATGTTAGATTCATGATGCAATTTATAAAGTTGTTAGAAGGCCGGGGCTTGGCCTGTCTAGTTGTAGGAATTAATTTTAATTTTTTAATTTTTTAAATTTTTAAACAATTGAAAAGATTAACTTTCAAAACATTTGTATACAAAACTAGAAGATATAAAAAATTTCTTGCATTATATGCTTGTGGAAAATAATGTTACTTTTTGTTTTTTATTTCTCAAATAATTATAAAAACGTCATCTTATTTTTCAAAATTTAAAATTTATATAGAAAAATTAAAAAAATAAATTTTTTCTCGTTTTGTAAATTTTTGATTTATTATATAGTTTTGGAAAACTAAATTGTTAGCTTTGTAATTATTTCAAATCTAGAAATGAAAAATGAAAAAAAAAATAAATTAAATAAATATTTTATTTTAAAATGAAGAAATTTTAAAATTTGAAAAGTAAGTTAATACTTTCATAATTCTTTACACAACTAAACATAAAAATAAAACTAAATTTTAATAAGTACTTATATATGAGCAACAAACTAAAACTAAACCTCTCAATTTTTTAATTATATCTTTAAATTAAAACTAATCTCTAATATTATAAGAGAATGTTTGGGAATATGAGTTTTTGATGCTAAAAAATTCACAAACTTAATTTGATTCTAAAATATTCTTATAAATATCGATAAGTGTTTTGATATCAAATTAAAATATCCTATATAATTTTGATTTATTTTTTTTACAATTATTTTTAAAATTAAAAATAAAATCGGAGAGAGGGGTGGATTGTGCGTACCGCGTGCCCCAGGCCATGTATATAAAGAGGCTCTGGGCCTGCCGCTTTGGCAGCTCGTCCGGACGTCGGAGGCAGGCTTGGACTCTGGTTTCGTTGGCCGTAAGCTCAGGTTTGGATACCATGCCTCTCTCTCACTCTCTCTCTTTCTCTCTCCTGGCTCAGTCTTCTACTCTGCGTTCTTCACTGTCTCGTCTGAATAGCCGTTAGTGCTTCTTTCTATTACACACACTCTCCGCACCCGCAATGCCTCCTGTACACCATTTGTGCTTTGCAGGCAAGAAAGTCTTCTGTAAAAGGAATGAAACGAGGAGGAGGAGTAGGTGGAGAGTTAAGAGCAAACGGGACTGAGTGGGCTGATATGTTTGGATCTTAGGGTTTTTTGGGGATTAGGGTTTTGGGTTGGACCAAATGGGGACGAGGGTCCCAGTTCAGCATTACAACCTGCGATCGGCCAATTCATTTATTGGGAGCTCGTTGCATGATCTCAACACGGTAGACGCACGTCCGGGGGAAATCGAGGGCATCAGCGATGTTGATCGCGACGGTGTCACCGAGGATAGCTTGGACAATGATGAAGAATCAAATTCTGTGGTGTGTACGCTTCTTTTTGCTTGTTTAACACCTTAAATAGGCATTTTTGTGGAGGGCTAAGCTGTAGTGACTGCTTCTGAACTTGTGCAGTTAGAGAAGCTCATGTTTCTGTTTTTACTGTTAAAGTTAATGCATTTGAGTTTGAATTGTTCATTGTGGACTGTTATCTTTTGCAAGAGAATTGGAGTGACTTCAGGGGTATCTTTTCAAGTTAACCTGTCTCTGCTAAGAAAGAAAGAAAAAAAAAAAAAGATTTTGAACGCAGAATATTTTATGATATTAGGAATTTATCTCAACTTGAGAGTTTTAGACTGCCTTCCATCCGTGACTAACTAAATTAAACTTTGTATTTATAGAGAGCCAGTTTTATATCTGTAACACTGGATATTTGATGACTATTTTGAAATTAGTAATTTCAAGAAATTGGGTTTTGGGTGGATTGTGGTTCTACTTCATGAGCTCAAACTATAACAACGTAATTATTATTTTTTAATGGTAGACATGTAAACATGACAGGAACATTTTGATACTAATGCTTGTCTTTACAAAATTAATTTTTTGTACTTTTTATTCTTCCAGGACTGCATGCATGAATCTTATAGGAACTCATTACCGCTTGACAGTGTAGGTGTGGAGGAAGATCGTTCGAGCCTGGAGAATAGTGAGTCCTCAAGGGGACCATATGATATGCTGACCTTTGATGGTGATGCACGATTTTCTTCAAATGCTTGAGTTAAATTAATAACATTTTAAAATGGAATCTCGATTTAACTTCATTTTAAATTTCTGCGGATCATTTTTTTGCCTCAAATGCATATGGCTGATCTGAACCGAGTTTTGAACCAGATGTTACACCAATTGAAACAGCACGGGCAAGATTTTTGCAAATTATTGTGGATCATTTTATTAATGAGCATGTAGTTGAAGTGGCTGATTCGGAGGCTAACTATGCTGCTCAGTCTGACCAAGATAAACTAAGCAAAAGAAAGACAAGAGAGATCCAATATGAAGGCGATCCTAGGTTTGTTTTGCCCTTGATGTATGTTGCAAATATGTACGAAACCTTAGTCAATGACGTGAACATTAGGCTTGCTTCAATGAATGGTATGCATGTAAAGACTATTGGCGTAGCCCTTGAAGCAGCAGGCGGTCTGTATAGAAGGCTGGCAAAGAAATTTCCAAGAAAAGGTATTATTTTATCCTTCTTTATTCTCTGCTCTATTCCGAGCTTGTTTGTTTCGGGGCATTTGGACATTTTGCATTTTATCTGACTTGCGTCTTTGTTTTAATTAAAAAAATTTGAATGGGTGAATGACCCAAAGTATATTAGATCTATTTTTGTGTTTCATGACTCTAAATTGCTCATTTGAAAGAATGATATGCACCTTCAATTAATGAAAAACAAGATGGAATTACTATATTTTCTTGTGCAATATAATCCATCCTTTTATTTAATTATTAGCCTAATTCTTAAACATACAGGAACTTGTACATTCAAAAGAAGGGAGTTGGCAACTTCTTGTGAAACAAGGACAAGATTTCCAGAACTAGTGATACAAGAGGAGAAGCGAGTTCGTTTTGTAGTAGTCAATGGTTTAGATATTATTGAGAAACCAAACAATATGCCTATTGATGATGCCGAATGGTAAGTTGGAAGCTTGAATTTTGCATGTGGCGACCTTTTGTTTATTTTTTTATTGCATGGCTCTTCCACTTCACAAATTTATGCTTCTTAAAATTTTGAATGGTGCTTAATCTTACCATTTTGGCTTGGTAAGACTACAGTTTTAGCATTCTAGTTTGGCGAGTCTTATATTCAATTGAACCATGATATTTTACTTCTTCTATTATTACATCTATTAAGTATTAAGTTTTCGATGGACATTAACCTTGGTTTTGGATTACATTTGATGATATCTTTTCATGTAAGGTGTAGATGGGCAACTCCCAATTGAAGTTTTAGCCTATAGCATTTGAGGGATTTGTAATTATGTGTTCATCTTGCATTGAGAAACACTAGGAAGAAGATTTAGGCAAAAGATAAGTGTTCCACATGCTGTTAGGAAAGGAGAATGGAAGTCAACCACTTGCGTATGTTAGAGGAATCTCACATTGCAATTATGGTTTGAAGGTTGTGGTCAAAGACACAAGAATAGTTGCATTCTTCGCTGATGTCAGTTATTAGGTTATAACTTTGATTTTGAAACTTTTGAATAACAAAGAATTATGCTTGATTTCATCCAAGAATCTGCCTTAGAATAGTTTAAAATTTTAATGTTTTTTTTTTTTTCCTTTAGTGTATTGATCCTTTGTAAAAATATATTATGAGTATTCATTTTTATATTGGCTATTAAGGCATCATCAAGAAGAAAAATTATATATAATGTAATTTTCTTGCAATTGCATACTTGCATGAATAGATAATGAATAAATTTGGAGTGTGCTTGATAATGAAGTCCATAAATTACAGCTTTCATCCACTGAGACTCATCAAAAATCAAATAGTTTGCATATTTAGATGTCAAGGGGTATATATACTCATGCTAACTCCACATACAAAGTAGGTCCAAATAAAAATAATAGAAAAAAAGATTGTACTTTATTTCATAAAATGTTATATCAAATTTACTCACAGAAGTGAGTGAAAGGCAAAAGAAAGTCATAAGAGAGAAGAGAGACTAGTTTCTTTCTTTTCTATTTGATTCATTAGGAAAGACCCTTGAAGAGAGAAAGTAGTCAAACATCATTTACCATATACCCCACCCCCTATAGCTCATAAATTTTTTTGAGGAAAAAAAAATAGCTATTTTCCATCTCTTTTTCTTTCAACTTCTCTCCTCTACTTTTCTATTGTCTCCGCCATATGTGAGCCGTGTGAGAGTAGTGGACAGAAAACCATTTCTTTTCCATTCTATTATCTCCACTCATTCCGAAATGATGGTGTTTAATTTTCAATCTGATTCATTTTTCACATTTAATTGGTGTTGATTTCTTATAAAATCAAGCTTAAAATCAAATAAAATTGCTGCAAAATGATATTTTTAATCTTCTATAAAGCCCTTGTTTGGACCTTTGCAGTTCGTTTTGTTGGAGGGAGATGGAGAGGAGAAAGAAACTTACAAGAGAGAGAAGGAGAGAAAAGAAACTAATTTTGCTTGACATTGTTTGGTTTATCAAGAGAGGGATAGAAAGATGGGTAAAGAAACAAAGTCAATGATAATTTACAAGGATCGCCCTCTCCTCCTCCCTCCGCACCCCCCCCTCCCCGGGGTGCCAAAATAGGGATAGTTTTTCAAGTTTTCTAAGGGTGTTTTAGCTTTCTATCTCCATTTTTCTTCGATTAGGAGGAGAAAAAAGTGGCTCCTCTCTCACTTTTTTCTGTCCCACTTCTCTCCACCTCATCTAGAGCCTTGGTACAATGGTAGAGTTGTCACTATGTGACTCAGAGGTCGTGGGTTCAGGCATGGAAACATCTTCTTGCAAAAATGCAAGATAAATCTGCGTACTATAGACCCATCGTGGTTCATCCCTTCCCCGAATCCTGCATATGCAGGAGCTTTGTACACTAGGCTGCCCTTTCTTCTCTTCACCTCTTCTCTCTTCTCTCCATCTTATGTGAACCAAACAAGAAAAGTAGAGAGAATCCTATTTCTTTTCTCAAATAAAGTTGACTCTTAGTCATTTGGATCTTGATTTTGACTTTTGATTCTTAGTTTTTAATAGAAAACTACTCTTAGGAAAATAAATCAATGAATTTGGTTACATGTTACTCTTGTGCTTTGCCTCAATTGGATCCTCACTTTAAAAATGAAAATCAGCAAAGTTTGGAGGTATTTTCAAAAAAATGAAAAAACTGGAATTGAGATGCTTAGCCTACCTGCTACATAGGAGCATGACGCCCGTACTGACCTATAATGACCCCACAATGGCTGTTAATTGGAGGCCTGATATTTCATCATATACAAGAACGATGTTATTAAAACCCTTCTCTAGAAGCAAAAAGTTGTAGTGCCTTATCTCTTTTCACTTAAATTTTTATTTTTATAGCATCATCTACATGAGATTTAGGAGATAAGCCACATGCTAGACTTCATTTCATTATTTATTAATATTAATTTATTTTTTCGGGGGATGAGGGTGGGTGGAAAGGGAGGGGGGAGGAAGGAAAGTAGAAGTAAATATTCCTGTATTAATGAAGAGCAGTTATATGGAGTCCTATTGTGTAAAAATGCCTGCTCTGCCAGCTAGGATTGTACTGTTGATGCCGAACATAAAATGCCTTATTCCTTATTTACTGGTGGGAGTTTCCAACATTGTGGTGTAGACCCCTGGATGAGGTCTTGTATAGGTTGTATTTATGCTTCGTGTTTGACCTTGTGCTTTTCCCATATTGATGCTGCTAGGCACAGTTTTGCTGCATTGGGATAGGAAAATTTGCACCGGCTTACTTCTTTGTGGCATGTCTATTACATTTCTCATAATGTTGGACTGCCAAGTGAATGGCTGACAATTGGGTCCACCTGAATATTGTTTAGCAGAAGAAAGCTATTCTTAATCTTTGATAAGTGAAATTTTGTTCAAATGACAATTTTTATCATTGATGGTTAGGGGCCTTCCTTTTTTTAGGGTACAATTGAGGGTTTGGGTCTGAAATATGAAGCATGTCAACAACAGTTTATGGTCAATGTTTGTTTCAATTGAATGATAAAAAATATTCATTCTTGGTTTAGTTTGAGTTAAAAAAGTGCTCATGCGCTTGTTTGAAGTGTTATAACTAAACTGTTAAGGCATGTGGATAAGTAGCTTGTGCTTTTATTGCAGATTTAATGTCATTTTTTTTTTCTATTTTAACATTCTTTGCATGAATCATCTTTCTGAAAGTGAAATGTTTTTCTGCCTTCAATTACACTTAGAGATGACGAGATCTCCTTGGTGGGACCTACTGAGTGTTATATTCCATTTGTGTAAATGCATGTCATATGCTCTTTTTTAGTGTTAGTGCTCTTGATAAGGCATGGTTTTGGAGGAAAAGGATTCATATAGCCGACCCCACTTAGTGGGACTAAGGCTTGGTTTTGAATCTATCAAAAGAAATGGTCCATGATCGCATAAATTGGAGGAAAAAGATTCATATAGCCGACCCCACTTAGTGGGACTAAGGCTTGGTTTTGTTGTTGTTGTTGTTGTTGCTCTTGAGAAGGCATGCTTTTGCAGCTTCTAGATGGGCTTCCTGTTTCTCATTGTCTGTTCTTCAAATTTTGAGATTCATTGGTTTATATTATATTCTAATTTACCTTTTTTTTTTTAAAATAATTGATTAAGTAATAAAAGCATATTGTTTGTTTAATTATGATTACAATGAGTGAGTTTATTTTACAAAAGCAATACCATGTATTTATGTGTATGTATGCAATATTCTCATTTATCTTGAATTTTTTTCCTTATTTTTTATTCTTGTTTTAAATATGTTGACAATGGGATGGTTTGAAATTGTATTTATTTTTTCTTTTTTCCCAATTTTCCTTGCATTATTTGTCTTTCTTTCTTCTTGCTTTCTTTTCAGTTGAAAGGAGAGGGGAAATGGTATATTGATTCTCACATTTTGCATGCCACTTTACTATATGGCATTTTGTATTTTTTCCACTGGTGTTTCTTGATGGCCTGATAAATACAGGTTTAAACGGTTGACTGGTCGGAATGTGGTAGCTGTCTCTACTCGAGACTATAAATTTTACTCCCCAAGACACAAGTATCGGCGCATTGCATCAAACTCTTCATCTAATATCCCTGGATTGCCTGTAAGTTTTATTTAGGTTATTTAATGCATTGTTCGTTCCCTCTTGCTGATTACAGTTAAAGGTGGAACTAAAGTTGTTATTTTTTATGTTATATTTTCTTAGACATTCCCTGGCACTGATAATTCTTCTGTCATGGCTTCTGTGCAAGTGTTCCGCTCCGTAAATGAAGTAAGAATTTTATCCATGTTTATCCCAAAAGAAAACCAGATTCTGAATAGAAAGCTTTCTGATCCATGAAATCATTTTTTTGGAAAGTTCTGTATTATGGCTGTTTTATCCTATTTGGATGGTCTTTAATGTAAATGACATTCTTTCGGGCATGCATGGTTTCTCTAAATAGATGAAATTTGTTTGTATTTTACTCGTCACTTTGTTTAATAATCCATTATCGAATCTAATATGATGGGGTCTATGGTTGCCAAGCAAAGTTTAACAAAGAAGGCACAAAGGACTTCATTCAGAAGTCCAAGTTCTCATTTCAGTAGGGCTTTAGTTAATGTTTGCTTTACTTGTGTTATAAATTTTGATCTTGTCTTAATTTGGAGTAAATATGACAAATGTAATAGTCCAAAACAGAGTTCAAACTCCTTCCACTTTGTCAATCTCCACCAAGTTGCAGCCTATAATCACTGTTAACTCCAATGAAGCCCCTCTGAACTTGAGAGATCCTGCATCATAATCCTAGAAGTTGCTGTAGTCTATGGTGTAGTTAAGCTCAATTTGGGAAGCTTCCTGATTGCTAACTTGGTCATTTTCAGATTTTACTCATCTTTGTCAGATGACATGGTCTGATGCTGTCAAAGAGTGTGTTCTTGGGATGCTTATAACTCCTTTTCCCTTCTCAGTTCTCACTGATTTTTGTGATACTTGAATAGTAATCCCTCTCTATAATTCCCATTTGCAGGCCTCTACAAATCTTTTGTTGCTAGCTCGTTGAGAATGTCCTAGTGTTGGTTTCTTGAACGTAACCAACAATTAGATCAATATTCCTGATGAACATTGTAACCTATCCCAAAAATATGAAAAAAATCTCGACAACCAGCTAAATAGTTTTAATGGCCATCTAAATTTGGAAATGCATGTAAATTTTGGTTCACACTAAATGGTTTTGAAAATTATTTTGGGCACCTGTAACTCAGAATGAGCTTCATTTTTATCATTGTTCTTTTTTTAATGAAAAAATTAGGGTGATAGCCATTCTGTTGTTTGCGGTTCATTGCCCACAAATGGAACTGCCTAAAGTCCTTCCCCCATCTATAGGCAACCCTAGTTTTTCCTAATAAACCAAACTTATTCCACTCTCCAAGCTGTTTCTGAGCTATTATGACAACACACACAAACATATGAAGAAAGTGCCTTCATCAGTCTCCTAGTCTGCAACTAGTTATTGATATTGATTCCTTTTAAGCACAATCAACCGGATAAATGACTTGAATTTTGGAGGGACTTTGGACTTCCAAATAGTATTATAAAGAGGAAAAGAAGAATTAGGGTGGGTCTATAATTCGCAAAAAAGATTTACATGAATACACCCCCAAAGGATTTGAGGACCAAGAATGAACGTCCACTCGCAAAGAAATACAACAAATTCTCAACAAAATCAACAAAGAGGAAAGCTCGCCCATCTCACTATCATTAAGAGAGATAAAAAAATGATATGCTTAATTGATTCAATCAATTTGCAGTAGTCAGGTCACATCCCAAAAAGAAGCCTTTTTTTATGCTTCCTCTGCCACCCCCCTGCGGCGGGGTGCCCACCACTCCTCCCTTTTCTATTCCTTTACGGGGGCATTCCATTCCATTTCTATGATTGTTTTGTCTTGAAAGACAAAAGAAAACCACAATGTTTGGCTTTCTTTCAAGTATGTCAAACAAACCAAA
Source organism: Malania oleifera (assembly GCF_029873635.1). Classification (NCBI taxonomy): domain Eukaryota; kingdom Viridiplantae; phylum Streptophyta; class Magnoliopsida; order Santalales; family Ximeniaceae; genus Malania; species Malania oleifera. Next base: position 73,261,759 of record NC_080420.1, read on the forward strand.
ATTTTTTGGGCTTTGTTGCTCCACTCTTGGAGCAGAACACTGTTCTGTCATTAAGAAGGAAGGTTGTTTTGTTATAGTACTGAAGGCTGGGGATATTTTGAAGTTTGGGAGAGTTCTGAAAATTTAAAGTTAGTTTTTCTTAGGTTTTTTTTTTTTTTATTGTTTTTGTTTAAGTTATTTGATTAACTTTTCTCACTTTTTAGATCTTATAGAAAGCATGCACACATAAATTATTTTTTAAAACACCACAGTTTTCAATTCCTTTCTAATTTTTGTTGATTTTTTCCCATACTTTTTTAGAATTGCATCTTACTTCTTTGAACTCTTAACCTTTAAATATAAATCCATATTTGTTAAAATATTTCATTTTTCAAGGTATTTTGTTTGTTGAACATATATGCATGTCACTCGGAATTGATTTTGGAAATCTATACCAAATATTATGCTTTGATCCGATTCTCAATTCCCAAAATTGGTATGATTCACACTTTAAATCTCGATTTAACAACTATGGTTGTCCCCTTCAATGTTAGCTTACTTTCATTTTGTTCCCACTTTGGCGGCTGCATTCCTAAAATCCTACCTCCACCCATATACTAGGGCAATCTTAGTGTGAGGTGAAGCCACTTAGAAGTATTAAAATTATTAGATAGGACTGATACAATAATGGAAAAGATACATTTGAGAAAATGAAAATGGAAGTGAAGAAACATGTTGAAATTCATTTTTTCATGGAAACATACTTTGTTCAAGTTATAAAGCACATGCTACATCTTTATGTGGTAACTTGGGACCATTGTTTGATGTCCACCTTAAGGAGCATTTTATGCATTGTAAAAGCCAACAAGGTACTGTAATTATAAAGTTGGGCAGGTTGCTGGAGTTGAGATAATTACTTTTGGTTTTATGAGATGCATGCATACATGAGAATGAGGGCATGATCTGAACTTCATACTAGTGGTAAATATCTTTTTAAATTTTACTGTGTGCATCATATAAATCATTTCTTGACGCCAGCATTTGTTCCATATCTAATAATACTGTTGCATGGCTGCAGTTCTTGATAAGGCATATGCTTCTTCTTGCTTAACAAGTCCAGGACTAACCACATGGATTTGTTTTATCTGTTTTGCTTTTCTATAGCCACAGAATCAGCAGCAGACTCCATCCAAACATCAGATGCAAACACTGTCTCATCAGCCACAGTTTCACCCTATTCAGCAGGGTCATCATCAAACTATTCACCAAAGTCAACACGCAGCCCACTTTTCTCAAAACCATCAGTGTGGGCCATCTGCACACTTGACTGAAATTACTCATGCACATCAATCACCTACCATTTCTCAACACCTAGATTGCTTACAACCGCTTGCAGGAGTTCATGGAGGAGGGCGCTTGCATGTAATGGTGAGTGGGTCTTCATTGCACACGTTCTTCTTATGGTTTAATTAACTAGTTCATTTTGTTTTTCCAATTTCCAGAGAAAAAGCATGATAGCCCTGGTGAATATGTAATTTTATGCGTATGAGATCTGTCATCAGTTTTACTTAGCATTCTGGAAGTTAGGGAATTGGAGTTCAAAGAAATACATTAATCTAGTAACCCCGATTCTCAATATTTAAATAATTTTTCTTTAACAAAAACTGGCCCAAAAGAGCACAGTTTGGGCCATGAGGAAAAACATAATGTGCTAGGCCCTACAATATAACAGAAGATATGGCCCTTAATGGAGCATAAAACTGGGGATTGAGCGGGAGGGTGGTGGGTGGATGGGTGGATGGGATAGGCTTTGTTGAGTTGATTCAATGATAAAATGTGTTCATTTCTAAGTGGTAGGCATATTAATCAGAAGTTTTTATTTGGTAGCATCAAATTAAAGTTGGAAGAAGAGCGTAGGCATGTTAATTGCAAGCATAGTATTGCATGTTGATCAGAAGGGTAGTTGTCTGATGGAGGAAGATACATCTATTTCTTGGTTGATGGTTCTTCAATTTACGCACTCAAATTGACTGTATTAGACATTTTTTTTATTGATTTCCAGTTCATCTCTCATGGTCATGGTTCATTATTGGGCTTGACTAGGATATTGATTGGGGGTTTATAAATGAAAGAGAAATGATGTCAAACAGCCCCATAACGACATGACATAGACTGCATGCTAGATATATGCATTAGAAAATGGAAGAAAAAGGATAACATAGATATATGTTGGAGAACTAGGTGGCAGAAACTAAAAGGAGGAAATATAATACACTTTGAAGACAATGATAAAAAGAAAGTGATTGGGCAAGAGAAGATAACTCTTAGGTAAACACCCTCTGGAATAAGATGGCTAGTCCTATTAGATATATAGCAGAAATGGTTTTAGGTGAATCCATAAAAGGGCCGTGACTGATAAAGAGAGTTGGTGAAATGAGGAGAACAGGACATTCAAAAGCAATAGAAGCAAAAAGATTGTCAGTTAAGACATGACGACAAGGTAGAAATATTAGGAACTTTTAAAAGTAGAAGTAAGAAAGGGTGCAAAGAAAAAGGGGTGTTTGTGAAACTTAATATAGACTATATAATGATTTGTGTTTGTGTAAGCACTAAAGATGGGCTAGAGAAAGAAATAGTAGACATCTAGGTGTCAAAAAAGAGGATGATAGTTTTCTAGTAAGAGAAGAAGATATTGAAAGTAAGAGGGTAAACTTGTTTTAATAAGCTTACTATTTGATGGAAATTAAGTCAAAAGCCTTAACCTGAAAATTGTACTAAAATTTTGAGATTTTTCTGAAAATTTATATTCATATATTCAATGAAGTTAAACTTGAGCCAAAGAAGATGACAAATGGAAGAACTGTTGGACCAACAGTCATGTAGAAGATAAGAAGAAAGGGAAGAGCAATTAAAATGGTTTGGACATTTTCAACATAAATGATGTTCCATTTTGATTTGGTTATTGTTAGAGGTACTTGGAAGGAGAGCAGAGGCTTAGAATAATATGTCGTTGTAAGAATTGTGGATTTTTTGTAATGGGATTGGTAGTGGGGGTACCTTTTTGTTCGAGGCTTTGAGTCAAAATTATCCTTGACAAAGGGAGGTGAAAATATGACATGGAAAGGATGCTGAAATGTCCCACTTCATGGTGAAGCTCTGTTTCAGTCTTTCAAAAAAGGGTGTGAGTTGGGGGTTTCCTGTTGAAGGTTTGGAATTCCTGTGCATCGAATTTCTCATCTTTTCCTTTATTAGTGGCTGAGAATAAGTATTATTTAGCACTTCATTGATGAATACGGGTTGGATTATTCCAACTTGGTGTTGTATGTGCAAGAGAAGGGATGAACAAGTTGAAATCATATGATCTTCCCATGTGCCTAGGGGTACCAAAAATGGATCGAAATAAGTTTTGGTTGTCTTTCGGTTTTTGGCTTCAGTTTCGGTTCTTAAAAATAGAAAAAATTTCAGTTTTTGTTTTCCAACCCAAAACCAAACTGAAAACCAAAAAAGCAAAACATCCTATGTAAATTAATATATATTAATTGTGTCATGTAATATAATGTCAAAGGTATCACTAATATTAATATATTTATTAGCCGGTTCTTTTACGAATAATTCCCTTATGAACAAAATAATTACATCTTCATTCTCTCAGCTTTCCTTTAAATTTTAATCCTAGTAGATGAATGCGTGAAAGAGAGAAATGGTGAGCTCTTATAAAGTTGGGGAGGCTGCCCTACCCCACGAATTTTCTATGTGGGACAAAAAGAATAGGAGATAAACACCATAGTCATTGCTTAATGCTCCCCACCCATTCTTGTCCCGCATAGGGTATGGTAGTGATGTTCAGCCTCTCTCCCACCTTTATAAATATAGGTTGCCCCCATTAGCTTGATCCCCAATCTGGCTAGGGTTGCTTCTTGTGCGCCTGGCCCACGTTAGACTCCCACTATTGTGGAGTCCTTGAAGTTTAGGTATTTAACTTGAGAGGCCAAAAACTTGAGTGGCTTCCATATAATCAGTTTATTATCCTGACTGAACTGTAGAACCACTAAACTGATTAGTGAAAAAACCTTCACTCCAGGCTTGGTTTCTGTTCAGTATTTTAAGAAACCCAATTTTGCAGTTCAGTGTTCGGTATTGACTAAAATCAGACCTAGCTCACCCCTACCCATATGCATTGGCCTCGACTGCTTCTCCTTAACTGACCAAGGAGTTCAAATTGATCTTGATAATGGTTATTTTTTAAAATTAGTGACCGTTCTAAGATTGAGGATGCCTTATTTCGTTTTCATTTTTATTTCTTTAGCAATTCTTCACCTCTATTTTGTGCCCATCTCCGATGTAATTGATGGGTTTGTGCATTTGAAAATCCTCTCTCTCTCTCTCTCTCTAAACTTGTTCGCATTTCAGCAGACAGGGCTGGCAAAGTTCTGTGATGAATGTGGGGCTCCATATTTGCGAGAAAGTTCCAAGTTCTGCTCCGAGTGTGGTTTTAAGAGGTTAGGAACATGACGTGATCTATGCATCTGCTCGCCTGCCCTGGAACCTATATTTATATTTCTTTCTTATTGTAAATAAAATAATGTGAAAAAAAAACTCGTTATAATTGTACACCTGTATATGGAGGATTGGGAAATTCAATGAAAAAGGTTGTGGTGAAATATGACAGCATGGTTGATGCTGTATTTATTGAGGGGTTGTGTTTCCTAGTTGGAAATTTTGGGGCTGGGATGCTTCTCCTTCCCTTCCTGCTTGGTAATAGTTAAAATTGAACCCAAGTGGAATAACTTCTCCTTCCCTTCCTGCTTGGTAATAGTTAAAATTGAACCCAAGTGGAATAACTTCTTTACATTTTGATTTAATTTTTTTTTATTTCAATTAATATAATCAACCTTGGATTTCGGTTTTAGTTTTAAAAATGCTAAATGGAAAATGATAATTTAGGTTTTAGACCAAGTAATTGAATCATGTTTTAATTATTTAATTTCCATATGGTTTACATTAATTTCTCATTCATTCTATAATTTAAATTTAAATTTAAATTTTAATAATACATTATTGTTCGTAAATAAATAAATAATCATGTGCAAATAGCTAAGAAAGTACATCCTCTTTTTAATTGGTGATGAAAGCAACTGTTCTCAGTTGTGTGATCTATGAATTGTGTTCATGCATTTCATAAGCAGCCAACTTTTCAGAAGTGTTTATTAACAAATTTAACGCATGATTCTCTACATACATGAAACGTAAAGTTGAACTTATTATAAGTTAGTTAGTTTATTAATAAGTTTTTATGCTCAATCATGATCCACTCTGCAAGACTCGCATGCATGCTGGTAATGGTAATGGTAATGGTAATTGAGGATGGGGGTTGGTGTGACATGTGTTTCTACAAAATATGTATTTCATACTTGTTGGTAGTTAAAATGCATTTACATGAAAGCTGGTTGTATGATCCATTTACATGCAAAAGTTATTATAAAACTCACCTTCTTGTAATTGAGGAAGGAAGGGGATTGGTTTAATGTGTTTGATGCTTGTTTGGTCTGAACCTCACTAGTTTTATATAAAAAGAGAGCTTGGGGGGTTGCCCTGCCTCCCTCTGGCCCATTAAAATTCTTCTTAGCTTGGAACCCTACTTATTCATTGGGGATCCTCTAGTTTCTAAATTTCAAATCCTAATAATATCCAAATTCCCAATTTTAGAACAGTAAACAAAAAAAAAAAAAATCTAAAATCTGAACAGTTAGTTAAAAATAACCAAAATAATTAAAATAATAAAATAGTAAAAATTAAAAATATTATTGTGGCAAAAATATTGTTGTTCTAGAATAATAAATATCGTTTTTGTATATTGTAAAAATATTCACCTCCCTTGATGTTTGGCAAAAAGACGGAAACCTTCCGTAAGATTTCAAAAATACCACAAACTTTCCCTTAAGATTTGTTAAAAAGACATGAATCTTTCCTAAAAAAATTTCTCTTTTTATAAAAATATAAGAAGAGATTTGTGTCTTTTTGACAAATCTCAGAGGAGGTTCTTGAAATTCTTGAAATCTTAGGAGAGGTTCCTGAATTTTTTGAAAACTCAGAGGAGCTCATTGTCTATTTGTCAAGCCTCAAGGGAGGTCAATGACTTTTTCCCTAACTTTTATTCTTATACTTAGATTAATTGGATTTTATTACTACCACATTTTTATTTTAAATAAAAAATTTGGATACTCTAATTCTTTATTTTTCTACTACTATTTATTTGGTTGAGGGATTGAAACTTGCCCTATTTGTAAAGTTATTTATGAAAGTTTAAAAGTAGTTCCATATAATGTTTTGCATGAATATGAGCAGGTTGCAAGGTTTTCTGATAATAGGATGTCTTGGAAATCATGTGCGAACTTCATTTCTAATTAATTTATTAGGAGGTAACTATAAGGCTACCACCTAGAAGGGTTAGAATAGTTGCTTAGGTTGGAGTTCTGAGTAAGCAACAAAAAAAACTAAAAAAAAAAAAAAAAAAGGTTTTAATCAAGGACTCTAACACTACAAAAAATGGTCTTTTTTGTGATGAAGGTATTAGTAACAGAGGAAAAATCATGACTAATAATGCACCATTAGTGACTAAAATCAAATTCATCACTAACAGTTAAGACATTAGTGACGGAACTAGTGTTTGTCACCAATAAGGCCTTTTTAGTGATGGGTTTTATTTCGTCACTTAAAGAAGGTTTTCTGCTCAAACTATCGCGTAAAAATATTAACAATGATTTATCAACTATTAGTGACGATTGACAATCATCACTAATAGACGTGCTTTAGTGACGGTTTTTAAAAACCGTTACTAATAGCCATGTTTTAGTGACGGTTTTTAAAAATCGTCACTAGTAGTTGTGTTTTAGTGGAAATTTTTGGAACCGTCACTAAAAAGTTTGCCCAGAATTGAAAGGGCTTTCATTGCTTTGTTTCGTGCAGAATCCCCAACCCCTCCCCTCCCTGCACAAAATCCCGAGCCCCCCTTCACCGCAAACCACCGTGTTGTGTTTTGTGGCTCATATATTTGAGTGGATGACATACACAAATAGAAAAACATAGCAAGATCAACATGCTGGGGGGAAACCGTTGACAGTTTACTCATACTGTCAAACCATCGACGATTTAGCTAAATTTCAGAATGATTTGCTCTTGGTATCTTTCCTTCGAAGGAACCGTTAACAATTGTATGAATGTTGTTGAGATGCTTTGTTCTCGATATCTCAAACTGTTGACGGTTTGACTCGGGAACCCAGAGCAGATTTTTAAATTTTCAATGTAAACGTTAAGTTGGTTGGGTGTTTGGAGGGAAAGTCTTCATGGTATTTATATATACATAATTGTGGGTGTATTTGCATTGTAAAAAAAAATATCGTAATTATCTTTGACACAAGATAGTAATAATCCTTTACCGATTGCTCCCATGGATGTAGGCATTTCCGAACCACATAATTTCTTGTGTTGTTCTTGCTTTCATATGATTGCTGTGGTCATGTTCTGTATTTGTTCTTTATTGATTGCTGTGTTAGACTTCTGCTTTGCAAATTCGAGTATTTTATACAACAAATTGGTATTAGAGCAATTGTTGTTATGCCTTTGGGTACTTCGTTTGCGAAATTTGACGTTGTCAAATTTGATAAAATTGGTAACTTTGGTTTATGGCAGAGAAGGGTGAATTATTTGATTGTGCAGCAAGGGATGGTGAAGGTATGAATGAGGCTAATTGGAAGGAATTAGAGGTAAAGATGGTCGCTACTATCAGATTATGTCTGACGGATGATGTGTTGTATAACGTCATGGAAGAGGATTCTCCTGCGACTATTTAGAAAAAACTTGAAAGCTAGTACATGTCTAAATCTTTTACGAATAAACTTTTTCTTAAGCAAAGAATTTATTGGCTTAAGATAGTGGATGGTTCATATTTGAACCAGCACATCAACACATTCAATCAAATCATAAGTGATTTAATGCGGGTTGATGTGAGATTCGAAGAAGATGATAAAGTGTTGATGCTACTGAATTCCTTGCCAACATCTCACACGTATGAAACCTGGTTACAACTCTAACATGGGGTAAAGAGACCCTAAATTTGGAAAAGGTGACAAGTGCGTTATTGGGGTTTCATCAAAGAATGAAAGTCTGTGATGAAATTTCACACGGGGAAGGGCTTGTGGTGAAGGGTAACCTTGAACGTGGGAGAGGAAAATTCAAAAATGAATCGAGTCAGAAATCCTTATCTTAGTCCAAGAAGAAAAAAGATGTCTAGTGTTACAAGTGCGGTAAAAAGGGGCACGTCAAACCGGAGTGTCCAGATTGGAAGAAAGGGAATGCTGAAAAGTACGAAGGTACTTCAAAATCAACAAAAGTAGTTTAAGAAGGAAATTTAGATTGCAGTGATGGTGACATAGTTTCAGTTTCGTTGGGGTTAGATCGCCTAACAGACTCTTGGATCCTAAACTTGGCATGTTTTTACCACATGACTCCAAACAAGGAGTGGTTCAACACTTATGGGTTGGTTAATTCAGGTTCAGTACTATAAATCATGTAAAATCATTGACATAGGAAATATTAAAATCAAAATGTTTGATGGTGTTGTAAGAACTCTATGTGATGTAAGACATATTTCGAACCTACAGAATAGTCTTATTTCATTAGACACTTTGGACTGTAATAGATTCACTTACAAGTCTAAATGTGGAGTTATGAAGGTGTGCAAAGGCAATCTAATGGTGATGAAAGGGCAAAAGTTAGATGGAAACATTTATTCATTGCTGGGGACTATAGTTGTATGCAAAGCTGCAACCGTAGATTCTGAATTTGATGAAAATGTCTTGTGGCATATGCGGCTAGGGCATATGGGTGGGCATGGTATGAAAGAACTCCAAAAAAGGAAGCTTTTGAAGGGTATGAAAACATACAAGCTGAACTTATGCAAGTTTTGTGTTCTCGGGAAGCAAAACAGGGTGCAGTTCAAATCAACTATACATAAGGCAGAAGGTATTCTTGATTACATACATTCTGATGTTTGGGGGCCAGTGAGAGTAGCATCACGGGAGGATATGTTAATTTTGTGAGTTTTGTTGATGATTACTCATAGATGGTTTGGGTATACTTCATGCGACACAAGTTAGAGACATTTGTCAGGTTTAAGTTGTGGAAAGCTGAAGTGGAAAAGTAGACTAAAAGGAGAATTAAATGCCTCAGGTCAGGTAATGGGATCGAGTACGCTAATTCTAGGTTCATGGAGTTTTGTGTGCAACAGGACATTAGGAGAAATTTCACTATTTTCCAGACACCTCAGAAAAATGGCGTGGTTAAAAGGATGAAACAAACTCTAACTAAGAGAGCTCAGTGTCTCAAGCTTAATATAGGGCTAGCAAAGAACTTCTAAGTAGAGGCAGTTAGTATGACTTGTTTCTTGGTAAACCGATCGCCAAGTGCATCATTAGAGGGGAAAGTTGTAAAGACTCGAAAAATTAAAATGATTAAAATAATTAGGAAAAAATAATACATAAAATTATAAATTAATTAGTTAAACATTATTAAATTGATGTATTAAATAAATAAATAAAAAGAAATAGTATGAAAGAAATAAAAAAAAAAACTAATTGAAATAAGATATATATATATATATATATGTATGTATGTATAAGTTAAAGTTTTATATATATAAGTAGAAGTTAATTTCCTGAAGTTGCTTTAGGAAGAATCTTAGTTTCTGCAAAGACTCACACCCCCCCCCCCCTATGAAATTCTCTCCTGCGTGTCCAGCTCCTTCCGTCTCCGTCTCTTTCCTTCTCTCAATTTCTCGACGGATTTGCGATGGATTGGGAAACAAAAGGTACCGTTGGATTCTTGGTTCCGCCATCGACATTTTTACTGTAGTAGATTTGTCGTGGGAACATCTTAGACACTATTCCTGGGGAAAGGTAACATTTTCCTATTCTTCAAATTTTTTTTTAAATATGCGGCTAAATCAACGATCGGGTACCACCACGTGGTCCTAGTCGCGATTGTCGTCATTTTGACATGGGTAAATTTTCAATTGAGGTTTTCCAAACCCCACTCCAAAGCGAGAGTGGGATTTGGAAAATTTGGCAAATTGGGTATATTTGCGGGTATAACTATTTATTTGAGAATTATGGCTCTAGGAAATATTTAAATAGTATTTTATTTAGGAATAATTTAATGGAACTAGGGTTTCTGAATCAGGGTCTGGGTAAGCGTCGCGCGCATCTGTGTGGGATTCCTGTCGATGTAATTCGAGAATTCAGGTAAGGGGAAATTATATATTAAATCAGATTTTATGAAAGTAAAGGTAATAATTTATGTTATATTATATATATATGTTTTGGTGTGAATTATTAAAATGCCAACCATGTAAAACTCTGATTTCGAAGTCTAGGACGACTTATTTAGTTATGTATTTGTGGAAATAAACTGAAGAAAGTGGAAGGAATTTTCTGGATAATTATGTAAGAAATGAAAATTCTATTTTTAGTAATTTAATGCTAAATGTGGGTTGACCTATTTTATAGGAATATGTATGAATTTTACTGTTAAATTGTGTGGTATGAGATTCTGTGCAAATATATGTTAAATATATGAGATGCAGGTTAAGTAAGTAAAGTATTGAGATTAAAATATGATATAGACAATGTTGCCTATGTATGTTAAATTCAACCATGAAAATGTAAGACAGCTGAAAGACAGTTATGTTAGCAGATTCTAGCGCATTTCTATGTGGACTAACAAATGATGGCTAAAGACCAACTATAATACGAAGGAATGAAATGAAAACGTTATGCAATGAAATGACAATGGAATGACAATACAATGAAATGAAATGTGAAATGTGAACGATACAAATGGGAAATAGTCACTTAAAGTGAAATGCAATGCAATGTTAAGCTATGAACATGAATGAATGTGTATGATTAAATAAAGACAAAAAGAATGATGTATTATGATATTAGAAGTATTTATGTACGAAGAACATGTTATGATTTGGGCGGGGCATATTCTTCGCCTGAGGGCTTATTGAGAAAGGCGAGTGCACTAGTAGCTTTAGATGTGGTAGTAGCTGTATAACGTACTAGGGTAGAGGGAACCTACTTGTATGGGCGGGTAGATTTTCCTATCCTTAGGGTCTTTGCCGGTAAGTTATTATTGAACGGTGTGAGTATGAGATCAATCTAACACTTGAGGGCTTACTAAGTAAGGTGAGTGTCCTGGTATGCTTTATTAGTGACTTAGAGGCTTCAAGTGAGAAGAATTTTGATACCCCTATGATGCTGAGGGGTATAGCCTATCAAGTCAGAGCGCAGGTATGAGTTATATTTAAAATAAATAATTTTAATTGTAAATGATGTAGAAGCATATATGAAACTATATATATATTGATTGTATGAAATATAGTTAGTTGATAAACTTTAAAAATGTAAAAAGTTATCGGGTAACAAATTTTGAGGACGAAATTTCTTAAGGAGGGGAGAATGTAAAGACTCGAAAAAATAAAATGATTAAAATAATTACGAAAAAATAATAAATAAAATAAATAAATTAATTAAAATTATTAATCAATTAATTAGTTAAACATTATTAAATTGATGTATTAAATAAATAAATAATAAGAAATAGTATGAAAGAAATAAATAAAAAAAACTAATTGAAATAAGATATATATATATATATAAAAGTAAAAGTTAACTTCCTAAAGTTGCTTCAGGAAGAATCTTAGTTTCTGCAAAGACTCACGCGCCCCCCTGAAATTTTCTCCTGCGCATCTAGCTCCTTCCGTCTCCGTCTCTCCCCTTCTCTCAATTTCTCGACGGATTTACGACGGATTGGGAAACGGAAGGTGTCGTTGGATTTCTAGTTTCGCCACTGACATTTTTACTGTAGTAGGTTTGTTGTGGGAATGACTTAGGCACTACTCATGGGGAAAGGTAACTTTTTCCTATTTTCCCAATTTTTCTTTAAATATGTCACTAAATCGACGATCGAGTATGACCACGTGGTCCTAGTCGCGATTGTCGTCCTTTTGACATGGGTAAATTTTCAATTGGGGTTTTCTAGACCCTACTCAAAAGTGAGAGTGAGATTTGAAAATTTTGGCAAATTGGGTATATTCGCGGGTATAACTATTTATTTGGGAATTATGGTCCTAAAAAATATTCAAATAGTATTTTATTTAGGAATAATTTAATGGAACTAGGGTTTCTCAATCAGGGTCCGGGTGAGCGCCGCGGGCATCTCTGTGGGATTCTTGTAGGTGTAGTTCGAGAATTCAGGTAAGGGAAAATTATGTATTAAATTAGATTTTATGAAAGTAAAGGTAATAATTTATGTTATATTATATGTATATTTTGGTGTGAATTATTAAAATGCCAACCATGTAAAACTTTGATTTCTGAGCTTAGGACTACTTATTTAGTTATGTATTTGTGGAAATGAACTGAAGAAAGTGGAAGAAATTTTCTGGATAATTATGTAAGAAATGGAAATTGTATTTTCAGTAATTAAATGCTAAATGTGGGTTGGCCTATTTTATAAGAACATGTATGAATTGTACTGTTAAATTGTGTGGCATGAGATTCTGTGCAAATATATGTTAAATTTATGAGATGCAGGCTAACTAAGTAAAGTATTGAGATTAAAATATGATGTAGACAATGTTACCTGTGTATGTTAAATGCAACCATGTAAATGTAAGACAACTGAAAGACAGTCATATTAGCAGATTCTAGGGCATTTCTATGTGGACTAATTGTAGCAAATTCTAGTGCATATCTATGTGGACTAACAAATGATGGCTAAAGACCAACTGTAATACGAAGGAATGAAATGAAAACGTTATGCAATGAAATGACAATGAAATGAAATGTGAAATGTGAACGATACAAATTGGAAAGAGTCACTTAAAGTGAAATGCAATGGAATGTTAAGTTATGAACATGAATGGATGTGTATGATTAAATAAAGACAAAAAAAATGATGTATTATGATATTAGAAGTATTTATGTACAAAAAACATATTATGATTTGGGCGGGACGTATTCTTCGCCCGAGGGCTTGCTGAGAAAGGCAAGTGTACTAGTAGCTTTAGATGTGGCAGTAGCTGCATAACATACTAGGGCAGAGGGAACCTACTTGTATGGGCGGGTAAATTTTCCTATCCTTAGGGCTTTTGCCGGTAAGATATTATTGAACAGTGTGAGTACGAGATCAATCTAACACTTGAGGGCTTACTGAGTAAGGTGAGTGCCCTGATATGCTTTAGTAGTGACCTTAGGGTTACCTAAATATCGGAGCAGAGGGGTGCTACTTGTATGAGCGGGTAATCACCCCTATCCTTGGGTAAGCTCGTGGGTTAAATCTTTGCATGTGATTGTTTAGGTTCAGAAAACGATTTCAATATTATGTGATGATATGCAAATGTAATTAAAATAATATCTATTTACCTCATGTTAGCCACATGCTGTTTTAATATATGTTTCTTCCCTTACTGAGATGTGTCTCACCCAAATATGATTATTTCTTTTTCAGGATATCCTCGAGGTCGGGCTTAGAGAGTTTGAGGGTTTTTAGCCTTTTGAGAATTGTATAAAGAGAAAGGGTATATGTTTGTTAATACTTGGGGATGCATATATTTTAGGTTTTATGTTTTATGTTTTAAATCTTCTGAGTAATAGATGGTTGTGAAACATACTGGAAGTGTAGGTTATGTTTTGGAGATATGTAGATTTGCGAAAACAGGTGCATGTATGAATAATATGGAATTTAGATAGGAGTAGTAAACTTTGGTATTATTGTATTATGATTATGGGGATTATGTTTATGTTTTCCGCTGCATATATGTTTTAATTTATGGATTATCAGGATATTATCAAGTATAATGCACCGGACTCGAATTTAAGGGTTCGGGGTGTTACAAAAGTGGCAGAGGAGGTATGAACAGGAAATGCGGTAGACTACTCCAGATTAAAGGCATTCAGTTGTCCAACCTATGTTCACATGTATAGTGAGGAGAGATCAAAGCTTGACGCAAAGTCTAGACGCCGCATCTTTTTGGGGTATCAAAAGGGTGTGAAGGGGTTCAAGTTGTGGGTTCCAACGACATACAAGGTGGTGATTAGTAGGGATGTAGTTTTCGATGAGACAGCTATGGTGAAGCGTACTCAAGAATTTGATGATGAGAAACACAAGCTAGAAAACTTGAGTAGAGATGAGCATGTTGTGCAGGTGGAGTTAGAATCTTAGGGCAACGATCTTGGTGCCCCGATTGTAGGGGGTTCTAGCTTAGGAAACCAGCAAGTCGACAGTGTTCCTATACGGAGATCCTGACGCACTATCAGACCATTGCCCAAGTATGGATTTGATGATTTGGTATCTTATGCTTTCATTACCAGTTGCAAGGGTTCGACTACTTTTCAAGTGGCAGTGCATGGCTAGGAGAAAAGTAGGTGGATGGGTGCAATGATTTAAGGAAATGAAGTTGCTACATAAGAATCAGACTTGAAATTTGGTGGAGCTTCCAGATGGGAAGAGGGCGATAGGCTGCAAATAGGTATATAGGAAGAAGGAAGCAATTTTAGAAAAAAGGAGAGAAATTCAAAACACGATTAGTGGAAAAGGGGTAGTCACAGAAGAAAGGAGTAGATTATGATAAGATCTTCTCACCTGGGTCCAACACACTTCCATTAGGGAGGGTGTTGGAATTAGTAGCTCATTATGACTTACATTTAGAACAAATGGATGTGAAGACAACATTTCTCCATGGTGGCTTGGAGGAGCAGATCTATATTGTAAAGCTAGAGAGATTCAGTCAACTTGGGGAAGAGCACTTAGTTTGTAAATTGAAGAAGTCTCTATATAGGGCTGAAATAGTCTTTGAGGCAATGGTACAAACGGTTTGATTCCTATATGATCCAGATAGGCTACAGAAGGTACGAGTATGATTTCTGCGTGTATGTGAAAGATCTTGATGATGGTTCTCTCATTTTCTTATTGCTGTATGTCGATGACATATTAATAGTGCAAAGGATTTAACTGAGGTAAATCAGTTAAAGGATCTGTTGCATACATAGTTTGATATGAAGGATCTTGGTCCAACCAAAAAGATACTTGGGATGGAGATTCATCAAGACAAAACTGTAGGGAGGTTGTGGTTATCTCATGGCAGTTATGTGGAGAAGCTGTTGGAAAGGTTCATCATGTTAATGCTAAACCAGTATGTGCACCTTTAGCGAATCACTTTAAATTGTCTATTGCTGAATGCCCAGGGATGGATGATGAAATTCAGGACATGTCAAAGGTCCCCTATGCAAATGCTATGGGGAGTTTAATGTATGCCATGGTATACACAAGACCAGACTTGACACATGCAGTGAGTGTGGTGAGTAAGTTTCTCTCTAATTCGAGTAGACAATATTGGGAAGTTGTCAAATGGATGTTCAGATATTTGTGGGGTACTTCTAGTTATGACATCATGTTTGGCAAGTAATATGATAGTCCATCAATTGTGGGGTTTGTTGATGATGACTATACATGGGATATGGATGACAGAATGTCTACAACGGGTTATATTTTCACCCTTGTAGGAGGACCCATCTTTTGGAGGTCTATGGTACAATCCCTGGTGGTATTGTCTAGATATGGGTCAAAATATATAGCAGTCGCCGAAGCTGTAAAGGAAGCCTTATGGCTTACTTGTCTAACAAGGAGCTGGGTATATAACAAGGTGGAGTTATGCTGCATTGTGACAGTCAGAGTGCCATCTACTTGGTGAAGAATCAAGTGTACCATGCTAGAATCAAACATATTGATGTAAGGTTCCACAGGATCTGAGAATTGATATCTTCAGGCGAACTTGTACTTGAGAAAGTTCACACATCTGAGAATGCAGCAGACATCTTGACAAAGCTAGTTACAACTAAAAAGTTCAAGCATTGCTTAGACTTGCTTCATATATCCAAGTGCTAGAAGGGAGACAAACCCAATCTAACGTTCCAAGGTCAAGGTGGAGCATCAGGCTATGTTTTCGGTTTCTCCTAAGGGGTATATATTCACTAAGGTGGAGAT
Source organism: Malania oleifera (assembly GCF_029873635.1). Taxonomy (NCBI): domain Eukaryota; kingdom Viridiplantae; phylum Streptophyta; class Magnoliopsida; order Santalales; family Ximeniaceae; genus Malania; species Malania oleifera. Next base: position 73,277,845 of record NC_080420.1, read on the forward strand.
TGTTGTGTTTTATGGTTCATATATTTGAGTGGATGACATACACAAGGAAAAAAACATAGTAAAATCAACATACTGAGGGGAAACCGTTGGCGGTTTACTCATACTATCGACAGTTTGCTTATACCGTTGACGGTTTGGCTAAATTTCAAAATGGCTTGCTCTCGGTATCTTTTTGTCAAAGGAACTATCAACAGTTGTCTGAATGTTACTAAAACGATTTGCGCTTGGGATCTCAAATTGTCAAAGGTTTGCTGAAAACATCGATGGTTTGGCTCGGGAATTGGGCGCAGATTTTCAAATTTTGAATGTGAACGTTAAGTTGGTTGGGTGTTTGGAGGGAAAGCCTCCGTGGTGTTTATATATACATCATTCTAGGTGCATTTGAACTATAATAAAAATATTGTAAGTATCTTTGACACAATTTAGTAATAATCGCCAATTGCTCCCGTGGATGTAGGCAATGTCGAGCCACCTAATTCCTTGTGTTGTTCTTGCTTTCATTTGATTGTTGTGTGTTGACCTCATAGGTCATACCCGATTTTGATAATGACAAATAATCAAGTATTTGATGGCTATCTAGTTTATGTGCAGGTTTTTATTAGCAGATACACTAATGACACATGAAGTAAAGCATGAAGACCTTGAAGATCATTTTTATTGTATTTCATTATTATTCAATTCGGGTCTGTAATAGTAATTAGGAGAAAAAGGTTTGTAATAAATCTCTGCATATCATGTGCATATAGGACAAATTATAAGCTCAATACACCTTAATGAAACCTTAGGTCCCAACACATATGCACAAATAAGTCCCCATTATCACTTGCACAATCAGGGGATCAACTTGAAATAAATTGGACAAAATAAGCATGTTCGGTTGACTGACCCAACCAATCTTATTCAGCTTGGTCGACCGAATTGGCCAGTGGTCAACTATTTGACCACAGTACAGTCGACCGAACTTAGCCAAGTTTATTTAGCTTGGTCGACCGAACCTCCCAGGGTCAACATATTGACCTCTCGGTCGACCGGCTAAGTTTATATAGGCAACGCCCTGGTTGACCGATCCCCCACGTGGGAGATGACAACTGCCCGGTCAACCTAACTTCGTAGTTCAAATTGACCTAGTCGACCGAACCGCATGGAATTGGAAAATTGCCCTTGAACCATGCAAGTCCGGTCTACCATCCTTTCAGTTCAAATTTCTCCCAGTTGACCGAACCCAATCACTTGGTCAACCGAACCTTAAGTTCGGTCGACCAGTGCTCTCGGGTTAAAATTTTTTTTATCAAGGTTAAAAATATTTAAACAGGGATAACTTTGTTAAATTATTTTAAAATAATTCTAATAATTCCTTACACGTCCTAAACAATTATATATTGGCCTTTGTCTATAAATATAATTTCATTTGTGAGGATTAGTAATAGATTAGAAAAAATCATTAGTAAAAATCCTCTTTATTTCAAATCCTATTTTACCCAAATACTCTTATTTCTTCATTCCCTTGGTACATCTTAGCATTGTGAGAGTTCCTTTGATTGTTGTAGTGTTTATTAGATATTGCTAATACTCCCATTGCTTTGGTTGATTATTGATATTGATTTTAAAGAAGTTTAGTTAAGTTTATTCTACAGATTTGAATAAAATAAATCTTGTATTGGGATAAACTTATAAGCGTAAGGATTCTTGCATTGTCATTGCAATATTCCTAGAGCTACATTTTATTGTGCAAAATATTTTTCACAAACTATACTTTTTTCAAACTACTCTTGTGCTTATTTCATTGAAGGAAAATATTTTGAATTAGTTTGAATATTTGATTAGCATCTTTGAAACCTTGATTCGTTATTGAGATTTGATATAATTTATTTCAAAGATATAACTTGATTATAACACTCTTGAACATTTTTGTGATCATATCTTGTTGAATGTTGCTTACACAAATATACACATCACTGAGCTTACATAACCTATACTGTTGATGTGCATGTGATTGATTACATTTGGTACATATCTACTTTACTGAGAAGTATAATCACTGTATCGGTTATATTGTGAAAAATACTGTTGTATCCTAAGCGTGGCTTGAGGGGGCGGTAATCCGGCTCGGTAAGGATTTGTTGTAAAGGTTGAGGTCCGCCCTGTGCTAATTGACCTGGTTGTTTAAGTGCCACTCCACCCATTAAGTGAGTCTTATAGTGATAATCTTTGTGCTTGTTAACCAAGACAGAGACGTAGGCAGTTTGCCGAACCTCGACAACATTTCTAGGTGTCATCTTTATTTATAGCTTTCTTGTGCATGCTTGGTTAATTTAATTGTACAATTTAATTTCCATTGTATATTTAAATTGAGTTAATTTATCTATACTAGATTGACCTTAGGGTTGTGTAATACTGCTCATAAGGGATTGACATAGGGCATCAATTTTGAAATTAGCAATTCACCCCCTTTCTTAGGATTACGGTAATGTTAATACTATGGTTGTGTTTTGTATTTGTTCTTTACTGATTGCTGTGTTAGACTTCAGCTGTGCAAATTCGAGTATTTTATGCAACACTCCGTCCATCCATCGGCCGACTCCCCTTTGCCGCAACGTTCGTCACCCTCGCAGTTGGTGGTGTTTCTGAATGAGAAGTAACTATATTCTTTTATTTTAGGGTGTACATATTATTAAAATTTTCTGCAGTTTTTTAATTTGATGATTAATGATGCCATTCAGTTGCAGAGTTAAGTTACTGAATTTGGGAAGTTGGGTCTAAGGTACACAATTACAAGTGTCCCAGTAATCTGATGGTATCACACTAGAGATGTGGAAATTGCTGGTTGTGATTGTTGCATTTCAGTAATTGAACTGTTAGTCGATGCTTTTATGAAGTTAGGTTTGTGATACACATTGCTGATTTCCCAAGTAATAATAATTTATGGTTACGTTTTCTGATTTCCGGCTGTGGGTTCTTGTTTACCGGCTACGGTTTTTGGTTTTCCGGTGATGTTTTCTGGTTTTTCAGCGATGTTTCTGGTTTGCCGGCGACAAAGTCTAGTTTTTCGGTGATGATTTAGGAAGTGTTAAATCTGATTTTGCATCATGGTTTTCCATCGTTGATGCATTTTTTTTTTGGTTCCGGCGTTGGTTTTGATCAACATGGCTTTCTTTCCGATGATGGTTGAGTTGCTATAAAGGTACCTTTCAGTGCTTTTGTTGAGTTACTTTGTGATGTCATTTAATTTTTTCATTTGAATTGATGGCCTTTTGTGCCCTTGGGTATGTTCAGGTTGAGTGTTTTTGCATTGATTTTGTTTGATGGGAACATTGGTCTTCCTTCTCTCAGGTATGCCCAGAGTTTTTGTACATATCCATTTTTCATCAATATAATTTACATTTACCAATAAAAAAAAAACAACATGGTATCTGTTAGTCTGATTTATCTGCATTGTTTTTAGACACTGTTATTCATTTATTTCATTTATTTTCTCCTAATCAGTTCTCAAATCTGATTTCTGGCCAGTTTAGAGTTATTTAGGGACACTTTCAATCTCGGTTAGGTTGTGCAACATCCTTGGTAGTATGTGTGTTCTGACGCAGTCAATTACTCTATTTTTGCTATTCTGTTGTTGTTTGCTGATTTGAAGTCAATTACTCTATTTTTGCTACACTGCTGTTGTCCTGATGTTCACTAAATGGTTGTGGCATGAAGATGCTGTTTTGATGCTACATGTGTTCGTGATTGATTGCTTCCAATCTCGTGTCAGCTGCTGGTGACTATTTCTTATTCCTGCCTTCACTAGCTTCTAGTTGCTTCCAGCCATAATGCCTGCAGCTTCTATGCTGCCATGTTGTTTACTAAGTGCCTGTGGTGCTTCTTGTGGTTTGCATTCTTCTACATGGTCAAGTTATTCCTCATATGATTGTAACTTCAGTTCTGTATTCAGATCGTTGGAGCTACCTCTTCAACTCCTGAGCCTTTGATGTTCCAAAGTGCTGCTCTGTGCTTGTATGTGTTGCTTTATTCTGTACTGTTGCTGTATTATTCATTCTTGGTACTAGAGTGAGACAACTTTGGTTGATACTGCCAATGTACAAATCACAGCCGTCAAATTGATTGGATCCTCTAACTACCAGTTATAGTCTCTGGTAGTGCTTTTGTATTTTATTGTGGATGGGAAGTCTCAAGTATTTGTTGCATTCTCCTCCATCTCCAAGCTTCAAGGATTATGAAGATTGGACAAAGGAGAATAATGTATTGCTTGTGTTGTTGTGGAAAAGCATGGAGCCACAAATTGCTGCAAACGTGATGCTTCATAGAGTAGCCAAGAAACGAGATGATCTTCATGAAAGCTTTTCACAAGATAATATATCAACTCATGTTTTTGACATACATGAGAAGTTTTTCAAATATAACCAAGATGGTGGCACACTTAATAATAATGTTAGATTCTTGAAGCATGCGTGTTCTATGGAAATAATATCACAGGTTGGTTAAATTGCTTGATCTATAATCAGTAGAATTGATTTAAACACTATTTTAAAATGATTACTTATATTGATTGGTATGCTTAGAGAAATTAATCTTGATTAGTATAAGCAGCTCATTACATCTAAGCTAACATTCAAATTTATAGGGGGAGAATTCATAAAATTTCACTTGTTTTGCTCACCCATTCTTTTGCTTAGATCTATATGAAATTTTCTATGGCATGTGGATTAAAGTATGATGATTGTATTGAAAATCTTAAAATGAAAATATGTTATTTATCCACAATCATTTGTTTTGTCATATAATCTTGTATTTAATTGTCCGAACTATTTTAGAATCTATATGGATGGTTTTTCTGGTTATAATTTGGGATGTGCTTAAATGTTTACCTGAAAAAACATAGCTTACTTGAACTTTCATGTTAAAGTTTCTTTTTCAGCAAGTATTGTCCCAAGAACTTATTAGTAATAACCAAGGAGGAATTTGTTTTAAAATTTTTATGTCAAAAATGATCTTATAATTTCTAAATTTTATCTCTTGCTTGTGAGCTTAAATGCATTCATGACATGTTTTACTAAAATTTGTTAGTGTCATGAAGTTTTACATTTTAAGGGCTTTACAGTTTTAAATGGTCTTCTTTTCAAAGGAGATATTTTTTTTGGCCCTTTTTCTAATGACAAAAGGGGGAGAAGGTTAAAGAGCAAAATTATATTTTATTCTCTTGCCTTTATGTTTCAAAAATGGAAAATGAACTTTGTGCTTAATTGAGTATTTTTTTTTTTTAAAGAAAGCTTCAATATATAAACTGCACATTAACCCATTGAGCTTAAATGCATAACTTGAAAATGATGAAGTCTTCATGTTTGAATTAAATTATATTGAATATCTTTTTGAATTATGCCTAATGTGAGAGGGAGCCTTTTCAAGCTAACTCAATTTTGCTCATGTGTTTGTTATCATAAAAAAGGTCGAGATTGTTGACTTTTTGAGTCCACTCCCTGTTTTGATTATGATAAATTATGACATCTCATGTGTACGTTTAATCTTTGAACAGATTTATAATGCAGAAGACACAAATGAGAGATGCAATATGGAAGCCTTGAATGCATACCAATAATCATATTTCAAGGCGTATTCCATGGACAATGAGAGTAGAAGACTTGAAGACTTTATTTATTATTTTCTAAGTTGTAATAATTATTTAAGTTTAATGTGTGCATGCATATCATATGATCTAAATTGAAACTCAACCAATACCTTAGATTAACCATAGGACCTCCAAGTAACATGAAAAATATTTTTCATAAAATTCCTAACTTATGTAAAGGTTTTTAAATGGTTTTGAAATTGAAATAAGGCAAAAATTAATTTTTACAAAGGGGTCGGTCTACCGGCCAGCCTACCGGACAGTAAAAGTGAACATTTTTCTCTATTTATAACTTCTTATCTTAAAAGTTGTTCAACATGAAAGTTTTGAGATTTTCTCTTAACTTTCTATTGATACTAAGAACGTTCAATTTGAAGTTGAAAATGTTTTGGCTAAAACACCGAAAGGTATCCGTAGCAAAAAAATTCCCTTTATGTTTCTTTTGTATCAATGATGGGTGTTTTTTTCAATCCATAAATTTTTATCTAAAAAAGTGTTCAACATGAATGTTGTGAGATTTTCTTTTAACTTTCTGTTGATACCAAGAACATTCAATTTGAAGTTGTATAGAAAACGTTATGGCCAAAAAACTGAAGGGTGTCCACACAAAAGCTTTCTAACAGCTGAAAAACAGTTAATTTTCAAATTAAATCATATTTTAATACCCCAACGGTCATAAAATGACTAGTTTTTATTTTTGCCTATAAATACAAGCCAAAGACTCTTGAAAAATTAAAGAGAGGCATCTTAAGAACATATCTATAGATTCTTTGTTTCTCCCTCATTTTTCATATCTCCCCTTTGTGCATTAAATTTCATATTTCTCCTACTCTTTCACTTTGAAAATTCTTTTTGGGAGAAAATATTGTTGGTTATTGAAGGAAGCTTGGAACACATATCCATTCGTATATTTCTATTTCAAAGGCTTCTTTTTCTTGAGGTAATTTTGAAAAGGCTTGAGCATATATTCAAGTTTATATATATTGCTTGAAGGCCTCTACTATTTATTCTTGTTGTTTTTCTAAGATCAAATTTCTCCTACTCTTCTTGAAAATATTTTTGGAGAAAAATATTTTGGAGATTTTATTTAGAATGGCATGAGCTTATATTCATGTTTATATATAATGTTTAATTGCCTTTTTATTTACATCATTGGTTTTCAAAATCAAAAATTTTTCCATTCTTTTTATTTGAAAAATTTTTTTTGGAGAAATTTTTGGTTATTCAAATAAGGCTCGAGCACATGTTTAATCTCATATATGTATTGCTTGAAAGCCTTATTGAGTTCGATTTTTTAAGCTCAATCATTCAGAAAGAAAACCCAAGTTCTCTTATTTTTATTTGAAAATATTTTTGGAGAAAAACTTTTTGGGTTATTCAAGAACTTTGAGCATATATTTAATTGATATATATTGGCTTGAAAAAGTTCTTGAGAAAAGCCTTGAGCATGTATTTAATCGTATACATATTTTCTTGGAAGGCTTGTTGATTATTTTTTAAGGTCATTTCAAAAGAGAAAATCATTTTCCATACTCTCACGTTTTTATTTGAAAAATATTTTTAAGAGGAAAAACCATACTCTATTGAACTTTATGCTTAAATTATATGAAAGTGCATATAGTATTTCAATTTGTACACATCTGCTTTTTGAGAAGCATTTACTTGTACGTAAATTTTATTATCTGTTGTATTCTAGGTGTGACCTGAAGAGGGGGACTCACCATGTCAAGTGTCCCGGATAGACTTAGACCCGGTTAAGAAAGTCCTGGATTGATTCAGATCCAGTTAGGAGAACTAGGAGCACCATCCTGTAAGGTGTATTAGTTGTGGCTCAGCCCTGTAATTTGAGTTGGGCAGTGTCTGTCCCGTAAGGACAGTGTAAGTGGCGTTGCTTTGTCCGGTTAAAGTGAGCACTTAATGAATCCTTGGGCTGCTGGCTTAAGGTGGGGACGTAGGCTGGTTTAGCCAAAACTCGATAAAAAATTCAGTGTTCTTTCTTCCCTACACTCTTTACATTCCAGCACGTGCATGTTTATATCTAACTTTATTGTGCATGGTTTAAATATTTGCATATTCTTAATACCTGTGAAATTAGTGAATACTTAGAAAGACCCTAAGTTGTACTATACTAATTGTGATTTGAAGTCAACCTAAGAAGAAATTTTTAAATACCCATTTCATCCCCCTCTTGAGCATACACCATTCCTATCAACACGCAAAACTAGAGCAAAGATAAAATAGTACATGAATTAAGCGAAATGAAAAAATTGAAATACAAAGATGAATTATTTATTTTATAAATAAAAAAATGATGAAGATATATACAAAATGAGAGAAAAAAAAAAAAAAAAACAATGCAACACAAAAATCATATATAAAATTAATACACGAATATAGAATAACTAGATTAATGAAAAATATAATACCTATAATAAATCACAATTAACAAAAAAGCAATACAATGAACAACAACTACAAATAAAATAAATAAATAAATAAAATACAACTAGAATATATTAGACATATTAAAAAGATTAAAAATATAGTATAATAAAATATACACTGCAAAAGACAATTATTAAATAAACAATAAAACAACATTATGATAGGGAATACATAACATGATAAATATACGAGAAACAATTAACAAAATGCTTCAAAAAATAAAAGCGTTTAAAACTTGAATAAAAAAGTAATACGAACATAACAAATGAAACAAAATATTAGAAAAATAAGCATATAGTAGACAAAGACAACAAAAGATAATAAAAATAAAGTTAGTATAAATATAATACACATATAATACAAAAAAAATAAAAGTAAGAGGAAATAAACAACAATATAGTATAATGCATTATACAATATACACAAACAAGAATCAAACAAATATAAATAAAAACTAGAAATACATAAAAAAAAAAAAAAAACAACAAAATGATTGAAAGATAATATGTTAGGATCCTCACTTTAGTTTTCATAACACCGGATCCTCACTTTAGTTTTCATAACACCGGCCCCATCATGGATCCTTACACACTGCAATGCATGAAGCAAAGACATAAGGGATCCCTGCAGCCTAACTTCAAGAGCAGTTGCAGCACCAATCCTCTTTATAAGTTTAGGATCCCTACAAGTTAAAAATTAGCAATTAGATAATAACATTTCAATTAGCAAGCAGGGAGTAGAGGCAGCCATGGGCGCAAATGATAGCCGCGGTGGTGGTTGTGGTCGGTGGCTAGAAGGCTTAGTGGCGTGGTTGGCAGTGCAGGTGGCTGTGCAAGGGAGAGAGGGTGAGAGTGATGGCGATTGAGGGAGGTGTGGTCGGAGGTTGGAAGGGGTAGTGGTGTGGTCAGTGGTGCAGGTGGTTGTGTAGGGGAGTGAGGGTGATAGGGATGGTGGATGAGGGAGGTTTGGTCGGAAGTCGGAAGGGGTAGTGGTGTGGTTGGCGGTGTAGGTGGTCGTGCAAGGGAGAGAGGGTAAGAGTGATGGTGGTCGAGGGAGGTGTGGTTGGCAGGTCTGCGATGGTGCAACCATAGCTGTGCGCAGCTCCCTTCCACCCCCTCCCCCATTTTTCTGTCTCTCTTTAGGGTTTCTTCTACCAAAAGATCGTGTCCTTTCTTTTCTACAACATGCCCCCCCCCCCCTTCCAAGTTGCTGCTCTAGCTTCTAAAATTCTCCAATGGGCTACCGCATCCCTCACTTTTGCATCACCATGCATCTTCCCTCCAAGCTGCTGCCTTAGCTTCTAAAATTCTCTAATGGGCTGTTGCATCCCTCACTTTTGCATGACCCATGCAATTGCTCTTTATATTTTGTTTGGGCTTATGCAATTTCCTATCGTTGGCCCAATTTTTATCATCAAAAAATAAATACTATGGGTAGAAAAAGGGAGGCCTAGTTGCAAAAAAGGGTGAACTTAATTTTTAGAAACAAAAGGATTCAATTTTAAAATAAAAAGGACTAAATAAAAAGAATTACGAGAATAATAAAAAGAACGTAAAATAAAAGGACTCAATTGTAAAACAATAGGAACTCAAATTTAAAATAGTAGGGACCTAAAAGACTTAATTAACGGGACTCAAAAAACGAGGACTTAAGAAAAAGGACTCAATGGAGAGGGATTTCAATAAGGTAACAGGGACTTGATTTTAACCACGGACTTAAGAAAAAAAGGACTCAATTTTAACAATGACTCAATAAAATGGATTTAATAATAAGACTCAATAAAAAGGCTTTTGAAAGGACTCAGTTGGATTTTTCAAAAAGGATCCTCAAATTTTTGGAATACAAAGTTGACTTGTAAAATACTACCCATATCTTCCCAAAATTATCTTTTAAGATTTTCTACTAAGCCTATTTGGGGAGCATTAAGGGTGTACAAAAATTACCAAAAAATCAAAAATCGAACCAAAACCAGACCGAAATTACAAGCGGTTTGGTTTGTTGATCTTCGATTTCAGTTTCCAAAAATATAAATTTTCAGTTTCAGTTTCAATTTTGATTTCAGAATATAATCGAACCGAAAAAAAAAATCAAAAAATTGATTTAAATAGAAAATAAATAAATAAATAAATATATATTGGGGAATGGGGGACTAGGGTTTCAAGTTTCATATTCAATTATTCATTTTAGTTTTACTTAGAACTCAGAAGCCTCTGATGCGCTTCTTCCTCTTTCACCAAACCCTCATTCGTGCTTCTTCCTCTTCGCCAAACCCTCGTATGCGTTTCTTCCTCTTTGCCGAACCTTTGTTTGTTCGTCATCCTCTTTAGTCACCCATAAACTCCCCAACTCGGCACTGCTTGATGCTCGACATTTGTGAATTGTGATTTCAAGCTCCGTTTTATGATCATCTTCCCCAATTACAATAAGACCATTCTCCTTCAAATCCCTAATTTCCGAGAAAATCCCAAAGCTCCCCAAAACTCTAAATAAATTTCAACCTGAAATCCGAAGCGGAGCAATCTCTCCCTCTCTCGGATGTTCGGTTAAAAATCAAAAAAACCTTCCGAAGCCCAGAATGTCCAATTCTCTATGGGATAACACATTCATTTTGGTTTCAGTTTTGATTCTAGAATTTCAAAAACTGCAATATTCGGTTTGATTTTTGGTTTTTCCCATAACTGAACTGCACTGAACCAATTACACCCCTAGGGAGCATACACACTAATGACATTCAAAATCTTTAAGCCTAAAGCTATCTTGATTTTAATAATCCTATCCTATATTCTTTTAACATCTACTACATTATCTTTCAGGTCTTTGTTTACAATAATTCCTACTTCTTTTTATGTTTCTCTTTACTAGTGTACCAAAGTTCAAATCCTAATTTTTCAATTTCTCTAACTTTCTCTCCTACTCATTTCATCTTTTGAAGGCAGATTAAGTTAATTTTCCTTCTAAATATTATTTCAACTATTTTCATACTTTTACCCGTAAAAGTCCCTATATTCTAAGTTGCTAATCAAATCTTAGTTTCTTGTGTTAACATATTAAACCTCTCCCTTTTATACTACCCCTATTTATTCCCTAGACTTAGGTGAATTTGGTAAAAATTCATGACAATAAAATCTGACAAAGTTTTATGCTGGTTGTTAGCTACCTAACACAACCCTGCTCCTTTATCTAGGCTTGGGATCAGCTCCGTGTACAAAGAATTTGTGTTACATGGGCAAAGTACACATTTGAGGAGTTTTTTTTTTGCAAACTTATTTCACATGGATAATTTAAAAATCACACCCTACAACTAGTAGAAACCACACATATAATACAACGCATTAGAAAAAAATCCAAAGCATACAATATTGGGTGTGATCTAAGTTAGACTAAAATTTTTACTATATATTTTATTTTCTTTCTCGCTTTTTTTGATAACCAAACATGAAAATTTTAAGTTCCAAACGACACCCAAAGCCCCCAGATGTTCCCACACCAGTTGCTATCCGGTCAAATATATTGTTGGCATGTCTATGCAAGTACTAGAAGACAATTCCATTTCTAAGAACCACCATATTATTTCTATAGGGCTAATTACAAGCAATTTCTTAAAGTTGGTAATAAATATCTCTCTTTGCTAAATAACTTTCCCTCAATCAGCCAAGTGAAAATATAACCCTCAAGGTTGATCTCTTAGACATAAACAAAAAATGGATTTTCTGTTGAGCTGCACACAATATGTGGAGACGGCAGCACCTATCAGTGATCATGTCAGAAACAAACTTGATCCTAAGTCCCAGAAATGCACCTTCTTCGGTTATGGTGAAGATGAATATGGGTATCGCATTTGGGATGATGAAAACAAGAAGTTGATCAGAAGCAAAGATGTGATTTTCAACAAAAAAGGTGATGTACAAAGACAGGCACATGGAAAAATCCATCAAAATAGTTTAGAGAGAGTCAACCTATGTAGATATGGATGATGTCTTAGAAGGTGTCAGGATGCAACAGCAGAATGCCGAGAATCCTTAGGTGAAGGAACAAATGGAGCACATCGTTGCACCACCGCCTGCTACTCCAGCTCCGGTGTAACGACCTACTCCAATTACTATATAATTTAATTACATTAACACCCTGATACCACTAATTAGCCATAACCTCAACCCAAACCTATGGGTAGCGGGGATACACATGTCATACACAACGGAAACCTAAGCAGCAGTAAAAGTAAAATTTCATTCTCCAAACCATAAAGTGCATATTACCAGAGTTATCAATAGTCCACCATAATACTACATGTATACACATATATAATCCCAAAAAACATTGAAAGATACATCAAGGATTTGATATCGAAACCCACTGACCCTAGTACAAAAGACTCACCCTTCTAGTGGGGTGATAAATACTGCCTCAGCGACGACCTCGGTCCGTTGGTCTATTTGGGTTTCGTGAAATGATTTAAGCTGGGGTGAGACACCTCTCAGTAAAGGAAATAAACTAAATACAGTTGTGTGGTAACATGAATATTTAATGCTATAATAGATGTACAATACATGTCACCTACTTGAAAACACTATTAATAACATAATTGAGTAAACATATAAGTTCATAATCCTACTAAATCATACAGTTCATAAATCATTTGATATAATTAGAAATTCTAAAATTTACCTAGGATGAATAGCTAACTGATGTCATGTATTACCCCCCATGACGGGTTGTGCAGCCCAAAGGTGGGACTCGACAATGGTTGGTTGACCACTGTTGAGTCAAAAATATTTGTAAGTACGATGGGCCCGCCATACCCTGGTCTAGACTACCAGGTGGACATCTACAATTCTACACCGAAAGACACATCGACTATCCATCTCCCACCCCCTTTACTAGTAGGGGCGGTTAGCACAAGTCTGAACTGAACTGAACTTTGATATATAGCTACGGTACCGTGCTCCTGTAACTGATTTGAACTATCATCTGGGTTCTGCTAATATATAATACATGATAATATACTGTTTAACGTAAATAAATTGATAGCATGTCCTGATTTCTATAATAGCATAAATAAATATGGTCTTGTGCTGATTACATTCATATCTGCAGCCTTGTGCCGAGAATATACATAATCCATGGCCTTGCACCGGCTATCAATTACGGCCTTGCATTGAACATAACATACACACTGATCTAGATAAAGGTATTATTTATCATGTATTCTGAAAACATAATGTACTGTATTATACTGAAATAACTGCAAGTATGCTTTTCCTGTAAATTTGATTAACATAATACAGTTTGAGTAAAATAATATTCATGTCACACAATGCTGAATAAAACCATAACTTCCATTCTAAAAATCATATTTCCTATATAACAGTAGTATTTTCCCAAATATGCATTTTGCTACCAATATACTCATACATATAATACATGCTTTTTGAAAATTAATTTGCTAATAAGTAATCATAATTTTCATGGAAAATAGCTACTTTAGTTTATTCCCTTACCTGACAACTAAAAAGACCTTATAAAATTTTGGTCTTACACCCATAAGATTCCTCGTTCAACACCCTGAAATCAACATTTCCCAGAACAAAATTTCAATATTTTTCCATGTACTACATTTCCTATAATTACGGAAAAGCCTAATATTGATTAAGAAGCCCTACCTTAAATTTGGGATGAAATCTAGGGTAGCCCCACCAACGATCCACTCCAGTAGATTTAAAGAGAACTTTCCCAGGAGTGTCTTGGTGGCCTCGAATCGTTGAACCGTCAAGAATTCAACCTGAAAACTTAGAGAGAAGGAAGACGGTTTGAATAGAAGAGAGAGAGAAGAGGATTTGTGCGTGAGTTTTCAGCTGAAAAATGAAGTTTAGGCTATTTATACACTGACCTTCATCGACGAGGTCGAGAAGGAAATTCGTTAACGAATGCTTATCCTTGTCGATGAAATTCAGAACTGAGATATATCCTCTCGGTATCTTATCATCGACGAGACATGTCCCTGTCAACAAGCCCCTCATGTGAAGAGAACTTTCCTAGGAGTGTCGTGGTGGCCTCGAATTGTCAAACCAGCAAGAATCCGGCCCAAAACCTTAGAGAGAAGGAAGATGGTTCAAATAGGAGAGAGAGAGAGAGAGAGAGAGAGAGAGAGAGAGAGAGAGAGAGAAGAGGATTTGTGCGTGAGTTTTCAGTTGAAAAATGAGGTTTAGGCTATTTATACACTGGCCTTCGTTGACGAGCCACGTCATTTCATCGACGAGGTCAAGAAGAAAATTCATCGACGAATGCTTATTCTCATCGACGAAATTCAGAACTGAGATATATCCTCTTGGTATCTTCTCGTCAACGAGATACGTCCCCGTCGACGAGCCCCTCATGTGTGCTCGTCGATGAATCCCCTGTGTTCGTCGACGAGACCCTATTTAATTTCCTTCTTTCCTCTCCTCCTCCTATTATTAAATTACAATAATCATTTGGGTCTCCACATTCGGAGCTTAGGAGATCTTCTCGGCCCTATGTACCAAATAGAAGGTATATAGATTATTTACTTCTTACAGATGGAGGAGAGCCCGAATGCTATGATGAAGAATGCCAGGTGGCAGATGTGAGCAAGTGGGAGCTTGCAATGAAGGATGAGATGAAATCCCTCACCTCTAACAGAACGTGGGAACTAGTTGAGTTGTCCAAAAGTAAGAAGACTCTTCACAACAAGTGGGTGTATAGGATCAAAAAGGAGCAGGATGGCTCCAGAAGGTACAAGCCTCGGTTAGTCGTCAAAGGCTTCAAGTAGAAGGAAGGGATTGACTACACCAACATCTTTACACCAGTTGTGAAGCTGACAACCATCAGATTAGTCCGCACGAATCCAGCAGATAGGAAGGTGGTGACTACTAAGAAGCTGAAGTTGTGCTCAAATTTAGTTGGTCTTCATACTTGAAGATAGATATGAGCACATCATTTGCCTATACATTGGTTCAGATAGTGTCTCCATCTCCAAGTGGGAGATTGTTGAGCTGCACACAATATGTGGAGACGGTAGCTCCTCCCCCGCAGCTTACGTTGAAATGGAGACTTACAGTATATAGCGACCAGCAACCCCCTATCAACTGGTTGACCTTAATCAACCAACCTTTGAATTTTACCTCCCATCTCAGGCTATATAAATTTGATGGGTGCTGTGTTGTATTTGTGGGTGGAAGTGTGTGCAGAGAGTGTAGAGCTGTGTGTGCAGAGCATAGAGTATGGTGTGAGAAAGTGAAAGAGACAGAGTTGAGTTAAAGGTAGTAGCCTCCTCCTCCTTGTATTATTTTCCCGGTTATAGTGAAGTTGTGTGTGCTCCGTGGATGTAGGTCAGGTTGGACCGAACCATGTAAAATCTGGTGTTCCATTCTTTTTTGTGTATTTTTTCCTGTGCATGATTGTTGCTTCTAGATCCACCCCAACAACTAATATCAGACGTGGTTGGAGCAAAATCATCATATTAGAGCCTTTTTCCAGTAGCTCAAAACTCTGTTTTGAGGCCACCATCGTATTTCTCTCATCTAAATGAAGCCAACGGTGGTAACCAAAGATCAAACAGAGTTCAGACGAGGCCGCACGCGCTGTCGATGGCTAGGCAACATTCCCACGCGCCCCCACGTGGCGTCACGTGTCGGCAAGTGATTGGCAGGTGGCCTTACGCGCTCCTACGCACCGGTGATCACCCGGTGAGCATCTGAAGGTGGAAGATAGCCATATCATCGCCACTTAAGCGTTGAGTCAGTGCCCTGTCAGCACAGTGTCAGCGTGCTGTGTCAGCACCCAGTCAGCCGGGTCCCGCAACAAGTCAGCAGTCAGGGACCCCAATGCCATGTCTGCAGGAGGGCCCTACATGTCCACGTCAACAGGTGGGCCCATAGTGCCACTCAGTGCAATGTCAGCAGTGGTCCCCACTGTGCCACATCAACAAATAGCATCAGTTAACGACGTCACTAACATTGTGAGAATATTCTGTCAGTAGGGAATATTCCATTAAAGTTGATCGAGATTTGACCAGAACTTTTGTTGGCTTTACAAGGCTTAAAATCTTATTTTGATGATAAAAAATCAATGGAATTTAATATGCTTCTAAAAGTGGTGATGTTTCAAGATCAAGTATTAGAAAGTTCAAGATCAATTAATCACAAGAGTGCATTGTACACCTACAAACAAGTGATTCAAAGAAAGCTCAGATCAAAGTTCAACAAAGCTCAGATCAAAGTTCGACAAAGCTCATATCAAAGTTTGACAAATATTATGAAAGCTCAAAGAATGTTGAAGCTTAAGACAAGATGAACTCAAAGCAAGAACATACATGAAGACTTCAAGAATTGAAAGTTTTAGAGTCTTAAGGAAGTCTTATGTAAGTACTTCAATTTAAAGTTCAATGTGAATGCATTGAAACTCTTTAGGAATAATAAAGACCTAGAGACCTATTTTTAAGACCTTGAAAAATTCTTTTTAAAGTTATAAATTTAAATGACCAAAGAGCAAAAATATTTTTTGAAATAAAAGTCTTAAAAACAAAATTTTCAAATGCTGAAGCGCCAAACCTAAAACAGACAGGCGACTGACCTTTTTATGTTTTTTAAGATCAGCGGATAGAAGGGTGCCAAGTGCCTCAAATTGACCTAGTTTTGCTAGGTGACTGACTGTACACTGACTTTTTAAATAAAAATGGATTTGAACTAGATAGGTGCCTGACCTTTTTAAGACAGGCGATTACCATTCGAAATTTTTTAAAAGTTCAGTACGGGGAAGTTTCTAAATTTGGTTTCTTTGGTTTCAAACTTCGTGCAAACTTGGGAAACACTCCATGTAAACTTGGGGAACGAGGAATACACTTTTTAAACTCTATATATAGCCCCCAAGGCAAAGATTTTAAAATACCAAGAAATTATTCAGCAATAAAATACTCTCAAGTGCTGTCAATTCTCAAAGGCTATCTTGCTCACATCTTGCTAATATTCTCTACTGAGTTCTTGCTAAAATTCTCACACCGAAGTTGAGCATAAATTCTGAATCTTTCACTCATAGAAAGATCATACCAGTGATAAGTTTACTTTAAGCTTCAATTTCATTACATATAGATATTTGCTTTGAAGTATACTCTTTGCTTAAACTTGTACTACCTTACTCTTTCTGAGAGTGCTTCTTGTACATAAGAAATCTTTCTTGTCTCTTGTTTTCTTGATGGTTCAGGATTGTTGGATCATTGTACCGAGCATGGGGTATCACTTAGAGAGGGGGCTCCACCCTAAAGGAGGGATTGTAATGGTTTGTTTCGCCCATAAAGGAACGCTATAGCAGAATCCTTAGGTAGTCTTGCCTAAGGCGAGAAAGTAGTTTGGGTATAAGTCGAACCTCATAAAAAACTCGGTCTCACTCTCTTTCCCTAAACTTTCTTTAATTTGCTGCACATATATAACTACGTGGTTGTTAATTTCAAATTTATAAATTGTGTGGATTGGATATTAAATAAACCAAAAATTAATTTGACTTTGGGATTGCGGAAACCAAACAGGAGTACGTCGGTTGATCAATACTTTCTTGCAGAAACCATAAGGGAGTACGTTGATTGTTTAACACCCAAGACTCATTAATTGAAAGTTTATTTAAAATATGATTTTTGGAAGAGTGTTGGAATTTTCAATTGTGCTTCATTAAAATGGGGCTTTTATCAAACTCTACTTTGAGTTACTCAATCGTTGAATCTTGGATGCTTTACTGAATTCATTCTTTAGTGTGAATCTTGTTTTGGTTATCTTGTTGAGAGGATTGAATTATTCAAAAGCTAAAAGCATTACATTTTGAATCATTGGTTTTTTATTTATTTGAATCAATCTATTGGTTGGGTGTTAATTGACATTACTGCAAGATCAAATTGATTTACTCATTGTTAAACTTTTAAAAGTGAATATTGATTTCCCCCACTTGGGACTACATGTAATGAACCAGAGGAATTATGGTATTTTAAATAATAATAAAAAGGGGGAAAATAGAAGTTGGAAGGGAAAAAAAGGGGGCAGTAGGCCTCATCGATGAGGACGTGTCTCATCAATGAGAAAATATCAAGAGAGGGTTTTGGGTGATTTCTGAATTTCGTCGACGAGGAGAGAGTTCATCAACGAGTCTTCTTCTTGGCCTCGTCAACGAAACCCAGTGTATAAATAGAGCCAACCTTCATTTTTTGGCCATTTCCAGCACAAATACTCCTCCCTCTCTCTTCTTTACGCCCCTCCTCCCTTCTCTTTGAGATCTCGGGCCAATCTGTCGCCAGTTTGGCAATCTTAGGCGACCACGATGCTTTTGGTGAAGTTCTCTGCATATCTTCTAGAGTGGATCATCGATGGGGCTGAGTTGGAAATCATCCCAAATTTAGGATAATACTTTCTACTCAGTATTTGGCCTTACTATAGTTGTAAGAAATGCTATATACGATGAAATACTGAAGTTTAGTTGTGGAAAATATTGTTTTCAGGGTGTTGAGCAGGGAACCCTGCACGTGTAGGGTGGATTATTTTAGGGGCTTTTCAGGAATTAGGTAAGGGAATAAACTAAGCTAGTAATTTTATGAAAATGTATGTATGATCTTACAATGTGTGGCGTGAGTAAGATTTATTGTGAAATACTGTTTTCTATGAATTTTTTTGTATGATATGCTGGCGTACAGGTCAAGCTACTAATATGATATGTTGGTGTACGAACCGAGCTATTGAGGTGATTGAGCTGGCGTACGGGCTGAGTCTCTTATTTGTTATGTAATGCAGCATATAGGCCGTGATTGATAATATATGAAATGCCGGCGTACGGGCCGATGATTTTTCACTTTGTATATGAATGTGTTATAATGATAATGAATTGACAATTATTACTATGGAATAATGATGTATCATGATTTGGAATATGATATATAGTATCAAAACCTGGTTGGCTTGGTTTAGGCTTATACTAGACATAATACCGTAGCTATGTGGTCACGTTTATCGTGATATTTGTGTTATCGTTGTCGTACAGGGCAGCGTGAGGATGGATGGTCGATGTGGTTATTGAAGTGTTGGTGCCCTAGTGTACGGACCAGTATGGCAGACCCATCATACTTAAAGACATTTATTTTGACTTGGCAGTAGTCGGCCAACCATTGTCAAGTCCCGTCTTCGGGCCACACAACTCAGTCATGTGGGGGTAATACATGACATTAGCCAACTAACCTACCAAGGTTGTTTTTCATATTAATATCATTATAAAAGATGGATTATGTTTATGGAAACTCAGTATGTTCGGTTATGTTAAGATTATACATGTTTTCCTAAAAATAATATTGACAGTTTTACTAAATATGTTTATGTATGCTCTTATGTATAACACGGAATACTCATGTTGCCACATATTGGTATTAGTTTATTTTCCCTTACTGAGAGGTGTCTCACTCCAAATTATTTGATTATTTCAAAAGCCCCGGATAGGAGAGCGGATAAAGCTCCGCTGAGAGAGATATCGCTGGTCTACCCTTTTCTAAAGGGTAAGTCCTTTTGATAGGGTCAGATGGATGTTGTGGGAAACGACCCTAGGACTAGTTTTTGGAGATTTTGGCAGTGGTGTTATGGATATAGTAAACTCTAATTTTGTATTTAATGATATTCCAAAATATATATGATTTTATGTTTTCTTGCTGCCTAGGCTTCCGCATTGTATTTTTGATATGTCCCTGGTACCCATAGGTATGGGTGGATTATGATATGAAAGATTTATTAATTTAAAAAAAATAGTAAAATAGGCAGGTCGTTACAGTTTGGTATCAGAGCCTAGGTTGCTAGGTTCTATAGTTTTTAGAGTGTAACAGAAATAATACCAGAGTATAGGAAAAAGATTTGAGGTTTTGTTCTATAGTCTGGAGACAGAACTTCCGTGGTAGTTTCTGTGTTTTTCTTGGGGTGACGATTCCAGGAAAACCATAGTAAGCTATTATTGGGTTGTGTTCTTAGAATGTAAAACTGAATTTAGGAATAGGATGGAGTTATTAAGATGAGGGACTATGTAGGGTGAGTAAAATATGGGGAATAGGTATCTAAATCATGTTTTTTTTTTTTTTTTCAAGATGGACCCTGGAGGAGGTAGTGCCCATGCGACTAGTAGTGATGGAGCAGGGCTCTCGACTGCAGACGGGGCTGATTCTGACACAGTTTTACGCAGTATGGCTTAACAGGTTATGACTAAGATTGTTAGGAGCTCTAGAAAGCAGGGAGGTCCGTATGTAAGGCATGGGTGCACTATAAAGAAGTTTATGAAGATGAATCTTTCGGCATTTTCAGGAGGGGTAGGTCCTGCAGCCACTGAGAATTGGATGTAGGAGATTAAGAAGATCTTGGCTGTGTTGCAGTGTACAAAAGAACAGAGGGTCCTCTTCGCCACCTATAAATTGGTAGGAGAGGCTAAGAGGTGGTGGAATGCAGTGAGGCTTTTGGAGCAGCAAAGGATGGTGCCGATAAAGAGTTCCTGAATCTGAAATAGGACAGCTGTCGATATAGCAGTATGTGGCGCAGTTTATAGAGCTCTCACGATTCGCTCCGTATATTGTTCCTTATGAGATTAATAAAGCAAGACAGCTTGAGAGAGGTTTGAGGTGAGGTATATTCAAGCAGGTGGTAGTGCTGAAGATGCAGGACTTTGCTGAGTTGGTCGATAGAGTAGCCTTGGATGAGATTAGCGAGCATATGGACACATAGGAGCAAGGACAGAAGAAGATATCTGCTTCATCAAGATTTTAGCAGGGTCCTAGGCAGGGTCAGTGGAGGAGAGGAAACTATGGTAGAGGATAGAGGCAGGTGGTTAGGGGTCATGAGGTGCAGGCGGTGCAGAATCCTTT
This sequence comes from Malania oleifera, assembly GCF_029873635.1. Classification (NCBI taxonomy): domain Eukaryota; kingdom Viridiplantae; phylum Streptophyta; class Magnoliopsida; order Santalales; family Ximeniaceae; genus Malania; species Malania oleifera. The sequence continues at coordinate 73,298,793 of NC_080420.1, forward strand.
TGTCTGTCAGACTTGTGTGTTAAAATTGGTATATTCCCAAGAGGGTGGTGGGGGTGAATTGGAATTTCAAACTTTTCTCCTAGATTGAACTAGATGTTACCAAAATATTGCAATCTAGGGTCTTTCTATGTGGTTCCAAATACGCCGATAAATATAATATACAGAAAAATTAAATCAAGCGCATCATCCACATAATAACATGCACGTGCGGTAAATGTAAAGTGCGGAAATATAAACAAACACATGATATATTATCGGGGTTCGGCCAACTGTGCCTACATCCCCGCCTCTAGCTCATAAGCCCGAGGATTCCACTAATAGCTCACTTAAGGGTGAAACAACACCGATTACAACCAGGTAAATTAGCACAAGGCTGACCTCAACCTTAACGAGGTCAATTAGCGGGGCTAACCTCAACCTATACGCCTTAACAAGATGGCGCACCTAGTTTTCCTAACCGGGTCTAAGCTAATCCGGGACTATTCCAGGGCTAGTCTCCCTCTTCAGGCTCATGCCTGGAAATACAAAAAATGTGTATATAATCAGATGGTACAGTGATTGTGCTTTCGTGTAAAGCAGATATGTACCCAAATACACGCAATAACATACACCACAGTATGATTTAATATGTAAGTTCAGTGTGGTCTAGACAGTTCAACTCTCAAAGGTATTTTCTATCAATGTAATGCGTACGTGAGAGTGTCAAACAAGTAATCTTCGTATCACAAGATGTTCAGCCAATAAGTTCACACAAAGATGTCAAGTCTCAAGTATTTCAATCAGCAGGATGTCTCAAGCATATAAGTATCAAATGATGTATATGCTTGGTTTGCAAAAGATGTGTAATCTTTGTTTTCAAAAAATAATATATGAGTGAGTGAATATTGCAACAAGGATCACTATCACACGAACAAATATCTCTTCAGATATTTTTCAAGATAAAAACACAATAGATATTTGAAAATGTTTGAGAAGTTTTTGCAATCCAAAAACAAATACAAACTTCTCAAGATATTGCAATAAATATGCAATACTCAGAAGTTTTACAAAAGTCTTCTTAGGAGAGACTTATTAACAAAGTCCCCTAAAAACACTTAGGTTTAGCTCCTGTGAAAATCAAATCACTCTAATCAAAATGGGAGAGCAAACCTTTCTAATCAAGCACTCAATCAACTTACAGAGATTTTGAGCAATGAGAGAAGGTAAGTATGAGTAGTTGGGGCTTAGATATGAGTATTATAAGATTTGGAAATTTTAGAGAGTTTTTCCTAATCAAAGTAGCTAATCCCACACTTATTTGCACAAATAAGCACATATATATAGACATGGGACAAAATATGACCGTCAGGGACCTCTTGGGTATAACTAGGAAAGCTTAATGACATTTCAAATATTTTAACCCTGTTTAAAAAATGTTTAACTACGGTGAAAATCAGGGCAACTCGAGAGGTTCAGTCGACCAGAACAGTTTCGGTCAACTAGATCTCATATAGTTTGGTCGACCAGGAGGATTTTGAACTAAGGGCTCGGTCGACCGAAAGTGGGCAATTTCCCATTTCTCTAAGGTTCGGTCGACCAGGCAATTTTGAACTAGCTGATTCGGTCGACCAGACCGCTAGGATTTTTCCTAAGAACCCTCAGTCAACCAGGTAGTTGGTGTACAATTTTTGCTCGGTCGATCAAATGGTCAATATGTTGACCAGAGAGGGTTTTGGTCGACCGGGGCTTTTTGAACTACTCTGGTTCGGTCAACTAGGGCCTTGGTCAACTGTTGACCCAGGCCTATTTCGGTCGACTAAGGCAAAATGAAATGCCTTGGCCGGTTAACCGAAAGTGCACAATGTGTGCATTTCAGTCCTGTTATGCACCACACAAACCCTAATTAAGTGCCTATCAAACATAGGTGCAAATGTGTGTGTCCTAGGGTCATTAATGTCCAATAATGAAGGGTAAACCCTAAGGTATTTTTCTATGGTCACCTTTAGTTCGTATTTGGTTTGAGCTTACATAATAAACCATGCAAGTGTTGTGTGTGCTTATTACAAACCAAATATCCTAATTACTATTACAGACCAATTTTCACAAATGAAATATATTACAATTGAAAGTAATAATTGGTCTTCATGCTTTACTTGCTTTGTGTCCATCTTGATCTTAACAATCTTAGTTCCTGCACAAAACCTCAAACACCCATTAGATATAATGAGTATTTGTCATAATCAAAACCGGGCGTGACCTATAAGGTCAACATTATGGGAGGAGGCACTAGGGAGAGTGTTGACTGGGACGAGTTGTCTACTATCACTGTGGTAGATAGGGGCATTTGATGCATGATTGCCCTACACCACCAGATGGTGCTCCAGCTCCCATACCACACCAAGGGGGGCTATCAGGCACCACGTGGGGGTCAATAGAGGAATATGACTCTAGCAAGAGTTTTTACTTTGACATCGAGTGATGTTGAGATAGCCGGCGATGTGGTGAGAGGTATGGTTAGCATGCTTTCCTTTAAAGTTATTGCATTATTTGATTCTGGGGCTACACATTTGTTTGTGTCCTTGGAGTGCATTAGATTATGTGGGGCAGAAACATAATTATTAGATACGGGGTTGTTAGTATCTACACCATCTGGGTCAGTAGTGAGGTGTAGTAGGGTGCTCCGAAACTGTCCAGTTGATATCTAGGGGAAGACTTTGTCTGCTTATTTAATAGTGCTAGACATGCACGGGTTTGATGTCATATTTGGTATGGATTGGCTAGTAGCAATTTTTGCTAGCATAGATTGTCATGCACGAGAAGTGATATTCAGACCTCTAGGGAAAAAGGAATTCAGGTTTGTAGGATCGCAAGTGCAATCCCCGCCTCAGCTAGTTTCAGCTATCCATGCCAAGAGACTACTATTGAGTGGTTGTCAGGGGTTTGTGGGAGTTGTGAAGGAGATGTCAAAGAATGAATTGAAACTTGCTAGCACACCAGTGGTAAAAGAGTTTACAGATATTTTCCCAAATGAGTTACCAAGCTTGCCACCTAATCGTGAGGTAGATTTCCCTATTGATCTACTTCAAGGTACAGCACCGATATCTAAAGTACCTTACCAGATGGCACCAGCGGAGTTAGCAGAATTGAAGAATCAGTTGCAAGATCTGCTTGATAAGGACTTTATACGACCCAGAGTGTCTCAGTGGGGAGCTCCATTTTTGTTTGTAAAGAAGAAAGACAGGTCGATGAGGATGTGTATAGATTACAGGGAAATTAATAAAGTGACAATCAAGAAAAAATATCCTTTACCCCGCATAAATGATTTGTTTGACCAGTTCCAGGGTACACGAGTGTATTTAAAGATTGACCTCAGATAACGCTAACATCAGGCGAAGGTGAAAGCATAACACGTCTTGAAGACGGCTTTCAGAACCAGGTACAGGCATTATGAGTTCCTTGTTATGTCATTTGACTTGACGAATGCTTCTGCTATATTTATGGATTTGATGAATAAGATTTTTCATCCATATTTAGACAAGTTTGTTGTTGTTTTTATTGATGATGCATTGGTCTATTCGAGGAACTATGAGGAGCATGAGACACACTTGAGATACGTGTTGCGGACGTGTTATGGGAAAAGAAGTTGTACGCAAAGTTTAGTAAATGTGATTTTTAGCTTGAGAAGGTTATGTTTTTGGGGCATGTTATTTCTGGAGATGGAATTTCTATAGATCCTAGTAAGATTGAGGCGGTAGTGAATTAGGTTAGACCAAGGAATGTCCAGGAGATTAGAAGTTTCTTGGGGTTAGCTGGGTATTACCGTCGCTTCGTTGAGGGATTCTCAGCATTATCAGGTCCTCTGACACAACTAACTAGGAAGAATGTTAGATTTGAGTGGGACGACAGCTGTGAGCAGAGTTTTTAGAAACTAAAGTAGAGGTTAGTCACAACACCAGTATTGATCATCCTGTCAGGGGGTGAGGGTTATACTATCTACAGTGATACATCCTTGAAAGGACTTGGCTGTGTGTTGATACAGCATGGTAGGGTGGTGGCGTATACTTTCAGACAGTTGAAGGAGTATGAGAAGAAATACCCTACCCATGATCTTGAATTGGCTTCAATTGTACACGTATTGAAGATTTGGAGGCATTACCTGTATGGTGAGGAGTGTGAAATATTTTCCAACCATAAGAGTTTAAAGTACTGTTTCACTTAGAAGGAACTGAATATGAGGTAGAGAAGATAGTTAGAACTTATTAAAGATTTTGACTGCACTATCAGTTATCACTCAGGGAAAGCAAAAGTGGTAGCTGATGCATTGAGCAAGAAGTTTAGGGAACCAGTGTTGGCGGCTATGGAGATCCAATATCTGATTATAATGGATCTAGAGAGACTTAGCATTGAATTAGTTGAAAGTGGTTCTCAGGCTCACATTGCTAGTTTAGTGGTGCAGCCTATTTGGCAGGAGAGAATAAAAGCCGGCCTGAAAGAAAACCCAAAGTTAGCAGAGGTGATAGAGAGAGTGCAGAGTGGTCAGGGGGAGGAATTCAATATTGTAGATGATGGGACTTTGTGGTTCCGTTCCATATTATGTGTTCCTACCAATACTAAGATCAGAAAGAATATTTTAGAGAAGGTTCACAGATCTTTGTACACAGTCCATCCCGGTAGTACAAAGATGTATATGGATCTGTAGAAATCGTACTAGTGGAGTGGTATGAAAAATGAAATTGCCGAGTATGTGGCCCAATGTTTGACATGCCAGCAGATAAAAGCTGAGCACCAAAGGCCGGTAGGGTAGTTGCAGCCATTATTTATCCCAGAGTGGAAGTGGGATCATATATCTATAAATTTTGTGACAGGACTGCCAACGGTGTTACACAGTCAGAATGCCATCTGGTGATTGTTGACCGTTTGACTTAGACCGCCCACTTCTTTCCTATCAAGATCAGCTATTCCCTCAATTTTTTGGCAGAGATTTATATTCAAGAGATAGTTTGTCCTCATGCGGTGCCAGTATCTATTGTGTCAGATTGAGACCCGCGTTTCACATCACATTTTTGGAAGAGTCTGCTGGAAGCACTAAGGTCTCAGTTGTCTTTTAGCACGACATTCCATCCTCAATCAGATGGGCACACTGAGAGGATGATACAGATACTAGAGGATATGCCCCGAGCATGCATATTAGATTTTGGGGGTAGTTGGGCTCAGTTCATGCCACTAATAGTGTTTGCATATAATAATAGTTATCAAGCCAACATTGACATGGCACTGTTTGAGGCTTTATACGATAGGCAATGTCAATCCCCTTTGTATTGGGATGAGATGGGTGAGCGGCGAGTTGTGGGACCAGAGCTTGTGCAGCAGGCGTACGATAAAGTTCACCTCATCAGGGATAGAATCGATGTAGCTCAAAGTCGATAGAAGAGTTATGCTGATAATTGTGGTAGGAATTTGGAATTTGATGTTAGTGATCATGAATTTCTGAAAAAATCTCCGTTAAAATGGGTTATGTGATTTAGGAAGAAGGGTAAACTTAGCCCTAGGTTTATTGGTCCATTTGAGACCCTATAGAAAATGGGATCGGTGGTTTATAGGCTAGCTTTGCCACCTGTGTTATCTAGAATTCATGACGTGTTCCATGTATCCGTGTTGAGGAAATATGTCCCAAACCCTTCTCATATTATTAGTTATGGAGAGTTGGGGCTTAGTGATTTGCTAGTTTAAGAGGAGGTGCTGGTACAGATTCTGAATAAGAAAGTGCAGGAGCTACATAACAAGAACATTCCTCTGGTAAAAGTTTTATGGGGAGGAATCATGCAATGGAAGAGGCTTCTTGAGAGTCCGAGGAGTAGATGAAGTAGAAGTATCCGCAATTATTTTAAGAAACTTAAGTAGTTAGGTAATATTTCTTTTTGCAGGTACATGTAATAGTTTAATTAGTAAGTGATATTTTAATTTTGGGAGAATTTTATTTTGCTTATGTATCTCCCAGGACTTGGAATGTAACCACGATATTCCTCCGCCATAAGTAAGGGTAGGTAATAAAATAAGTAGACCAATTTTTTCTTTAAGGGATGATGAACTACGTGAATAGAAAATTTCGAGGTGAAATTTTTATAAGAAAGGGAGAATGTAATGACCAGGAGGAATTATGGTATTTTAAATAATAATAAAGAGGGGGAAAATAGAAGTTGGAAGGGAAAAGAAAGGGGCAGTAGGCCTCATCGACGAACACAAAGAGTTCATCGACAAAGTTAAAATTGGGCTCGTCGACAAGGATGTGTCTTGTCGACTCAAAAATACCGAGAGAGGGTTTTGGGTGATTCTGAATTTCGTTGACGAGGAGAGAGTTTGTCGATGAGTCTTCTTCTTGGTCTCGTTGACGAGATGATGTGGCTTGTCGACGAAGCCAGTGTATAAATAGAGCCAACCTTCATTTTTTAGCCATTTTCGACGCAAATACTCCTCCCTCTCTCTCCTCTACGCCCCTCCTCCCTTATCTCTAAGATCTCGGGCTGATCTATTGCCGGTTCGACGATCTGAGGCCACCACGATGCTCCTGGTGAAGTTATTTGCATACCTACTAGAGTGGATTGTCGGCGGGGCTGAGTTGGAAACCATCCCAAATTCAGGGTAAGGCTTTCTACTCAGTATTTGGCCTTACTATAGTTGTAAGAAATGCTATATAAGATGAAATACTGAAGTTTAGTTATGGGAAATATTGTTTTTAGGGTGTTGAGCAGAGAACCCTACACGTGTAGGGCGGATTATTTTAGGGGCTTTTCAGGAATCGGGTATGGGAATAAATGAAGCCAGTAATTTTATGAAAATGTATGTATGATCTTACAATATTTGGTTTCAGGGAAATGAATATATATATATATATATATATGTATATATATATATATATGTATGTATATTTTATGTTGGGAAATATTGTGATAAATGGCGATGTGTTTAAATATACCTAATACCCATTCTGCATGGCATGAGTAAGATTTATTGTAAAATACTGTTTTTTGAGAATATTTTTATACAATATGTCGGTGTATGGGCCGAGCTGCTGATATGATATGCCGGCGTACGGGCTGAGCCACTGATATAATATGCCGGCGTACAGCCTGAGCTATTGAGGTGATTGAGCCGGCGTATGGGTTGAGTCTCTTATTTGTTATGTAATGCGGCGTACGGGCCGATGATTTTTCACTTTGTATATGAAATGTGATATGATGATAATGAATTGACAATTATTACTATGGAATAATGATGTGTCACGGTTTGGAATATGATATATAGTATTAGAACCTGGTTGGCTTAGTTTAGGGTTACACTAGACACGGTTCTGTAACTATGTGGTCACATTTATCGTGATATTTGTGTTATCGTTGTCGTACGGGGCAGTGTGAGGATGGATAATCGATGTGGTTATTGAAGTGTTGGCGCCCTAGTGTACGGACCAGTCTGATAGACCCATCGTACTTACAGACATTTATTTTGACTTGGTAGTGATCGGCTAGCCATTTTCAGGTCCTGCCTTCGAACCACATAACCTAGTCATGTGGGGGTAATACATGACATTAGCCAACTAACCTACCAAGGTTGTTTTCGTATTATTATTATTACAAAAGACGGATTATGTTTGTGGAAACTTAGTATGTTCGGTTATGTTAAGATTATACATGTTTTCCTAGAAATAATATTAACAGTTTTACTAAATTTGTTTATGTATGCTTTTATGTATAACACGGAATATTCATGTTGCCACACACTAGTATTAGTTTATTTTCGCTTACTAAGAGGTGTCTCACCCCAAATTATTTGATTATTTCAGGAGCCTCGAATTGGAGAGCAGATAAAGTTCTGCTGAGATAGATATCGCTAGTCTACCCTTTTCTGAAGGGTAAGTCCTTTTGATAGGGTCAAATGAATGTTGTGGGAAACAACCCTAGGACTGATTTTTGGAGATTTTGCGAGTGGTATTATGGATATAGTAAACTCTGGTTTTGTATTTAATGATATTCCAAAATAAATATGATTTTATGTTTTCCTGCTGCCTAGACTTCCACATTGTATTTTTGATATGTCCTTGGTACCCACTGGTACAGGTGGATTATGATCTGCAAGATTTATTAATTTTTTTTAAAAAAAATGGTAAAATAGGTAGGTCGTTACACTACACCTTAGTTTTCAACTTTGATCGGGCTTTTCGGAGCCATTTCAGATCCGTTTTTCGAATGACTTGAACCATTTCTAAGGTTTTTGGCCATTCCAAATCCAACTGTGTTGTCTGTTTGAGCTAATTCTATCTCTAGATCAGTGAATCAAGATGTCAAATGAAAAGAGCTCACAGATCAAGATGTTTGACGACACAAACTTCGATTTTTGGAAAAAGCAGATTGAGGACTACTTATTTAGTAAGGAGTTGCACTTACCGTTGAAGGAGAAGCTAGAATCCATGAAGGAGAGCGAGTGGGAGTTGCTTGACCAAAAAGCTCTCGGAGCTATTAGAATGACGTTGGCAAAGTCTGTTGCCTTCAACATCAAGCACTTGACAACCATCAAGTCCCTTATGGATGCACTATCCAATATGTACGAGTAGCCATCAGCTACGAATAAGGTACACTTGATGAAAAGATTATTTACCATGAGCATGTTTACAGGTGAAAGTTTCAGTAGACACCTGAATAAATTTAACGAGCTGTCGGATCAACTCGCTTCGGTTGGAATTACATTTGACAGTAAGATTCGTGCCTTATTGATTCTTAGTTAGTTATCTGAGAGTTGGAAATGTATTGTTACTGCGATCAGTAGCTCTGTAGGAAAATCGAAGCTGAAGTACAATGAGGTTATTAGCATGATTTAGACGGAAGAGATCAGAATGCAGTTGAACAATGCCTCCACTTCAAGTTCAATCTTGAACGTGGAAAGTCAAGGAAAAGGAAGCGGGCATGGACGATCAAACAATCACAGGAAATCTAGGACTAGGAGGTCTAGATCCATAAATCGCAAAGGTTCCCAGGGCACAAAGAATGTTGAGTGTTGTAGCTGTGGAAAGGTCGGGCATTTCATAAATCAGTGCAAAGGTTCGAGAAAGGAATCTAAGACGAAGACAGAAGCAAATCTCGCCTTTTCCTCAATAGAGAAAGATGCATTGATATGTTCATTGGAGAGCAAGCAAAAGTCTTAGGTCTTAGACTCCGGAGCCTCATTTCATACCATTTGCAACAGAGATTGCCTAGAGGAGTACACACCAGGTAATTTCGGTAAGGTGTATATTGGCAACGATCGACCTTGCGACATAGCCGGCAAGGGAGTTGTGAAGATCAAGATAAACAGGTAAGTATGGAAGCTAAAGGATGTCAGATATATTCCAGACCTGAGAAAGAATTTGATCTCAGTTGGTTAACAGGTAGATGAGGGATACACGATGACATTCTTTGGCGATGAATGAAAGGTTTCAAAGGGTGTACTAACAATTGCATGAGATAAAAAAAGCGGAATACTTTATCTAACCTCTAATGCCTCCATGTCTATTTCAATTTCTGTAGGAAATGACGACAGCAACATTTGGCACCAATGACTCGATCATATGAGCGAGAAAGGACTCAGGGTGATGCACTTAAAAGGAAAATTGAGTGCTCTACGATCAGTCGAGATAAACATGTGCGAGGATTGCATATTCGGGAAACATAATAGGGTCAGTTTCCAGACAAACACCTGTGCCCCAAAGAAGGAGAGACTAGAACTAGTCCACTCATATGTATGGGGACCGACGCCCATCTTATCCATAGGCGAAAGGAATTACTCTGTCACATTCATTGATGATAATTCTCGGAAGGTATGGGTTTACTATCTAAAGTATAACTCGAAAGTATTTGATGTTTTCAAGGTATGGAAAGTAATTGTTAAAAAAGAAATTGGTTTGAAAATCAAGAAGCTAAGAACCGACAACGGTGGCGAGTATGAAGACATCGGGTTCAAGAAATTCTACTATGAGCACGGTATCAGGATGGAAAGAACTGTGTCAGGTACGCCTCAGCACAACGGCATAGCCGAGCGGATGAACCGAACATTAACTGAAAGAGTCAGAAGCATGCGTATACAGTCAGACTTACTATTGCAACTCTGGGCAAAAGCACTCGGTACAACAGCATACTTGATTAATAGGGGTGCATCAGTACCATTGGATCACTGTATACCAGAAGAGGTATGGATCGAAAAAGAGGCGAGACTTTCACATTTGAAAATTTTTGGTTGTGTTGCATATGTATATATCAGCGATCATGTCATAAACAAGCTTGATCCTAAGTCCCAGAAATGCACCTTCGTTGGTTACGGTGAAGATGAATTTAGGTATCACATTTGGGATGATGAAAACAAGAAGTTGATCAGAAGAAGAGACATGATTTTCAACAAAAAAGTGATGTACAAAGATAGGAACATGGCAAAATCCACCGAAACAATTCAGAGAGAGTCAACCTATGTTGATATGGATGATGTCCTAGAAGGTGCCGGGATGCAACAGTAGAATGTCGAGAATCCTCAGGCGGAGGAACCAGTGGAGCAGATCATCGCACCACTGCCTCCTACTCCAACTCTGGAGCTTAGAAGATCTTCTCGGCCCTATGTACCAAATAGAAGGTATATAGATTATTTACTTTTTACAAATAGAGGAGAGCCAGAATGCTATGATGAAGAATGTCAAGTGGAAGATGCGAGCAAATGGGAGCTTGTGATGAAGGACAAGATGAAGTCCCTCACCTCCAACAGAACGTAGGAACTAGCTAAGTTTCCTAAAAGTAAGAAGACTCTTCACTACAAGTGGGTGTACTGGATCAAAGAGGAGCAGGATGGCTTCAGAAGATACAAGCCTCGGTTGGTAGTCAAAGGCTTTAAGCAGAAGGAAGGGATTGACTACACGAACATCTGCACCAGTTGTAAAGTTGACAACCATCATATTAGTCCACAGGAATCCAGTAGATAGGAAGGTGGTGACTACTGAGAAGCTGAAGTTGTACTCAACTTTAGTTGGTGTTTATGCTTGAAGATAGATATGAACACATCATTTGCCTATACATTGGTTGAGATGTTGTCTCCATCTCCAAGTGGGAGATTGTTGAGCTGCACACAATATGTGGAGACGGAAACACCTCCCCCACAACTTACGTTGAAATGGAAACCTACAGTAAATGGAGACCAGCAGCCCTCCACCAACCTTGCCTACCATGGCTGACATTAAGCGACCAACCTTTGAATGTTACCCCCCATCTCAGGCTATATAAATGTGATGGGTGCTGTGTTGTATTCGTGGGTGGAAGTGTGTGCAGAGAGTGTAGAGCTGTGTGTGCAGAGTAGAGAGTGTGGTGTGAGAAAGTGAAAGAGAGAGAGAGTTGAGTTGAAGGCAGTAGCCTCCTTCTCCTTGTATTATTATCTCGGTTATTTTGAAGTTGTGTGTGCTCTGTGAATGTAGGTCAAGTTGGACAGAACCAAGTAAAATTTGGTGTTCCATTCTTGTTTGTTTATCTTTGCCCGTGCATGATTGTTGCTTCTAGATACACCCCAAAATTTTCTAATACCCTAATTTCAAGTTTGCTAAATATTGATCTAGTAATCATGCTGGAAACTGTAATAGACCCTAATTTCATGTTTGCTAAATATTGATCTAGTAATCATGCTGGAAACTGTAATAGAATGCATAAGCATACATTTCGAAGCAAGACTTGATTTTTGAGACATCTCAGATTCAGCTCAACTTACAGAAAGATTCCCAGTTTCCCGTTCTATCAATTTGTCCAGCAAAAACTATCCGTCAACTGTCAAGAATTACACTACAGATTCATTAGGGCTCCACTTCGCGTTTGGGAACAGCTAATCCAACAAACGAAATGGGAAAATCTCCATCAGTGTGGTCCTCACAACACCCCATAATTGATTTGTTGATAAACAATACTTCTTAAAAATTATGGAAGTGATTTCTTTCATATCCCTAGTGGAGCAGAACATCACTTGGCAGAAATTCCATGCAGATTCTTTAGTAGTACAGTTTACCAATACAGCAGTCACAATAATTTGCAGCAGCATCCAATGACAAACACTTTTCCTATTTTTGTTTCTCAATAAAACAAAGAAGCTTAAAAATGCTTAATTTTTAAGTACATGCATGAGGGAGAAATAATCTTGAGATTACTGTCAGAACTGACACGAACATAGCAACTGCTGTGGAAGATTTTCTTGAAGGAATGCTGAAATAGGAGTTTTTTTTCCATTTTATTATTAATTTTAAATAAAATATTAAATAATATTCTATTCGAAAAAAAAAAAAATTTCAATCTAATGCTTACGTAATCTCACAGCTTGGTGTTGCGAGATTTGTTAAACGTGCAGCGCTTCTGGTGGTGACTCGTGGCAAGGTAGGCAAAGAAAATTTAACAGGACCAAGCTGTGAGATTTTCCTTGAAGATGACCTGTGAGCTTACGGGTGGCAAATCTCGCTACTTGATCCTGCGAGATTTGCTTCACCCATTCAGGCGCCCACCTAATGTGTTGGGTTGGGTGCTTTCGTTTAAAAAAAAAAAAAATAGGCGTTAAAGGACAAAGGTGATTCTCCTATTAAACCCTCTCATTTAATAAAAATAGACCAAATAATAAAAATATATGAGTCCAGATACTTATGTTTGCTGTATTTTATTGGATAACAGGGGGTCTAGGAGGACCATTTGATCTGCTGGGAAAACCTAATTTTTTTCTCGTGCTTTCACGAAAGCCTTTCATGGCGCAGGAGAGGATCTAAATTTGACTTAGCTTTACCAGAAATTCCTCAATGTAGTCGGCACACATGACATCATTACCATTCCTTTTGACCACCCAACAATTTTACCGAAGGGCTTAATTTCTTCCAATGTTTGGCAAGGTCAACAGAGTGTTTGAAAATCCAATGGTAAGATAAGTGGCTACCTTTCTGTCATTCAGGTTCAAAAGATTTTAAGCAAAGAAAAAGCCTAGCCAGACTAGATCTAAAATTTATTTGTCCAATAATGTTCCTTGTCATATTTTAAGCAAAGAAATTGGGATAGCCCTTTTGAGCATGAATCTTGTCATGTATGCCATCTCTTCACAAATGGACGAAAAAAGAACCAATAAGCCTATAAATGCAATGTTGACCGTGTTCAAAAAATATTGATGGAATAGAAGAGTAAACTTTTTTATTTAATTTGATCGAATGAGTATTGTAAAATCAGTTATAAAGGCTATTTCAATTTATGCAATGTGAACATAAAAAAAAAAAAAAAGTTTCTCAAACAATTAATTATCTGATTGATAAGCATCATCCTTGGTTTAATTGACAGATTTTAAGGAGTATATGAGGATTCACATGGTTAATCCAAGTGAGTCATTGATCTACAAACTTAAAAGGTTCATAGTTGGAGTCTTGGTTTGGGATTATAAGACATGTTAATAGTATAATTAGTATTAGTTAAGTTTGTGCGAGACTACTACTTAAAGAGGTCCAACTTATTATTTTGACTCAAGTGTTCATGAGAAGCAAGTATACAAAATGAAATGATGCAAGCTATTGTTTGAGCTAAAGATAGGCCATCATGCATGTCTCAACTATATGGAAAAGTGTAAAATTTTTTTTTAAAGAAAGGTAATTTCATAAAAGAGAAAAGAATTCAAGCAAGTAGCTTGGATTCTTGGAACAAAGGTTGGAGTTGTGAGTATTATCACCCTTCCAGATCAGTAAAAATACAAGAAAACTTTCCCAGTCTAAGTGTAAAAGTTATGAAGAAATTATTTTGGAGGGTTAAAGAAGAGTATTAGTAATGGTCGTTTAATCAACTTTTGGTATGATAAATAGATAAAGATTACCCTCTTCTGAGTTCTGCGATAATTATTATTCAATCCTGACACAAAGTGAGTAGGATGGTGGCTAGTTATTGGTAACGAGCTTGAGTGAATTTGGACAAATTGGATGTAAGTGCCTTCGATATTTATTACTCACATACAAGATTTAAAATTGGGAGTATAAATATATTAGATTGCTTGACTTGGATTAGAACTTCAAATGGGTTTACTGTTAGGATTGCATATGAACTAACAAGAAGTAATAGAGGATGCAAAGGCAGCAACTAAGACACTAAAATTTGTTTTCCCCAAGCTATGTTTTTTGTGTATATTTCACATCTCACTCCGGCATACATATTTTATACGTGAAAGTGTAAAAATATCTTATAAACAAGTGTTCATAAAAGTCCATTTATACAGATAACTTCAAACCGTAAGTACATTTGAATTGCATCACAATGTAAGGATTGGTAACTTAAGATAATTATAAGTAGGCATCATAGAACATATGATGGTGCAAATATATATATATATATATATATAGGGTATAAATTTCAACATGAAATAAACAAGAAACAACTTTTTAAATTCCATAATGAAAACATAGTGCTTATGTTGGATAAAATCATATAAGTTTTTTTTTTTTTTTCAAAGTTTTCATTTCTTAAATGTCATTCTTGATAATATTATATGAAATGTGCACAAGACACATGAAGGTACAAATGAAATGAAAATAATCAAATGTTATACAAGTGAAATGAAAATAATCAATAACATACAAATGAAATAAAATAATCAATGTTATACAAATGAAATAAAAATAATCAATGATATACAAATGAAATGAAAATAATGTTATACTACTCAGTGCCACAGCGAGGTCATCTCTGGGGTCGTGGTGGTTGCCGTCTGCGTATGCCCTCTCCCTGTTGGTCATCTGCATCAGGTGTCATGTCACATCATCATGTAAGTGGATCATCTTCGCCAAGAGGTACTGCGTAATCATCATCCATGCGAAGCGCATGTGGAGAGAACTGATATGATGTCTCTGGACGAGAACAAGGCGACATAGTAGGTGCATCGACCTCCTCCCCACTGAAAATGTCGTCCAATAAAAATGACATCAATGAGGTGGCAGCATGGGACGTTAGCCGGTCTACTGGACGGTCCTACAATATCAGCTGCACTGGAAGGCGCATATGGTGCTGACGGACCGAACACGTACTCCACCTGCACAATCGGTGGTGAGGAGATGGGACTCACTGAACGACCAAAGGAGGCATGTCGTCCTCCTCGTACTAGAGCTGGTTAACCTCCTCATGCTGATACATCATGTCGAGTAGCTGGGATCCGTCAGCCGTCCTTGTGGACAAGGTCCAATGAGGCACTCATCAATCGGTAGATAACGGGATCTGGCGAGATCTGGTCTGCCTCATGTAGTATGTCAACCTGCAGGATACGAAAAAATTTGGTTAATTCATGCAGTTCGTAACGTACGCATAACAAAAGGAAGTGTGGGTTAAAGTCTTCTTACGAGGCTTAAATATACAGCAACGATCTTGTCGATGAAGTGATGTGTGATGGACCTATACCAAGTGAAGTATGGGTCATCTGGATGCAGTGGATTGTCCTCCGCCACTCTTGGTACGATGTACTCTCGCTAATGCTCCCACGCAGTCATGAATATCGCGTGCGTAGTCACCTAGTCTGTGACCCCTCGATCGCGCCCATCCATGCCATGGAGGTCATCCCCAACTACATCAACCCTTGACGTCAGAAAGCGGTCGGGAATGCCCTGTCAATAGCCAAATTGCCTCATGAATCGGTCAGAGAGATACCACTCGATAGGGCTACCCAGAGGTCACTCTCGACCACATAATGGGGAGGTAGGTCGGCTAGAATTTCAGCTGTGTAGGGCATCCATAGGAACTGCACTTAAACATAAGTAGAATTTAAGCAAACTATACGTAACTGAAAGAAAGAAAGAAGGAGAGTACTATGTGCTACACTTTAATTGGACTATACTTCATGCTCCTAGTGCATGTCCAACTCGAACCTATACCAGGACAATGTGTGTAGCGCAACCAACGACGCCCTCAAGTCGTCCCTCCATCTGTATAAGATGAAACATAAGTTTATAAATGTAACGACTAGTACTATGAATTAGTATCCGTAGTACTTATAGAATGAATGAGGAGGGATAAATGATGTTGTTACTAACAAGAATGCGAGTGGCAGTGGGTCAACCGGACGATCGTCCTAGCCCCTCTGAATATATAGGAAACCTCGCCGCATAGGAGCTAAGGACAGAAATATTTCCCAGACCCAAACATGTAGTAGGCGAAGTGGGCCAGCAATCTATGTCTTCGAGCGCTGAGTGGCGCGACACATCTCCGTGTAAAGTCACGCCAGACTAGCGGACCCCCAACTGTACGAGCATATCACTCCTAAGTCTGCAAGGAGTGGAAGGAACATCAGATGCGCATAGCTGCCTGAAACGTCATAAAATAGCACCCCAGATATCAAACGCAACAAGTGGGCTCGTGCGTGGCACGCTATAGTCTATGCGTCTACATCTGTCGGGAGCAGACAAAACACATCCGCCTTGAGGAACCGCATACGGATGCATGCACCAACCAACTCGCTGTCAGGTGGTACGACTCCTAACAAATGCTCGCATAGAGTACGTAGGCCGAATCATCCCTAACGGTCTGTAGGTCCCTCTACTGGGCCGATAGTACGACCAGTGATGGGGCACCCATCAATCGGCAACCCATACAAAACGGCGAAGTCCTAGAGTGTGACAGTCGCCTTCCCATAAGGTAGGTAGAACGTGTGCGTCTCGAGTCTTCATTGCTCTACCAAAGTTGTCACGAGATGTCAATCTAGCTGGATATGAGCAATTCGATAAATACCATAAAACCCTGCATAACATATCCAGCGGACGATGCAGTCGTCTGCCTTCAACTAGTGCTCTGCAAACTACATGCCCCCTTGGCAGAATAAGGGGTCGGCGTGCCCATCGGTTAATGCTCGGCTAACTCAGTGATCATTGCCCATCGTCAAAACACTCTGATCAGATGACCCTAAATCGATCCTGCAAAATGCACCATTGCAATACAATAAATAAATAAAAAAGAAGAAGTGTACTAAAAGTCCTATAAGTGCGTACGAAGTCAATGTGATGGTCTAGCTGCATCCCCGAGTTGGGTCCTTCTCGGACAGCTTGTGAGGTTATGTCCTTCTTGATGACATATGTTGCACGTGCTCTTCTTCCTACCTTCCCTTGTGTCCATCTCATTGTGTATACGGGAGATCCTAGGTTGACCTCTATGTCGAGCATATGCA
Source organism: Malania oleifera (assembly GCF_029873635.1). Lineage (NCBI taxonomy): Eukaryota > Viridiplantae > Streptophyta > Magnoliopsida > Santalales > Ximeniaceae > Malania > Malania oleifera. Next base: position 73,315,971 of record NC_080420.1, read on the forward strand.
GGATTTTCCTATATAGTCGACAACGAGGATACTGGTCAGTACGCCTCGTGCATAATCAAATGAAAATTCGTAGCATATGTTGCATAGTGCTTGGCAGTGCTCCAACATGACTCAACGTACTGCATAGCGTTCAGTCGTGTCTCTGAACATATGGTGAGAAGGAGGGAGCATGGAAAGTGTAACGCTTGCCACTTCCCACATAAGCATTCACGTCTATCTTGAATGCTCAAAGTTTGGACGTTGTTTCCTTTATGGGGCCCCAACTGCGCGGTTGTGATGCTAAAACTATCCCTAGACCGGTTGAATGTCATGACTCGATGTCCGGTTGACTTTAACTTTCTTTTTTCCATTGCTAGCAATATATGGGGAGTGAATGCATTTCCTCCCGATATTGCATTATGAGTAGCCTCCCATCAACTATTGAAATAAGGTGCAACGCGATAAAATTTCAGTTGTACAAGGGTCGTGATTGGGAGGCTACGAGCGCCTTTCAGTTTTTTCAAATTCCATAATGAAAACATAGTGCTTATGTTAGATAAAATCATATCAGTTTTTTTTTTTTTTTCAAAGTTTTCATTTCTTAAATGTCATTCTTGATAATATTATATGAAGTGTGCACGAGACACATGAAAGTACAAATGAAATGAAAATAATCAAATGCTATACAAATGAAATGAAAATAATCAATAATATACAAATAAAATAAAAATAATCAATGTTATACAAATGAAATAAAAATAATCAATGCTATATAAACGAAATAAAAATAATCAATGATATACAAATGAAATGAAAATAATGCTACACTGCTCGGTGCCGCAGCAAGGTTGTCTCCGGGGTTGTAGTGGCTGTCGTCTGTGTCTACCATCTCCCTGTCGGTCATCTGCATCAGGTGTCATGTCCCGTCATCCTATATATGGATCATCTCCGCCAAGAGGAACTGCGTAATCATCATCCATGCGAAGCACATGCGGAGAGAACTGATATGATGTCTCTAGACAAGAACGAGGCGGCATAATGGGTGCATTGACCTCCTCCCCACCCAAAATGTCGTCCAATAAAAATGGCATCGATGGGGTGGCAACATGGGATGTCAGCCGATCTACTAGACAGTCCTGCAATATCAGCTGCACTGGAAGGCGCATATGGTGCTGACGAATCGAACACGTACTCCGCCTGCACAACCGGTGGTAAGGAGATGGGACTTATTGGACGATTAAAGGAGGCATGTCACCTCCTTGTACTGGAGCTGGTCGACCTCCTCATGCTGGTACATCAGGTCGAGCAGTTGGGATCCGTTGGTTGTCCTCATGAGCAAAGTTCAATGAAGCACTCATCAAATAGTGGATAGCAGGATCTACCGAGATCTGATCTGCCTTATGTAATATGTCAGCCTACAGGATACGAAAAATTTTGGTTAATTCATGCAGTTCGTAACGTACACATAACAAAAGGAAGTGTGGGTTAAAGTCTTCTTATGAGGCTCGAATATACAACAGCGGTCTTGTCGACGAAGCAGCATGTGATGGACCTATACCAAGTGAAGTATGGATCAACTGGACCCAGTGGACCATCCTCCGCTACTCCTGGTACGATGTACTCTTGCCGATGCTACCACGCAGTCACGAATATCGCATGTGTAGTCGCCTAATCCGTGATCCCTCAACTGCGCCCATCCTTGCCATGGAGGTTATCCCCAACTACATCAACCCCCGACGTTAGAAAGCAGTCGAGAATGCCCTGTCGATAGCCGAACTGCTGCATAACTCGGTCAGGCTCGGGCTACCTAGAGGTCACTCCCCACTGCATAATAGGGAGGTAGGTGGGCTAGAATCTTAGCCGTGTAGGGCATCCATAGGAACTGCACTTAAACATAAGTAAAAGTTAAGAAAGTTAAGCGAACTATATGTAATTGAAAGAAAGAAAGAGAGTACTATGTGCTACACTTTAATTAGACTATAACTCATGCTTTCGGTGCATGTTCAACTCGAACCTGTACTAGGGCAATGTGTGTAGCACAACCGACGATGCCCTTAAGTCATCCCTCCATCTATATAAGATGAAACGTAAGTTTACGAATGTAACAACTAGTACTATGAATTAGTATCCATAGTACTTATAGAATGAATGAGGAGGGATAAATGATGTTGGTACTAACAGGTATGCGAGTGGTAGTGGGTCAATCGGACGACCGTCCTAGCCCCTCTGAATATATAGGAAACCTCGCCGCGTAGGAGCTAAGGACATAAATCTCTCCCAGGCCCAAACCTGTTGTAGGCGAAGTGGGCCAACAATCTGTTTCTTCGAGCGGTGAGTGGCCCAACACATCTCCCTGTAAAGCCACGCCAAAGTAGTGGACCCCAACTATACAAGCATATCGCTCCCAAGTCCGCAAGGAGTGGAAGGAACGTCATATGTGCATAATTGTCTGAAACATCACAAAATAGCACCTCACATATCAAATGCAACAAGTGGGCTCGTGCGTGGCACTCTATAGTTTGTGCATCTACATCTGCTAGGAGCTGACGAAACACATCCCCCTCAAGGAACCGTATACGGGTGCATGCACCAACCAACTCATTGTCAGTTGGTACGACTCCTAACAAACGATCGCACAAAGTACGTAGGTCGAGTCATCCCTAACGGTATATAGGTTCCTCTACTGGGCCGGCAGTATGACCAGTGACGGGGCGCCCATCAATCGGCAACCCAAACAAAACGGCGATGTCCTGGAGTGTGAAGGTCGCCTCCCCGTGAGGTAGGTGGAACGTGTGCATCTCGGGTCTCCATTGCTCCACCAAAGCTGTCACGAGAAGCCAATCCAGCTGGATATAGGCAATCCGATAAATATCATAAAACCCTACATCGCATATCCAGTGGACGATGCGATCGTCTGCCTCCAACTAGCGCTCCGCAAATTGCATTCCCCCTCGGCAAAACAAGGGGTTGGCGTGCCCATCGGCCCAAGCTCGGCTAACTTGGTGATCATCGCCCATCTTCAAGACACTATGATCAGACGACCCTAGATCAATCCTGCAAAATGCACCATTACAATATAATAAATATATACAAAAGAAGAAGTGTTCTAAAAGTCCTATAAGGGCGTATGAAGTCAATGTGATAGTCCAACTGCATCCCCAAGTTGGGTCCTTCTCGGACACCTTGTGTAGTTATGTCCTTCTTGATGACATATGTTGCACGTGCTCCTCTTCCTACCTTCCCTTGCATCCATCTCATTGTGTATACGGGAGCTCCCATGCCGACCTTTATGTCGAGCATATGCAGAATTTGCATGTATAGTCACCAATGAGGATGCTGGCCAGTACGCCTCATGCATAATCGGATGAAAATTCACAGTGTATGTCGCAACTGCTTGTAATGCCCCAAACCCTTAAACCCAGGTCTGGTGCGTTATACCTGATAAAATCCTTGATATTCCATAAGTCAACATATATGCAGCGGAAAATATAAACAAAATCTCCATATAACATAATACCAGAGTTTACTAATTTTAACCATAATCCATAATAAATCATTCATCACCTGCATTTCCATAAATCTACATAACTCCCAAAACATGTTAGTATTTTCACAATCATTCCTTACTCAACAGCCTTAAAACATAAAGACATAAAAGTAACATAGTCCATATTTTACCCAACATTTTTCAGCTGTTTACATGGTTGCATTAACACACACAAGCAATATAGTCCATATCATGATTTATTCACAATGCATTACTTACTTAACCTGCATCTCATACATTTAACATATATTTGCACAGAATCTCATGCCACACAGTTTAGCAATAAAATTCAAATACTGCTTGTAAAATAAGCCAACCAACATTTAATGTTTATATACTGAAAATAACTTTTGTTTCTTACATAATTATCTTGAAAATATTTTCCACTTTCATCGGTTCATTTTTGCATATACGTATCTAATAAACAACCGTAAACTCGAAAAAACCTAATTTACATGGTTGTCATTTTAAACTCATACCGAAACATATACATGTATATATAACACAATTTATTTTTCATTAAATTCATAAAAATTTTGGTTTAATATATATTTTTCCCTTTACCTAGTTTCTTGAACTACGCCGATAAGGACCCTGAAAAGATGTCTGCGGCGCTCACCCAGACCCTAATTAAAAAATCCTAGTTCCATTTAAATTATTCCTAAATAAAATACTATTTAAATATTTTCTAGGGCCATAATTTTCAAATTAACAGTTATACCCGCAAATATAATCAATTTATCAATTTTTCCAAATCTCACTCTCACTTTAGAGTGAGGCCTAGAAAACCTCAATTAGAAGTTTACTTACATCAAAATGACCACAATCACGACTAGGACCACGTGGTGGTACCCGATTGTTGATTTAACTGCATATTTATAGAGAAATTGGGAGTATGAGGAAAAATTACCTTTCCCCAGGAGCAGTGCCTAAGCTGTTCCTACAACAAATCTACTTCAGTAGAAATGTCGACAGTGGAACCAAGAATCCAACAACACCTTCCGTTTCCCAATTCGCTGCAAATTTGTCGAGAAATTGAGAGAGAGAGAGAGAGACGGAGACGGAGCGAACTGAGGCTCGTAGAAGAATTTCGGGGGGAGGGAAAGCGTGAACTCTCTGTTTTTTTTTTTTTTAAGAATCAAGTCATCTCCTAAAGCTTAGAAGCTTCAGGAGAGTTATTTATATATATATATATATATATATATATATATTATATATTATAATAATAAATTATATTATATTATATTAATATATATTAATATGTTATGTTATGTAATTTAATTAATGACTAACATTACTTAATTAATTACTTAATTTAATTAATTATTTAATTCAATTTAACTTAGTTTTAAATTTTATTTTATTTTTATTGATTGATTAATTTATTTATTTATTTATTTTCTGGATCACCATAGTAGTGCTCCAACATGACTCAACGTACTGCATAGCGTTCAGTTGTGTCTCTGCACATGCAGCGAGAATATGGGAGCATGGAAAGTGTAACGCTTGCCACTTCCCATATGAGCATTCGCGTCTATTCTGAATGCTTAAAGTTTGGACGTTGTTTCCTTTATGGGGCCCCAACTGCGTTGTTGTGATGCTAAAACTATCCCTAGACCAGTTAAATGTCATGACTCGATGTTCGATCGCCTTCAACTTCCTTCTTTCCATTGCTAGCAATATATGGGGAGTGAATGCATTTCCTTCCGATATTGCATTACGAGCAGCCTCTCGTCGGCTATTGAAATAATGTGCAACGCGATAAAATATCAATTGTACAAGGGCCGTGATTTGGAGGCTATGAGCACCTTTCATAACAATATTGAAACATTCCACCAAGTTAGTGGTCATGTTCCTATTCCTTTTTCCACCGTCGTGGCACTGAGTCCACATATGAGGATGGATCTGATCAAAAAACGACTTCGCTAGTTCCCCACCCTCATCGAATATCCTCTCCATTCACATGTTAAATTTTATTACCTGATGCTCCTTTCCCGCTCGCTCAACCATATGCTTAAGATTAACACTATGAACTTTCGTGCTAAAGTTGCTGACCACGTGTCGAAGGCAGAATTGGCAGTGGGCACATGGTGGTTGTCAATCTGCGTTGCACTGCAGCGAGAATTCCTAGATGTCGATCTGATATAGGGCAAATGTCATCTCTATCAGTAATGGAACGAAGATGACACAGAAACCAATTCCATGTGTCCAGACTTTCCTCTTGAACAATGGCAAATATAAGGGGAAATATTTGTCTATTTGCATCCAAACACGTCACAATTAGGAGTTTATCCTTATACTTACCGTATAAGTGTGTCCCATCCACACATATAACAGGAGGACAGTGACGAAAACCTTGAATAGATGCTGCGAATGACCAAAATACAAATACAAATGTTGCGGTGTGCTCGCTACCTAGAATAGGAGTCCACCTCCACTTGACTACAGTATTAGGATTATACGCGTACATCGCTTCCATCCACTTCATCAAAGTTTAATAAGACATCTCCCAATTGCTGAATACTTGGGCAATTGCCTTCTGTTTACCCAACCAAACTTTCTTATACGAGATCAAATAGTCGAAGCGACGAACTATGAACTCTTTCAATGTTGCGATTGATGTCGATGCATCAATGAGAGACGACGTGATTTGGTTATGGTTCTACAAGATAAGTTTGTTCAGACACGTGTGCAAACCACTATATTGGGTGATTTCGAATAATCGGTGCTTCATTCGATATATTGCATGCGCTTTCCATCCGCAATCAGAGTCCTTGCACCTAGCAACCCATAACAGTGGGGTAGACTACATGACGTGGAAGTCATGGTGTGTTCGAGCGTGGTATATTCGCACTGCCACTATTAAATGATCCTTCAACCCGATTAGAATCCCCTTACTCAGTTTAGACAATTCATCCCAATGAGTCACCCATATAGGAAGCTCCTCATAATGTGATAAATCTGCAGGATCTACGCCAATTACACCGTACATAGGAGGTTCCTCCATAAACTGGGTGTTGTATGTGGCATCATTCGTTTCACGCGGGGGGGGGGGGGGGTCGACATCATCGGGGAACTCATCATCCCTTCACCAGTTTCCTGCTTGTACGTGTCATCTTGTAAATTAACATCATTCGTGATGTTCATCCACTCATCTAACGCGTTGTTCGCAATGGCAAACAACGATCTTGAACATTCTGCTGGAACTTCTTTGCAAACTACATGAACATTCATGCAAAGAATAGGTCTTTCGTACGTCTATGGCTCAAATGACAATCTCGAACATTCGTTCAAATCCACAATAGGCATCCCACCAACATCCGCACTCGTGTGTGGTTCAAAACCTTCATCCGCAGTCATATCATAATGACGTGTTTGTTGGGTGTCTTCCTCTGCTTCAACCACATGCTCGGCAGACGTTTTCTTATGCCTATCCGTGGTGACACCCATGTGAGGAATGGTTTCGACATATAACTGTACAATTAAATATGTTATACCTACGCAGTGTGCATCCAACACAATGCGCAGACCGTAATCGTCAGTTACGGGAATAACCTTATGGAGGACTGTATCATTATGCCCTCGCATAGGGTATCTTGCAGCCACCCGCAATGCATATTGATATGTATCAATATATATCTTCGTATACAATTTATGTAATTTACACCTATGACCAATTCGAATTGGTCGAACTAGCGAAGTACTATAACTAACATCAGCTGCTTCGATTATAATGTTCCCCCAATATACAACAATACTATCACTGGAGCACTGCTTGAGCTTCCTGCCATTTAGATCTGTGCTTGGAAAAGAAAAAAGACCTATGCAAAACAAAATTGTATGTATAAGTGATATATGTTATTTATAAGTGATATGGTTTCACCAATGACGGTTATAGCTTCGTTAAACTCTAGAATTATTTGGTCAACTGTAAAATATTTATTATCTGGTCACAAAATTAAAAACATCTCTAATATTTTAGTAATTTCATAATTATGCATTCATGCAAACAAAACTACAAAAAAATAATTGATAATTTAATGTACTTAATATATGAATTGTACTTAATTGTCTTGCCTTTATAATTTATAAATTGAGTAAAAATACCCATGATGATATAAAAAATCATTGGGTTAATGTTTATGGAGACTTTAGCTATCTCAAAGGGACCAAAATCTTTGGTCTTCATCATATTATTACCATCAAAACCTAAGATAGACAAGAAAAAAAAAATTGAAAACCAAAAACTAATAGCCTATTTTTTTAATATATATTTCCAAAGCTAAAACAAATTAAATTTCTAATTAAATGAAGTCTTGTTTTTTTTTTCCTACAATCAAGTAACAATTAAAAATATGAATAAAGTAATAAAATAAAACAAAATACAAATTGAAAATATCGCAATAACAAATAGAAGAATGATTCTATTGAACATGACAGCATAACAATTAAAATTTAGGGGGGGGGGGGTAACATTACTGAATAATGTATTATTTTTCAATTTAAAAAAAAAATTTATGGTAGTTATATTTTAAATTTATAGTATCATTTTATTTTAATTAAAAATGAAATATAAAATGTATGAAATACATGAACATCACTAATGTCACTGGATTGCACCTAGAGGAAATGCCCACTGGCCAAACAGTTAAAAAAAAATCATCACAAAAATTTAAAAGTCATAAAAACCACATGAAATACATGAATTGGTCAATTGAGAATGCATAAACACATGAATTGGAAAGCCACATGACGTGAAAAAAAAACGCAAATAAATGAAACCTAACCTTCAGAGTTTCCGGATGCAGCCTTCAACTCGAAAAATTCAAACCACACTATACTTTATGAAGCTAAAATAACATATCGAACTCAATGAAACAAATCCGAACTCAGAAAAACCAATTAGAACTCAATGAAATAAATTTTGTTTTACGGTAAAGAAAATATGCATACCCCATTTTCTCCTTTAAATAGCTTTCCTCGCCTGGCTGTTCAAACGGTTACCTGCAACCCACTCCCGAACAATCACCTGCTCACCGAACGGTAACCTGCTCAGCCTGCTCTGCTCCTGCTGTCCTCTCTGCTCCCGTCCTCTCTGCTTGCAAATGGAGCTCTGCAAGGTTCACGAGTGAACACCAGATCAAGCAAATCTCGCAGGATTATCTTGCGAGATTTACTGTCACGCGTCACTAGGATACTGGGTGTCTTTTTAAATCTCACAGGGCGAAGCTGCGAGATTTTCTTGACCAGGGCTTTTAGTTTTCTAATGTGTGTCAAATATCGCAGCTTGTGTCAAATCTCATAGCACCAAGCTGCGAGATTATGTAAGCATTAGATTGGAAATTTTTTTCCTAAATAAAGTATTATTTAATATTTTATTTAAAATTAATAATAAAAGGGGGAAAAACTGGCTGAAATAGCCTCTGCTTAGATATGACAAAGTTCAGTAGTTAGACGCAATTTGAATCTCAATAACTGCAGCACCTGAATCTACTTCAATCTTTGCCTGTGTCAAGTTTTACCCACTACATGGGAAAGAATTGGTGGCTATGGTTTATAGAACTGGATGGGGGCTTACAGTAATAGGCTGGACAGGGTAGACATTGAAAAGAGCAAAATGCCCTCAATGAAAGGAACTAAAGAAAAAAAAAAAGCGTGCCAGCCAGCCTTATACCAAGTAAATGGGCTATGGCCCTCCTCTTCGCCAGTATAATCCCACACCTGTCTTGCACCAAACATAGGCTAAGAGTGCTTAGCCTAGCCTAGCCTAGCCTAGACTAGCCTAGCCAAGCCACAACTTGGGGACTTAAGAGTTCAAGGAGGCAATTACTAGAAGGCTTTCTCATTTAAAATGAAAGTTAGAGATTGGTTGAAAATGTCACATGGAGCATCAACTTTGCAGGCTCATCTTATCAATTTGGTACTCTTGATTTTATTTAAAAAATTTTTTTTGCTAGGTCTTTTCTTGGGAATTTTGCATATTCTTGTCAAGGAATAGTTCAAAAAGAAATATGGACGATATCCCAAATGTCCACAAGGAAAATCCTTGGAAAATTGTGACTATTGTTGGTTTTTGTGGCAAAAATGGTCATAAGGCTAATAATTGTCTAGAAGCAGAAAAAAGGAAGGGTAGCCTCAAAAGTATTTTGATGGAGAACACTTCAGAACTGCTTTATGAACCGATTTGGGGTGAAGAATAGACTCAGATGATGAGAGTGTTTATTCTATTTTCTCAGAATATTCTGAATTGAAAGAAGAAGAGGAAGATTCAGAGGATGAATCTCCTTATGATCTTAAGCTTAGTCAGTTAAGACTAGCTATGATAATAGCAGCACTAGAACTAGTTTCTCTAACAGGAGAAGAAGAAGATCTAGTGCAAAATAAAGAAACTGAAATTCCTTCAAAAAGTAGAGATTGTCAGGAATGGAGGATGCCTCGAGCCAGTTGGGCCGAAGCATTCCAGACCTCATTGATACCTTACAAAGAGACACTAAAGGTAATCGAGAAAGAGGTAACAGCGGAAGTATCCAGTATGGATACCGAAACATTTATAAGGTCTAAGCGTATGCAAAGGAAGTCTTTATCAATAAATTACCCGGTAGTTGGCCAGAAGTGGTAAAACAAGCTGTTAAGCAGAGACTAGAGAGAGATACAGAAGTATCAGATACTCTCGGAGTCAGAGCAGAAACAGTAAGGCAAATGATAAGACTTTATTGTATGCAGAGGCACATGTTTCAGGATGTAAGGAACATGCCTTATATGAATTCATACTGTTGTCCCAAGATAAGTGGGGTAGCAGGAAGATATGGATGTAACCAGAAACCAACTAAATACTCAGAATGAGTAAAAACTAGTTGTGTAGATGGAGTTTGCCATAAGAAAAAGACTAAAGTATCCAAAGTCAAAGGAAAGACTTGGAAGAAATTTGGGAAGAGAAAAAGCTCTAGAAAAGGGCAGAAATACCTAGAAAAAAGATATCTTAGACCCAATAGGGTAAGAGAAGATATCAAGGAATCGTTCAAAAAGAAATATGGACGATCCCAAATGTCCACAAGGAAAATCCTTGGAAAATTGTGACTGTTGTTGGTTTTGTGGCAAGAAGGGTCATAAGGCTAATAATTGTCCATAAGCAGAAAAAAGGAAGGGTAGTCTCAAAAGTATTTTGATCGAGAACACTTCAGAACTGCTTTATGAACCAATTTGGGGTGAAGAAATAGACTTAGATGATGAGAGTGTTTATTCTATTTTCTCAAAATATTCTGAATCGGAAGAAGAAGAGGAAGATTCATCCTCTGAATCTTTCTCTAAATTTCTTAGAAAATATCAGCCATTTACAATATTTTTAGAAGGAATTATCTTAGATAATCATTTCATTCTGAAGCCCTCAAGTACTACTATAAAGAATTACATGTTAGTAGAGGAAGTAAAATCGGGAGAGAAATCTAATTATCAGGAGAAACTTGATAATTGGAAAGAATTGATATCAGAAAGTATTCTAAAGGCAAACCAGTTTAAAGAAGAAGAAAGTAGTCTTGAAGAAATCAAGAAGATGCTTTCAGAAAATTGGTCGGAGAATCCGCAGGCATTATGGCAGAAGGCCATGCCAGAAGTTGATATTGTGCTAAAGAAATTTGAGAAAAAAATTCCAGAATTATTAAATTTGGGACTCATTAGGCACGGCACGAGTGAGCACAGGAGTGCAACATTTATGGTGACAAATCATGCCGAACAAGTACGAGGAAAAGCCAGAATAGTTATTGATTACAGAGATTTGAATAGAAAAACAAGAGATGATGGGTATAATCTACCTAATTAGGAATCTCTTAGAAATAGAATAAGAAGGGAGAAACCCTCAATTTATTCTAAATTCAATCTCAAATCAGGGTAGTGACAGATAAAGGTTAAAGAAAGAGCAGTAGCTCTTACAGCCTTCACAACGCCCATTGGGCTTTTCAAATGGCTAGTTATGCCATTTGGATTGAAGAATGCCCTACGAATTTTCCAGAGAAGAATGGACAAAACGTTTGGAGGAATGACTGGATTTGTTGCAATTTACATAGATGATGTTTTAGTATTTAGTAAAAATACTAAGGATTATTTAGAATATTTGAGGCAGGTGGCACAAGTGTTCAGAAAAGAAGGAATGGTTCTTTTAGAAAGAAAAACTATTTGGATGCAACCTCAGATAAAATTTTTAGGTTTAAAAATTCGAGGTAATGAAGAAAAGCTTCAACCACACATAACAGAAAGACTACATGAATTTACTGATGAATTCAAAGATAGAAGGCAGTGTCAATGCTTTCTAGGAGTATTGAATTACATTAGAAAATTCATAAAAGATTTGGCAGAAAAGGCAGCACCAATTCAGAAAAAGGTTTCAGTAAATAATCCTTGGAATTGGACTTCAGAGGATACTGAAGTTGTTAAAGCCTTAAAGAAAGAAGCCAAAAATTTGCCAAAATTAGAATATCCAGACAGAATAGAATTAGACATAATTCTGGAAAGCGATATTTCAGATATAGCATGGGGATGCATTTTAAAGATCAGAAAGATCGATAAAACTGAACATCTCAGCAGATACTGGAGTGGAAGTTTTAATGGAGCAGAGCTTAATTACCTAGTTCATGAAAAAGAATTATTGGCAGTCCTTAAAGGAATTAGGACCAATGAACTTTTCTTGGGTAAACCATTTATCATTAGAATAGATAGTTCCTATGTTAAGCATTTCATGGGTAAGTTAAAACGATGCACCCAAGCAAGATTGGTTAGGTGGAGGAATGAGTTACAATATTATTCCTTTAATGTAGAACATATTAAAGGAAAAGATAATATTATTGCTGATACTCTAACAAGATACTTAAATTCTTGCAGATCAAATGACGAGTAGTAGCAGCAGTAGTAGCAACCATATCAAATGCCCAATTTGTCAAGAAAGGCATAAGGTGACAGATTGTCCAGTTGCCAAATTTGTTGACAGACAGAGGCAAATAACTTTCAACCCGAGAAAGGGAGAAGAAAGTAGCAGAGGAAAGAGAAGCGTTTCTCAGAAAAGAGGACGCCCAGTTCCAGTTCAGGAACAGAGTCTAATGAAAAAGCGAAGTTTATCTAGCAGAGATGAAAAGCCCAACGACAAAAGTCATATCCAGTGCTTCGTGTGCAACCAGTTTGGTCACTACAGCACTTAATGCACCCAAAATCCTAGAACCATGAAGGGGAAAGGAGAAGTGATGTAGAAAAATGAAGAAGTTGCAATTAACAAAAACGTTTCAAAATCCAGGAGGGAAAATTAAGAAACATTAATACAAGTTTATTCAGTTCAAGAGATCTCTCTCTCTTTGAATCTTTCTTTCTATTCCAAACATTAGTAAGTGACGGTTGACGTTCTAAGGAAGCCCAAGGAAGCTCATTGGAAGGAGAGCTCAAGAGGTTCCGCATAGACACCAAACATACTAGTGGGAGATGAAAGGTTACCTGTTTCAACTTCGAACAGGGTTGCAAAGAGAAATCAGGAAAAGGTAATAAATTTGTTATTAATTATTTTTCCTTTCCCCCTTTGTCACTCTAATCTCAGTATTGAGTCCAGTAAGGATTACCGAGAATTTGAGTTAGAATTTTGTTTTGTTTTGAAAAGGTGAGTCAGCAAAGCATGTGTTGTCCCCCTCTTTTATTAAAGTAGCTTTTACTTTATGTCAAAGTAGGCTTTTGCTTTTGCTTTACGTCAGACGTCTGCTTTTGAGAAAGCAAGTTATGCTTATCCATTAACGTTTGCTTGCCTATTTAAGGGGACTCCGACCCTTATGTTCGGAGAAGGAAAATTAAGAAACATTAATACAAGTGAAGTGTTTCTCAGAAAAGAGGACGCTCAGTTCCAGTTCAGGAACAGAGTCTGATGAAAAAGGGGAGTTCATCCAAGAGAGATGAAAAGCCCAACAACAAAAGTCATATTCAATGCTTCGTGTGCAACTAGTTTGGTCACTATAGCACTCAATGCACCCAGAATCCTAGAACCCGGAAGGGGAAGGGAGAAGTGATGCAGAAAAATGAAGAAGTTGCAATCAACAAAAACATTTCAGAATCCATGAGGGATAGAGAAACAGTCGAAGTAGTCGATGTTAATCTCGTTCTCGAAGACTTTCTGGGAAGGACTCCAAAAATTTCAAGGGGAAAAAGGGATTTGCTAGAAGGGATGGGAGGATTTTTAGAAACAAAGAAAATTTTATGAAGGATAGTCAGTCCATCACGAATAAAATTAGAGAAATAATGAAAAGTTATGAGGAAAAAATACAATCTCTCAGTAGGGGAGAAGACCCTCAAACGTCTCAAGTCAGAAGTAGTGTATCAGGAAGATATACTGCTAAGGACTATGAAAATGCACAGGAACAGGAGGTTCAGAGAGCTCTCAAAGACATTGATGAAATGAAGGTTTTGTCAGACATAACTGAAGATATCCAGAATGCTCAAGACGAGTTGGATAAGCTTCTTCATCGTGAAAAATGGACAGAAAAGGAAGTCTCAGAGATTCAAAAGAGAATCAATAGAAGGCTTAATGAGGTAGAAGACCTCAAGGCTAAGAAATTAGCCAGTGCCGAAAGAGTCCAAATGGCGAGCAGTAGCAGCAGCAGTAGCGGCCATATCAAATGCCCAATTTGTCAAGAAAGGCATAAGGTGGCAGATTGCCCAGTTGCCAGATTTGTTGACAGACAAAGGCAAATAACTTTCAACCCCAGAAAGGGAGAAGAAAGTAGCAGAGGAAAGATAGAAGATGCTTTCAGAAAATTGGTTGGAGAATCCGCAAACATTATGGCAAAAGGTCATGCTAAAAGCTGATATTGTGCTTAAAAATCCCGATACAGTCATCAGGAGTAAAGGGATCAGTTATCCAAATGAAATGATAAAGGAATTTGAGAAGCAAATTCCAAAATTATTAAATTTGGGACTCATTAGGCACAACACGAGTGAGCACAGGAGTGCAGCATTCATGGTGACAAATCATGCCGAAGAAATAGACTCAGATGATGAGAGTGTTTATTCTATTTTCTCAGAATATTCTGAATCAAAAGAAGAAGAGGAAGATTCAGAGGATGAATCTCCTTATGAACTTAAGCTAAGTTAGTTAAGACTAGCTATGATAAGAGCAGCACCAGAACTAGTTTCTCTAGCAGGAGAAGAAGAAGATCTAGTGCAGAATGCAGAAACTGAAATTCCTTCAGAAAGTAGGGATTGTCAGGAATGGAGGATGCCTCAAGCCAGTTGGGCCGAAGCATACCAGACCTCATAGATATCTTACAAAGAGACAGTAAAGGTAATCGAGAAAGAGGTAACAGCGGAAGTATCCAGTACAGATGCCGGAACATTTATAGTTCCATTGCTAACCACACAAGAAGTTTAGAGAGCAATGGATAAAAAGGCAAGATATGTCCACTATGGAATCATTCAGGTTGGAATTGATCCCTTAGTAAGAAAAGGACAAGATCTTCCTATCCTCATTGCAGTTATGGATGAAAGTATTGGAAATTTTGGTAGATCCTTGCTAGGAGGAGCAAGAGCTAACTTGCATTCAGGAGCAGCCTGGATAAAAGTTATACCAGATTTACATGTTGACCTCCAAGACAAGTGTGTGGAGAAAACTCTACAGATTAGAGTGAATATGCGTGACTGAAAGAATATGTTAAAATGTAGCCCAGACAAGAGGTGCATTAGAATTATTGCCAGATTGTATTTAAAGTTCTATAATACGGGGAAACCAGCCCTCAGTAGGGGAGTTAGTAGGTTCACTCAACTCTTCAGGACAAATCAAGCGGACTTAGTCAGAGGATTACAACCTGAAGTTGTGAATCCAAGAGTGCTAAGCTAGCCTTAGATTTGGGTAACCCCAAGAACAGAAGAAAGATTGAAAAATCTTTTCCCAGAGTTAGTAAGACAATCGGCAAATAGATTAATCATCACAGAACCTCTAAGTGATTATACTCCTAGTAAAGCAAGTGTATCTAGAGAGGAAGATATTAATTCAGAAATTAGGTCAAAAGGATTTGGACCATCTGAATTAAGACCGTCAAGCAATAGAAGGGTAGTTGGTTAGAGAACCATAAGAATTCATATCTATGCAAATGAAGATGAAGACCAGTCTCATATAGCATATATGGGAGCATCCATTTTAAGCGCCAAATTTGAAGAATGGGCAACATTAGTTAACATTTCTATCGGGAAGATAGAATGTACAACCCTTATTGACACTGGGTGTACATGGTCATGTACTAGGATTAGATTTCCAGAAGTGACTTGGGAATCAGAAAATATTAGAGTTATAATTGGTAACGGTGCTATTCTCCAGATAGGAGAGCTTGCCAGAAATGTAAAAATAAGGATGAATGGCAAAGAATATGAGGAGCAAATTCTTGGCCTAATTCCAGAATTACCAGATGATTTCCTTTTGGGAAGTAAATTCCTTAGAAAATATTAGTCATTTACAATATTTTCAGAAGAAATTATCCTAGATAATCATTTCATTCTGAAGCTCTCAGGTACTACTATAAAGAATTACATGTTAGTAGAGGAAGTAAAATCGGGAGAGAAATCTAATTATCAGGAGAAACTTGATTATTGGAAAGAATTGATATCAGGAAGTATTCTAAAGGTATATCAGTCTAAAAAAGAAGAAAGTAGTCTTGAAGAAATCAAGAAGATGCTTTCAGAAAATTGGTCGGAGAATCCGTAGGCATTATGGCAGAAGGTCATGCCAGAAGGTGATATTGTGCTTAAAAATTCCCGATACAGTCATCAGGAGTAAAGGGATCAGTTATCCAAATGAAATGATAAAGGAATTTGAGAAGCAAATTCCAGAATTATTAAATTTGGGACTCATTAGGCACAGCACGAGTGAGCACAGGAGTGCAGCATTCATGGTGACAAATCATGCCGAACAAGTACGAGGAAAAGCAAGAATGGTTATTGATTACAAAGATTTGAATAGAAAAACAAGAGATGATGGGTATAATCTACCTAATCAAGAATCTCTTAGAAATAGAATAAAAATGGAGAAACCCTCAATTTATTCTAAATTCGATCTCAAATCAGGGTACTGGCATATAAAGGTCAAAGAAAGAGTAGTAGCTCTTACAGCCTTCACGATGCTCATTGAGCTTTTTGAATGGCTAGTTATGCCATTTGGATTGAAGAATGCCCCAGGAATTTTCCAGAGAAGAATGGACAAAACGTTTGGAGGAATGGCTGGATTTGTTGCAGTTTACATTGATGATATTTTAGTATTTAGTAAAAATACTAAGGATCATTTAGAACATTTAAGGCAGGTGACACAAGTGTTCAGAAAAGAAGGAATGGTTCTTTCAGAAAGAAAAATCATTTGGATGCAATCTCAGATAGAATTTTTAGGTTTAAAAATTGAAGCTAATGAAGATGAGCTTCAACCACACATAACAGAAAGGCTACATGAATTTCCTGATGAATTCAAAGATAGAAAGCAGTGTCAATGCTTTCTAGGAGTATTGAATTACATTAGAAAATTCATAAAAGATTTGGCAGAAAAGGCAGCACCAATTCAGAAAAAGGTTTCGGTAAAGAATCCCTGGAATTGGACTTCAGAGGATACTGAAGTTGTTAAAGCCCTAAAGAAAGAAGCCAAAAATTTGCCAAAATTAGAATATCCAGACGGAACAGAATTAGACATAATTCTGGAAACCGATACTTCAGATATAGCATGGGGATACGTTTTAAAGATTAGAAAGATCAATAAAATAGAATATCTCAGCAGATACTGGAATGGAAGTTTTAATGGAGCAGAGCTTAATTATCCAGTTCATGAAAAAGAATTATTGGTAGTCCTTAAAGGAATTATGGCCAATGAACTTTTCTTGGGTAAACCATTTATAGTTAGAATAGATAGTTCCTATGTTAAGCATTTCATGGGAATTAAGTTAAAACGATGCACCCAAGCAAGATTGGTTAGGTGGAGGAATGAGTTACAATATTATTCCTTTAATGTAGAACATATTAAGGGAAAAGATAATATTATTGCTGATACTCTATCTAGATACTTAAATTCTTGTAGATCAAATGGCGAGCAGTAGCAGCAGCAATAGCGACCATATCAAATGCCTAATTTGTCAAGAAAGGCAGAAGGTGGCAGATTGCCCAGTTGCAATATATGTTGACAGACAAAGGAAAATAACTTTCAACCCCAAAAAGGGAGAAGAAAGTAGCAAAGGAAAGAGAAGCGTTTCTCAGAAAAGAGGACGCCCAATTCCAGTTCAGGAACAGAGTCTGATGAAAAATCGGAGTTCATCCAGGAGAGATGAAAAGCCCAACGACAAAAGTCATATCAAGTGCTTCGTGTGCAACCAGTTTGGTCACTACAGCACTCAATGCACCTAGAATCCTAGAACCAATAAGGGGAAAGGAGAAGTGATGCAGAAAAATGAAGAAGTTGCAATCAACAAAAACGTTTCAGAATCCAGGAGGGATAGAGAAACAGTCAAAGTAGTCGATGTTGATCTCGTTCTCGAAGACTTTCTGGGAAGGCTTCCAGAAATTTCAAGGGGAAAAAGGGATTTGCTAGAAGGGATTATTAATAATCCAGTAATACCAGCAAATGCAGTTTTTTCAGTCAATCTTCGAGTTGTAGAAATTTTGGAAGAATTTGAATCCATTATTTCAGAATACTTCAAAATTATTAACAGGGAGAGTACATCCAAACTTATTCACCAGCAGATTAAAGTCAAGGTGGAGATGAATATTAAGCTAAAGAAATATAGTTTTACTACCAGAGCGATAGTCAGTATTTCAGAATATCCAGAATTGAAGAGGTTTTGGATGAAAAGCGGATTGTGTATTCCAAAGCTACACGTTCCCATAAATATTAACCATAAGCTTCTTATTGCAGTACAGAAGGCCTTGAGGACAAGAGAAGTCCAGTTTTTTGATTTCAGTAAAACAGGACAAGCTTTCGAATTCCTGCCAGCAATGGTAAAATATGTGCTAAATTTTACTAATCCAAGACGGATTTGGTGGACTAGCTATATTGAGCCAATTGAATTAAAGTCAGAAAAGGTCTTGTTGCGGAATCTTTTTCCAGAGGATTGGAAAGATGGAACCGTCTCAGATTTTCATGAAGAAGAACTAGATAGGGAGGATTTTCAGAAACATAGAAAATTTTATGATTTGGTCCAAAACTCATGGGGAATTTATCTTCTAGAAGTTAGGATGACTTTAGACTGTATATTTTTCTCAGATCATGAGATTCTGATTGCAATAGAAGGAAAGTTTCTCCAGAAATTCGAGGAAGCAAATTTAGCAGAATTTGCAATCAATGCAAGAGATATAATTAATCAAATTAAGAATTGGGAGCATCATCTTCCTTCAACACAGGTCATAAAGAGTGATCTTCATATAGTACTTGCAGAGCTGTCAAAAAAGGAGCACAATGAAGAAATTATTAGTGCCCTGAAAGATCTCCGAAGAAGGACGAGATCTTTGCCAAGTGTACAGATCAGATGATAGTCCAGATAATCATCATATCCCAGACCAGATTGAGCGGGCTACTCAAGAAGGTCATATCAAGACACCTATCCAGAAACGTGTCACATCTCAGGCCTCGCCGAAAGGACGATTCGTCTAGTCATATCCTTTGTATTTAGTCAAAAGTAACTTTATTAAAGTTGTTGGAATTTTGTTTTGTTTTGAAAATGTGAGTCAGTAAAGCATGTGTTGTCCCCCTTTTTTATTAAAGTAGTCTTTACTTTATGTCAAAGTAGGCTTTTGCTTTTCCTTTACGTCAGGCATCTGCTTTTGAAAAAGCAAGTTGTGCTTATCCATTAGCGTTTGCTTGCCTATTTAAGGGAACTCCGACCCTTATGTTCGGAGAGGGAAAATTAAGAAACATTAATACAAGTTTATTCAGTTCAAGAGATCTCTCTCTCTTTGAATCTTTCTTTCTATTCCAAACATTAGTAAGTGACAATTGAAGTTCTAAGGGAGCCCAAGGAAGCTCGTTGGAAGGAGAGCTCGAAGAGGTTCCGCATAGACACCAAACATACTAGTGGGAGACGAAAGGTTACCTGTTTCAGCTTCAAACAGGGTTGCAGAGAGAAATCAGGAAAATGTAATAAATTTGTTATTAATTAATTTTCCTTTCCCCCTTTGTCACTCTAATCGCCTTTTGGAGATTAATTCTCTTTTATCTTGTCATGTTTCTTCACAATCATCAGCTCATATATCATTTAAATGATCAAAAGCAGTTCACAGTGCAAGCCTTTCTTCAAAGAATGGTGATGGCTCATTTATTTTATTTTTCTGTTTTCTTTTTTCTCATGTCCTGTGTCTCATGTGCATAATTAAAAGGTCCAGCTCTGCATTAATAACATTTTTAGATAGAGAAATGAGACAATACAACATAGACAAGGACAAAAGTCTTGAAAAAAATAATAAAACAAAAAATTAAAAAGGAAGAAAAAAATATTAACAAGAATTAACCAAGCAAACCCCTCTTTAAACCATTTCCATTATAGTTCACCAAGCACTTTATTTTTTATTTTTTATTTTTTTTTATAGAACACCAAGCACTTTACATTAGCCCTTTGCCTTATTTTTACCACAGTCAAAACTTAATTTCCCCCAGGATTAGACAGTCATAAACCCATCTTATCCATCAACTGTTGCGCTTCTCAAACCTTTCAGGAAATATTGTCCCCAGAGGTAGGCAGGATTCCATCCTTACTCTATTGCTTATTATCCATAACACCATCCAGAAAAATAGGAATCCTGTAAACCTCCCATCAGAAATGGAGGCAAACGATGAATCCCCAGAATCAAAAGAATCAGAACTATATTCGTATTGTTACCGAAACTCATCCAAAAGCAACCCACGCAACCCCCAATCCCAAACTCACCAAGGACTTCGCTGTCATTATCTGCGTGATCCCCCCGTTTCTTCTCCTCCTTAGCTTCTAGATGCAGCCCTCCGGGCATTTGAATCTTCCACAATACATGACTTTCCCTTCTCCTTAAAAACTTTGGCACTATTTACCAAGATAACCTCTCTTCTCTTCACTTCAATTATTTGCCTCATTTCCACACACATCTGAATCGCCTTATGATGTGCATTAGACTGTTTGGCCCCTGAACTTATCTGATTTACTTCACATACCAAAAGTTTTCCCCCAGAACCAACATTTTTCCCTTGAATAACACCAGCTTCTAGGTCCATAATACTCCCCCCTCCCCCTCTATCAACAGCCATCACTCGAGACTTACCTGTATTTCTCTCTCGCTCTCTCTCTCTTTCTGCAAGTTTGCTCTGATTTGAGCCTGACTTTTATGGACTTTCTCCTTCAAACTTAGCTGGATTCGAATCTCGCCCCAGTGAAAAGGGGGTAGCCACTAGCAATTTCTCAATCGGTGAACCAGAAGAGAGGAGGTGGGCTTGCTTTGAAGGAGATATCCATAGGCTGCCCGTTTAAAAAGTTACATGGGATTTGGGCTTGATTGCTACCAGGTCCAACTTGCTGAGCCTGAGATATAAAATGGACCTGCTGCATATTAGATTTTTGGAGGCCCCTTTTTATCTGCTGGGTCTGATTTAAGACTGTCAAAAAGCTGGCCCAAATCTAGTGAAGTATTAACAATACCCACTCCGACCCATTCTGAGCCCATGTCATTCCCCTTAGATTCACAGGCATCATCCCCACTCTTCAAACAGCCCAAGTGCCCAACCCATTCTGCTCCATCTTCTCCACCCAACCACCCTTCACTGATACCCTATAGCTTACATCCGGATGCAGAGCAGAACTGACAGCTGATGATGAACGACCAGGCATCTCAACCTGCATTGCGAACCTTGTTGCTTTCCATCATCACCACCTTGCCCACAAGCAATTAGTATTCTATTAATGCAACCATCGCACCAAATTCCTTGGCCATTGTACATAACTCCAGTGCAAATCCTCACCATCCATTTTCTTTAGATCCTCTGAAGGACAAAAACCAAAAATTTCTTACCTTTCCACCACAACCCTACCTCGAAGAGTACCCATTGTCATTGATCACATCACCATTTCCTTTCTTTTAGAAAGAAACTGGGTTCGTGTTCAAGTAAGAAAATATGTCATGGTTACATGAGTCATACCCATTTCATATAGGTTTTAAGGACATCATAGCATAACCAAACCATCGAGGTGAAACCTCCGAATCTAAAAGATTGAATGGAGCAATACATAGATAAGGCAACAAATATGTACTGCTACCAGTTCAAATGCTCCAGTATCCCCTACCCAACCTTCCAAACACTGACGACAAACCTCTAGGAACCACTTCATCAATGACAAAGATAATCTCACCCATCAATTACGATTAGGGTGCTCATATACAAATAGAAAATCACCCTTTCCCACCCTATCCAGCCTAAGATCAAAAATTTTCCCTAGGGCCTGCACTGATCATCTGGAAATCTTCTTTCATGACTTAACAGCCATCAATGACACACTAGACCAGGGAGGAGAGTAGGGCGTGCAGAAAATGGTTCAAACCATAAAACACTGACCAAACCGATGGTTCTGAAGTTAAATCGGTTTCCTTTTCTGTACCAAAAATTTATCGGTTTGGTTTTTGGTTTCCCAATTGAATATCAGTTTGGAACCGAAAAAATCAAAATTCTTTGTATTTATAATTTAATGATATAAGTTAGCCTTCAGCCCTTCAAGGCCCAGGGACCCTTCAGCCCATTCCATTCCCAGAGTCTATACTCCACACACCACATCCCACTCCCACACCCACTCCCAAAGATCCACAGCCCTACACAGCCACACTCACTCAGCCACTTCATTTGCCTTGGCCCTTAGGTTTTTTTTTTTTTTCGTTCCTCCATTGAAAAAACTCAAGCAAACAAATCACCAGAGAAGCAACTCAAGCACTGCACCAAGCAAACAAATTTCCAAATCTCTGATTCTCTGCAACTTCATCTGAAGATTGCAACCCATGCACCGGCACACCCAACGAAGTAGCAAATTGAGCGTGAGCAAGGAGGTAAGACTGCAAATCGCCTGTTCAAGTTCCGCTATTCATTGAACTTGAATCTCCTGCGAGTATGTGACTGCAAATCTGGTTCAGTGGTTCATCACTTCATCAGTCCTCTGATTGTATGAATCAAAGAGGCAAGAGCCGCAAGCCTGCAAGAGACAAAGCAGACTCAGCTGAGAGTGCAAGAGTGCAAGCCTGTGAGGTAGCATTCTGTTCTCAGTTCTCACATTTCATAATATTTAAATGCAGATTTGAAAATGATATTAAGACTGAATAATTTGATGCCCAGAACATCCTTCAGGAAAATGGGGTTAGGGAATTTGGTTTCTCATTGGCAAAATCGGTTTAGGGAGTTCGGTTTTTTGGAAGGACATCGGTTTAGGCGGTTCTGTTTTAAGATGTTTGGTACTTCAGTTCGGTTCGGGTTTCACAATGGTTGGACTGAACCAAACTAGTCAGTCTGGTTTTAATTGTTCCACTAGTTTGGTTCGGATCGGTTTATATTCTCCCATAACCGAAAAAATTTCGGTTTTACCATTTTCACCTCTGAACTGACCGATTGCACACCCCTAGAGGAGAGGGGAAAGGGCACGGTACAAGACCAAACAAAAAATAGAAAATAAAGACAATTCTTAAGAATTTGGATCAATTAAGAAATGGAAAAGAGGATTTCAGTCAATTGTTTTTTGTGGTACAAGACAGGAATCAGAAGTAATTACCACAGTTAATATACTCACTATTCTGGTAAGTGTAAGTAAATAAATAGCTGAATCAGGACTTTAAATTATTGTAAAATGCAGAATTTTACCTTGCTCACATAAGCCGTCATGACAGTGTCCATCTAGGCTTTCTCCTTCGAAATGTTCTATACACTTTTGAGTAGATGCATGAACACATAGAATCCAAAACTCCATTTCTTCCAACAGCCAGCTGGCAGAAAAATTCAGAAATTGTAAGAATTCAAGCAATAAAGTCATAAGTATGAAAATGGCTGTTGGAATAATCCACCAGTGCCAATTTTTGTTTCATGTGAGTTGACAAATCTAAAGATGACTATGAAAAATAGATGTGTTTATGCTTCTCCTTTTGTAAATGCAAACCTTAAAGAACATTAAGCCAATCGCTCACCTCATAACAAAAGAATGAGATTTAACCACCAATAATGACTTGAAAACTTCAAGTTAAGGTGCATCGTGAGACCACAACAAAATGACATACATCCAAAGATCCACAAACAGCTCATGTCTGAAAACCGGCACCAACAATGATTTCCATTATGCCATGTTCAACATTCCAGTGAACCACTCTTCTCTCCCCTAGAAAACTTTCAACATATTCCAAAAGCCTGGAAATGAACAAGCATTCTCTCTCATTGCTGAATATTAAGGAGAGCATGATCATTAATACCAGTAACTAGACCTCTTTTCACCATTTCATTTTGCAATTGTAGGGCATCATCAACATTCCCTAGTTCAGTATACTTCTTTATCAGATATCTAAAAACAACATCATCGGGATGTATACCCTTCCCTATCATTTCATCAAGCATTTCCCTTGCTTGCTGCACCTGACCACTTTCACAGAGACCCCATATCAAGGATGTGTAAGCAAACAAATCAAGCTCCATACCAATTTCAATCATTTTGTCTCGCAAACCCAAAGCTTCTTGAACATTGCCATGCTTCATGTTTCCATCAATGAGAGATGTGTAAGCAGTTTTATCTGGAACTATACCCTTGCTCTGTATTTCATCAAATAACTTCTTTGCAGCCTCTATGCAATTATTTTTGCAAAGGCCATCAATCAGTGCAGTATAAACCATAACATTAGGATGCAACCCAATGGCCTGCATCCTGCCCAAATGTCCAATAGCCTCCTGGACCAGACCCAATTTGCACAAACCATCAATCAACACACAGTATGAAATAACTGTGGGCGTAAAACCCAGATCCTGCATTTCTTGTAGCAGGTTGAGTGCCTCGTCAGCTTTTCCTGCCTTGAAATAAGCATCCATAAGTGTCGTGTAAATGACCTGATTTGCATTTATGCCTGATCTCTTGATTTCATCAAACAGAAGCCCTGCTTCTTCAATCTTGCCTTGGTTGCAAAGGCCCCAGATGATGGTTCCATACAGCAACAAGTCTGGTTTGATGCATTTTTCTTTCACCTCTTTTAAAGTATCCATGGCCTTCTCCATCTTTTTAGCCTTCATATATCCATGAATAAGGGCAGTATACATTTTCTGGTTAGGAACCAAACCAGCATTCAGCATTGCCCTAAAAATTTCTTCTGCCTCATTCATCATACTTTCCTGACAAAGACCATCCAGCAAGACTGTATGAGTAACAATGTTCAAGTTAACGCCAGCCTGCAACATCTCCTTCACCAACTTCAGAGCTTCACCCAAGTTACCTGCTTTACAATTTGCATCAATCAGAGAAGTATATGTGAATTCATTGGGGGTAAGCCCTGTCCGCCTCATGTCAACCAAAAACTTTATTGCCTGCTGCATCATCCCTTCCTTGCAACAAGCATCAATAAATGTGCTATAAGTTACAACATTTGGTTTCAACCCATTTTTCTTCATCTCATGTAGGAAGCCAAATGCATGTGGCATCCTTTCAAATTTACAAAAGCAATTTATTAAAGCATTATATGTTATCACATCAGGATCACAACCTGCACTCTTCATCTCCTCATATATACATAATGCCTCATCTAATAGTCCAATCTTTCCATATCCATCAATTAAAGAATTATATGTAACAATGTCAGGTGTAAATCCTAAAGTTTTCATTTGAGAGAATAAGCTTCTGGCTGTTTCCAAATCACCTTCTTTGCACATATAGTCAATCATTATGTTATATGTAAACACTGATTGAGTGATCCCAGCCGCAGCCATATCATTAAAAAACTTCCAAGACAAGTCCCCCTTGCCAGACTTTGAAAGCCTATGTAGAAGAACATTACAAGATCGTACCTTAGGAAAAACCCTATACCTCTGCATCTTTGTAAAACACTCACTTGCTTTTTCAAGCATCCCCAATTCAATCAATACACTAAAGAGTGCATCAAACACTCCATAACCTGGAACACAAACATTCCTAGTCCACCATAACATGTCAAATACATCACAACCTGGCAACACCCTCTTCGACAAAATCAGATCTTCGAGAACTTTATGGGCATCAAGATACATTCTAGCATAAAACAATATGTGTACAAGAATACAACACGACTCAGCTGAGTGACAAAACCCAACCTGCATTTCAGCCCTTTTGAAGAATTTCAGGGCTAAATTAGCATCTTCTTTCAATTCGACCAAAACCCTTGAAGCCCAAATCGGTGCTAATTCTGATTGAAATAAATTAAGAAATTTACAATCATCCCAACGCTCTTCTATAATAATCCTAAACATCGATTCTCTATCGAAACATTCCTCAAAATTGTTAAACTTGGTCGCAAAGGGGAATTTAATATTGCAAAGAAACCTAGTGAACCAAATCAAAGGACGCACTATGAAACAACCACGCGAGGAAGACAGTGATAGTGAAGTATTGAAGAAATCGAAAGAAAGATTCTGTGGGCAAAAGATAGTTGACGAGAAAACGCTTACACGATACGAGTTCCTGCGTCCAATGCCAACAAGACTGCGCAAGAAAATAAACATTTTTCAAAAGAAAATTAACTTCAATTGGCCCCATGTTGAGCGCAACGAGAGCAGATACGTTTGAAGAACTCATGAGTAGTCATGGCTTCCTTAACGAGTGTTCAACAAAAAACAAAAAAATTAGAATAAAGAAGAAGACGAACAACAACAGGACGACGACGAAGAAGAAGAAGAAGAAGAAGGAGAAGAAAAGAAATTTGAACAGCTCTAGTCGATGTTATTAGGTCTTGTAATAGAAGACGAAAGATGAGGGTTTATTACCCGGCCGGCTTTGTGTTAGTTACCTATGAATTATTCGGACTCAACTCGTATACTTGACTTGAAGTGTCTAAGTTTGAATTACTTCAGCATTTTATAAGTTTAAACTCAAGTATTTAAGTCACCTCTTAGAATTTATCGAGCTTTTAAATTTTATTATTTTTATATTATATATATATATATATTATATTAGTTTATAATCGAATCTAGTTCTAGTTTTATAAACTTCATAGTCGAGTTAAGTTCGAGTTCAATAATTATAAAATTGATTAAATCAGAGTCGAGTTTTGAGTTTAACATTTTCGAATAAAATCAAAATCAAGTATTTTACTATGTTAGTTCGACTCAACTTGAATACACCTCTAAGCAGGAATGCAATCGGTCGAGTGCAAGGTCCGATAGTAGGTTAGAGCTTGGGTCCTCGAGTTGGATTGGGTACACTCCATGGGGGGATTCATTTGGTGAGCTTTTTTCTTGGCCAAGGAATTGTCTCAAACCATTTGTAGAAATACATTTTGAAAAAATGTATTTATTTAAAAAGTATTAATAATAAATAATTAATTGAAAAAGTTTAAGTATTATTTAATTGTTTTTATTGATTATAAACTTATAAAATCAGTATTATACGACAGCATGGAATGTTTTTGGAATTCGCGTAGCCGGAGAAGATCGATCGAAATAGGGATTCTATAATTTTTTACGCAGTTTTTTATTCAATTTGGCATTTGGGTTTTTTTTTTTTATTATCAATCTCGCGGGTTTTAGAGAGATTGATTGAAGAAGTTGGGTTCGGCAGCGTAAGCTCCCTAGAAAACGAATCTGAGACGAGAAACCTGGAGATTTTTCTAGGAGCGGCGTTTAGAGAAAAAGAAAAAGAAAAAGAGGGAAAGAGAAAGGGAGGGGAATAATAGGCAGAGAAGATACAGAAGAAACAAAAGAGAGTCAGTTCTTCTCCCGGGTGAGTCGTTTTCGAATAGTATAAAAAAGTTCTACAGAATCAAGAAAAACCCTAGTCGTCGTCGTGGCGAGAGACAATGACGATGGCATTGGGTGCTCTGCTTGTTGAAAGACCCTAGGTTGTTCCGCCACCCTCGTGCTAGCCACTCCACCGCAACACGAGGAGGAGGAGTCAGGAAACTCAGGCGTTGCAGCGGCGTTTCTTAGCGGTGCAGCAGTTCTCATCAGAGAGCACCAACGGCGTTTCATCTCTGGCATTTGTAGCGATCCTCTCTAGCTTTACAGCGAGGAGGGTTTGAGCTATGAGAAACTGAGATGGCGACAACGACGAAGTGGTGACGGCGAACCTGTGTCGATGACATACAATGACGGCAGACGTAGGTCTGCGGGAAGGGACACCGCAGGTTGGTTTTTTTTTTTTTGGTGTTCAATATGGAAAATAGGTAGCCGCTAGACATTACCGCGCTGCCGTCTACAGTAACTGTTACCGGAGGGTTGAGGGGAGGTGTCGACACTAGTTTACGGGTTACAAGGAGTGGTTCGGGGGATGATAAGGTCAAAAAGGGGGGAGGCTTTGCTGGGGGAAAATCATTTGCGGAAGCCTTGAAAAGGCCAATTCCATCTTCAAAATTCAAAATCCCGTTGAGGAAACTGGAACTGATTAATAGGGAATTAGGTTTTGTTTTCTCAGATGTGGAGATGGAAAAGGCTGCTAAGGATCTGAAATTTGCGTTGGTGCTTAAATTTCTTTCTGCAAAGTCATTTATCGATGTCATTCGGAGGCATATTATCCAATCCTGGGGTCTCTCTGAAATCTCAATGATAAGTTTTATGGACAACTGTCATGTTTTGTTGCATTTGGTAAACGAAAAGAACTACAGTCATGCGTGGGCGGGAGAAGGAAGATGGGTGGCAGGGGTGCCAATTTCGGCTATTTAACTAGTCCGTGAATTTTGATGTTAATAAGGAGTCATCGATCACACCTCAGTGGATTTTCTTACCATGTCTGCCTTTACATTTATATAAAATGGATTGTTTATAGAGTTTGGCCACTAGATTTGGTAGATTTTTGGGGACGGATAATGCCACATTATATAGAACACAAGCCACTGGTGCAATATTACGTGTTGAAGTGGATTTGCAGAAGGATCATGTGGAAAGTTTTCCATTGGTGGTAGGACAAAAGCAGAATTGGCAAAGGGTAATATATGAGAAGCGGGGTTTCTATTATAATAAATGTTGTAGGCAAGGTCACACTGAAGTAGTATGTCGGTTTGGAGTTAAGCCTAAGGATAAAAGGAAGGTAGGTATAAGGAAGGAGGGAGATGGGATGGTTTGAAAAAAAGTGGGTAGAAAAGAGAATATGATAGTTGAAGAGGAAGGTCTTGTTTTGAAGATTTAGGATTAGAGGGTGGAGGAGAAGAAGGACGGAAACGTGAGTGGTCCATCGAATGTGATTGAGAAAAATAAAGAAATTGTGAATGAGACTAATAATGTGGGTTCTCAAAAAGTGGATGAAGTTAATTTGGTAGAGAATAATAGTGGAGAGAAAGCCAAACGTTGTCAAGATCAAAAGTCAAGCGTGGTAGGGGTGTAGGTAGAACTGGGAGGTTGTTCTAGGACTGCCCAGGAAATTGGAGTTGTTTATGAAGGGGAGAGGGGAAAAGTTGAAAAAAAAAGAAAAAAAGGATGGGGAGGTGATTTTGGTGGAGGAGGTGGATGAGAGAGAGGGAGATGTGGAGGGTGTAGTGTGTAGGGATAATTATGATGTCTTATTTGAGGGAGATATGGAGGTTTGCATTGATACTAAAAAAGAATAGTACTCTGATCTAGGTAATGTGACAGTGGGTAAATCGGAAGGAAGAAATAAAGATGATAGGCAAGTGAGAAAGTCTAAGAGGGCTAAGGCAGTGCCTCAAAAGTTGAACTTATGATTGACAAAGTTATGTTTTGGAATATAAGAGGGTTGGGCACGTCGAAGAGAAGTTTAAAACAAATTGTGAAAGATTAGAAAGTTTCGATTTTGGCAGTTTCGGAACCTTTTCAAGATATAGAAAAGATACGAAGGTGTGCGGTGTATTTGCAATTTACTAACTTTTGCTCTAATGTAGAGGAAGGTGGGAAGATTTGGCTGTTCTGGAAAGATGATGTTCAAGTGGATTGGGTGGGTGCATTAAATCAATGTGTGACAGTTTTGTTAACAGAGGTTAGAGGCTCTCTGCTTTTACTTTTGTATATGCTAAATGTTATCATATTGAGAGAAGAGATTTATGGGAACAACTTCAAGAGATGTTGAGTTTTGATGTGGCTTGGGCTGTTATGAGAGATTTTAATGTAATTCGGTCAGATAAGGAAAGGGTGGGAGGTCGACCTCGCTTGGATTCGTCAATGGCAGAATTCAATGGTCGTATTAATAGTTGTGGATAATTGGACCTCAAATTCGAAGAAAGTCAATTTTCATGGTGTAACGGCCAACAAGGTTAGACGAGAAGTTAGGCAAAACTGGACAGGGTGCTGATTAATAATGTTTTTTCTGTAAAATACAGTGAAGTAAAGACATCTATGTTGAAAAGAAATACTTCAGATCATTCTCCTATCATATTACAGTTGTGTGCGAGTATGAAAAGGTATGAACCAACGCCTTTTAGGTTTCAGAACATGTGGACATCGTATGGGGATTTTTGAAAATAGTTGAATCATCTTGGAGAGAACACATTGTGGTGAATTCAGGATTGTGTAAATTGGCGAGTAAATTGAAAAGGCTAAAACAAAGGCTTAGGGTGTGGAATAAACATACTTTCATCCGTGTTGGTGGTTTTATTCAAGAGTTAGAGAAAAGGGTGGAAAAATATGAGAATTTACTATAGACAGAGTACTCGGAATTAGATGAAGAAGAGTTCCTTGTTTCTAAGGCTGAATTGGAGGTTTGGTATAGAAGGGAAGAGGCTAGGTTGGCGCAGCAAGCAAAGATGAAATGGTTGATTGATGGTGATCAGAATTCAAAGTTTTTCCATGCTGTGATTACGCAAAAAAAGCGTAACTCTTGTGTAAATTCAATGGTGCTTCTTGATGGTTCGATGTTGGAAAATATGCAGATGGTCCATGATGAGGTTGTGAGTTATTTTAAGCAATTCTTGAGGCAAAATAGTTCAGTGCAAAGGTCAAATCTAGACGGTATTATCCATTCGGTGGTTTTTGAGGAGTCTATAGGTCCATTGAGGGAAGAACCGACTACGGAGGAGGTTTATGAAGTTATTTCTTCTATTTCTGTGAATAGTAGCCTGGGATTGGATGGGTTTGGGTCTTCTTTCTATATTACTTATTGGAAGATTATTAAAAATAATATGATGGATGCGGTAAGAGAATTCTTAAAAGGTGATATGTTGCCTCAGTATTTTTGTTCCTCTTACATAGTGCTTATTCCAAAAGTAAAGGATCCTCGGTCTTTTGATAAATTTTGGCTGATAAGTCTTTGTAACGTAATCTATAAAATTTTCTCCAAAATCTTTGTTGGTAAGCTTTCGTTGGTGATGGGTGATTTAATATCTTTAGAACAAGGTACTTTTATGAAAGGGAGGAGTATTTTTGAAAATATAACGCTTGCTCAAGAGATGACAAAATTATTACATAGGCGGGTGAGAAGAGGTAATATAATGCTAAAACTTGATATAAGCAAAGCGTATGATAGAGTGGAGTGGTAGGTGGTAGATCGGATTTTCCATACTCTTGGTTTTCCAGATTGGTTTTATAAGTTGATTCAGAATTGTATTTCTACTCCATAATTTTCTGTCATGATGCATGACACTTATAAAGGTTTTTTCAAGTCAAAAAGGGGCTTGAGGCAAGGGGATCCATTGTCGCTGTATATTTTCATCATCATGGAAGAAGTTCTTTCAAAAAAAGTTGACCGAGAAGTGGATTTTACCATTTGAACATCTGTATGGTACACCTATTATATTACATTTAATGTACGCGAATGATGTTGTTATATTTGCTAATGTTGGAAAAAAATCTGTTAGACGGTTAATGGAGGTGATTAAGGAGTATGAAAACTGGACTGGCCAAAGGGTGAATAAAGATAAATCAACTATTTTTTTCTCAAAGAAGTTGGGTGTTCAGAGGAAGGGAGAAATTCTTCAAAAGACTAGTTTTATTGAAGGTAAATTTATTTTTACGTATTTGGGTGTGCCAATAGTGAATGGTAAATTGAAGGGCTACCATTTTGACCATTTAATTCAAAAAATCAATAAGAGAGTTGAGAGCTGGAAAAGTAGACTGTTGTCTCAAGGAGATCGTCTAGTTTTGTTGAGACATGTGCTTTCGAGCATGTCATTGCATCTATTAGTTGTTCTAAATGTCCCGAAACTGGTGATAAAAAAGATACAAGGTATATTTGCTTCTTTTTTCTAGGGATTTAAGGATGGAAAAGAAAAAATGAAAGGGAGGGCTTGGAAGAAATTGTGTGTTCCTATGGAGGAGGGGGGCATAGGAGTAAGGGACATTTCGGAAGTGCAACGGTCATCGTTCATGAAGTTTGGTTAACATTTATTAACACAAAATTCTTTATAGGCTAGATTTTTTAAAGCTAAATATGTGAAAGGAGGACGTATTGCTCTTTGCAGACCACATGGATCAGATTGTTCCTTCTGGAGGAAAGTTTTGCTGGGTATACCTGAATTGTTAAGTAAATCTAAGTGGAAGGTTAGAGAAGAAGATGTAAAATTATGGTATGATAAGTTTCTAGATTCGGGACCTTTTTTTTTTTTTTTTTTTTTTTTCAGTTTGTCCAGAACGTGCACATTCACATATTAGATTAAAAGATTTGGTTATCAATAATGCGTGGGATGTGGAAAATTTGCAGAGGATTCTGGGGTTTAATAAAGCAGAAAAAGTGATGGAAAAAGTTAGAAACCTTAGAAACTCTTCGGACATATTGTTATGGCTCCCGGAAAAGGATGGTTATTTTAATACAAAGTCTACATGAGATGTTATCAGAGTTAAAGCTCCAAAATTTGATTGGGCAATGTGGGTTTGGAATAAATGGTTACCGAAGAAAATTGTTATATGTATATGGAAGGCTGCTTTTGAGTGCTTAAGCGTTGATGAAAAGGTGAGAAGGGTGGGGGTATCACTTGTTTCGGCATGTAATTGTTGAGAGATGAGGCAACCAGAAGATATGGAGCATGTGTTAAATTAGGGAGACCTTACTGCTGATGTTTGGAGGAAGGTTTTGGTGGAGGTAGGTGTATCTTTTCTTAGGCAACAAAGTTGGAAAGAAATGGTCCAAATGTGGTTTAGTTGGGCTTCCAGATACTCTCAATTGGGATCATTGATGGATTTGATTCCTTGTTTAGTAGTTTGGAGGCTATGGAGAAGGAGATGTGCAGCTAGAATGGAGGAAAAATTGGAGAGTAGTACAGATGTGTGGCTGTCCATTAAGTATTGGGTGGCGGTTTTGAGCAAGAACATGACGGGAATGGTTCAGTTAGAGGATGTTGATGTTTGAATATTGCAGAATTTGGAAGTGCAATTTGTGAATAAAAGAATTAAAACTATGCAATGTGTGAGATGACTAAAACCGAGGCAAGGGAGGTTGAAACTAAATTTGGATGGGAACAGTTTGAGGAACCCAGGGCCGGCGGGTGGTGGTGGCATCCTTAAAGACAATACAAGTTCTTTTGTTTTTGGTTTTTCAAAATATTTTGGTTCTTATTCAAATAATGAAGCTGAATTGAGAGCTGTGTTGGAGAGAATAAAGATTTGCAAACATTTGGGCCATACTGGTATTGATATTGAATGTGGTTCGAATATTGTATTAAATTGGATAAGATCTAGCAAGTGCTCCAGCTTATTGGTTTATTGGAGGGAGTAGACTTTTCGAAAAATCATTGGTATAGAGAAGGAAACAAAGTGGTAGATGCTTTAGCTCGACAAGGTGCTATGGGGAGGAATAGTTTGTTTACAAATAGTAGTCAACTTTCTAGAGTTATCAATGGTTTGTATAAACTGGAGAAGATGAGTACGACTTATATGAGGTATGTTTAGCAGAATTTCTGTTGGTATTAGGTATATGCTTCTATGAGGTTTTTTTTTCTTTTGTTTGTTTTGTTGCATGAGGTTTGTTTTGTAGGTCATTGTTTTATTTTGTTTGGTCTTGTAGCCCTATTTTGGCTGGATGTTGGTATTGCTTTTTGTGAAGCCTTTTAAAGTTTTGTCTATTGTAATCTCCCATTGCTTGTCTTGTAACTACGGTATTCCTCCGCCAAAAGTAATAGTTTATAAATAAATAAACGGAGGTACCGCCCTTCTTTAGAAAAAAAAATGTTATGATAAAGTAAATAACAGATTTTATATTTTTTTAAAAATATATAAAATATTTATTTTAATTAACATTTTAATTGATTTTCTAATATTATCCAATTAAGAGGTTGTTTGGGGGCACTTATGATTCTTAAATTATGTTAATTAACTAAC
Organism: Malania oleifera; assembly: GCF_029873635.1. NCBI lineage: Eukaryota > Viridiplantae > Streptophyta > Magnoliopsida > Santalales > Ximeniaceae > Malania > Malania oleifera. The sequence goes on from NC_080420.1 coordinate 73,349,882, forward strand.
ATTCTTCATAATATTTTTTTTATTGAAAATTTAATTATTTTTTAATTAATAGTGTCATGAATATTTATATTACTTGACATTTTAATATTTTTAATTGGAAAATTAATTGACAATTTAATTAACATTTTGGACATTGTCTAATTGGCAAATTAACAAAATTCTACTTAACATTTCAAATAATAACTTTTGCAATATTAACATTAGTTATGTGATGTTATTCATAGAATACATTTCAAAGTAACTAAAATAAATAAAAATATTGTTAATTAAAAATTTAATAATGACGAAGGAGGCGGTGGTTGTAAAGAGGAAAAGGAGGGGCAATGATGGCGGAGGAGGAGGATGGAGGATGGAGAGGAGGGTAAGACAATGATGGAGGAGGTCTAGGAAGAAGAGGAGGCATTTTTAAAAGTAATACTAATTTAAGCGTAAACAAAACATTACTTATAAGATAAGTACTTATTTTGAGTACTTTTTATAATAAGTACTTAAATTGTTAAGACATTTCAAATGGGGACTTTTTCAAAACCATACAACTGAAAAATATATTTTCATCAAAATACAATTGAGAAATCAAGTTTAAATTTAGTATAAGGAAATCTTATTAGGGGAACTTATGAAAATTCGATTCCCATTAAAATTAGCTTTAAAAAATTAAATTTAAAGATGAGTGAAAATTGGATTTTTGGTAAATTTAAATTCAGCTCTTTCTCCTCTTATGCATCCAATAACGCCTCGACCCTCTAAGTGGGCCAGGAGTGCTACTAATCTGTTGACCTTATAGGTCACGCCCAGTTTTGATTATAACAAATACTTATTGCAACTAATGGGTGTTTGAGGTTTTGTGCAGGAACTTATATTGGGAAATCACAATGCACAAAAAGATAGTGAAGTTGAAGACCTTTTTCCTATTGTATTGTACTTTATATTTATTCAAGGGTCTGTAATGGTAATTAGGATATTTGGTTTGTAATAAGCACACACAACACATGTATGATTTATTACGTATGCTCAAACCAAATACCAACTAAAAGTGACCGTAAAGAGACCTTAGGGTTTACCTTTCGGTTGACCGACACCGCATCCTTTCGATGTCTTGATTTTGGACATAAATGACCCTAGGACACTCACCTTTGCACTTGCATGCACTAGGCACTTGAATAAGGTGAATGTGTATTAAAACAGGACCAAAATGCACACATTGTCCACTTTTGATCGACCGGCCAAGGCAGTTCATTTTACCCTAGTCAACCGAAACAGGCCTGGGTCAACAGTTGACCAAGACCCTGGTCAACCGAACCAATGCAGTTCAAAACCCCCCGGTCGACTGAAATCCCCAGAGGTATTAGTCACTTTGATTAGGAGAAATTCTCTGAAATTTCCAAATCCTATAATACTCATTCCTAAGACCCAACCACTCATACTTACCTTTTCTTATTGCTCAAAATCTTTGTAAGTTGATTGAGTGTGATTAGAAAGGTTTGCTCTCCCATTTTGATTAGATTGATTTGATTTTTTATGGGAGCTAAACTTAAGTGTTCTTAGGGGACTTTGTTAATAAGTCTCTCCTAAGAAGACTTATGTAAAACTTCTGAGTATTGCTTATTCATTGCAATATCTTGAGAAATTTGTATTTGTTTTTGGATTGCAAAAACTTGTCAAACATTTTCAAATATCTATTGTGCCTTTGTCTTGAAAAATATTTGAAGAGATATTTGTTTATGAGATAGTGATCTTTGTTGCAATATTCATTCACTCATACATTATTTTCTGAATACAAAGATTACACATCTTTTGCAAACCATGCATATACATTATTTGATATTTACATGCTTGAGACATCCTGCTGATTGAAATACTTGAGACCTGATATCTTTGTGTGAGCTATTAGATTGAACACATATTGTGATACAAAGATCATACTAGTTAACACTCTCACGCACTCATTACACTGATAGCAAATATTTTGAGAGTTGAAATATTGGACCACACCGAGCTTACATATTAAATCATATTATGGTGTATGTAATTGCGAACTGGGTACACGTTTGCTTTACACGAAAGCACAATCACTGTACCATTCGACTGTAATACACATCTATTGTATTTCCAGGCATGGGCTTGAAGAGGGAGACTAGCCTTGGAATAGTCCTGGATTGGCTTAGATCTGATTAGGAAAGCTAGGTGCGTCATCTTATTAAGGCGTGTAGGTTGAGGTCAGCCGCGCTAATTGACCTAGTTAAGGTTGAGGTCAGCCCTGTGCTAATTGACCCGATTGTAATCGGTGCCACTCCACCCTTAAGTGAGCTATTAGTGGAATGCTTGGGTTTGCGAGCTAGAGGCAGGGACGTAGGCACAGTTGGCCGAACCCCAATAACATATCGTGTGTTTGTTTATATTTCCATACTTTATATTTACCCCACATGTATGTTATTGTGTGGATGATGCACTTGATTTAAATTTCCGTGTATTATATTTATCGGCGTATTTGGAACTACATAGAAAGACCCTAGGTTTTAATATCTTGCCAACATCTAGTTCAACCTAGGAGAAAAGTTTAAAATTTCAGTTCAACCCCCCCCCCCCCTCTTGGGAATACACCAATTCTAACATAATCCATTCATTTACCTGCTAATCGATATTCTAATATCATTTATGCAACGTAAAACATAAATATAATCTTCCAACAATATAATACCAGAGTTTTCTACTTCTATCTATATACCAAAATCAACTTCTCATCCACCTGTATTCACATATTCACAACCATACATCTCTCAGAAGACTTCAAAACATAAAGCATAAAACATAAAACATAAACTTTATATATCCCAAAATATCATCAATATTATACCCTTTCTTTATATAACTCTAAAATGTTGTAATAACCTCGAGCTCTCTAAACTCGATCTCGTAGAGGTCTTGAAAAAGATGGATTTGCATTTGGATGAGACACATCTCAGTAAGGGAAGAAACAATATATTAAAATAGTGTGTGACCAACATGAGGGTTGAATATAGCATATTATTCATCATTTGTGAATCATTAACATAATTTCTGAAATCATTTCCTGAATCTAATCAAACACATGCACAATATTTTACTCATGAGAAAAATCTAAGGATAGGGGTGATTATCCACCCATACAAGTAGCACCCCTCTGCTCTAATACTCTAGGCAACCTAAAGGTCACAAATGAAGCATACCAGGGCACTCGCCTTACTCAATAAGCCCTCAGGTGAAGAAATAATCTCGTACTCACACAGTTCATCTAAAGGTTTACCAGCGAAGGCTCTCGAGAATAGGGAAATCTATCCGCCCATACAAGTAGTTTCTCTCTACCCTAATACGTTATGCAGCCTACTGCTACACCTGATACTAACCAAGGCACTCGCCTTTCTCAGCAAGCTCTTGGGTGAAAAGTTTACCCCGCCCAAACGTAACATGTTCTATAAGCATAAATAATGATACTACCATAATATATTATTTTGTCCGTCATTATTCTGTAATTCTCATCTGTTCATGTTCTTAACTTTGACATTTCATAACATTTCACTTTACGTGGCTTTTTCCCATTTCACATCGTTCACATTTCACATTTCATTTCCATTTCATTCTCATTTTCACTTTATTTCATAATATACCCAGCATCTTTCAGCTGTTTTTGTGTTAGTTCACATAGAAATGCACTAATCTGCAACCCAGCATCTCTTAGTTATTTTTGTGTTAGTCCTAGCATCTTTCCCTGGGTCAGGTTAGTGAACTCTTCAATCTTTTCCTCTCTAACAGATGAAGGAAAATACCTATCAAAGAATAGCTCCTTGAATCTCTCCCACGTCAGAGCTATCTTTACCAATCTATGTTCCTCTAGTAGCTTCATAGAAAGCCACCAGCATTTTGCTTCTCTAGTCATCTTAAATGCAGCATAACGGACCTTTTGCTCGTCCGTACAGTCGAGTACAACCATAATCTCATCTATCTCCTGTACCCAAATTCTTTGCAATCACCGGATCAGGTCCTCCCTTAAAAGTAGGAGGGTTCAATCTCAGAAACTCCTTGATGCTATTGCCCTTATCTGCAGTTGGGCAGTTATATTCTCTAGGATCCTTCCTCATTTTTGCCCTGACCTGTCAAGCTATACCCCTCAACATCACAGAGGTATCAATATCCTCTTCACTCGAAGTCTCTGAATCATCCCTTCCTTCTATGTCTATGCCCTCATCTCTAAGATCCATCCTGAAAATAGGATAGGAAAGGGACAAGACTTTCATATCATAACCTTAATAACAAAATTATATAATTTAAATCCAATATACATCCAAGTTTTCTATATAAGGACCAATCTCCAACTCAGAAATGAAATCATCTAAGGTTTACCACGGCTTTTTTGAGGCCATCGACTGCTTCGGAAAAATCACAGGAAATCGTCGACATATTTTTGCCTCTAAACTACAAAAAAAAAAAATCTTTTACTTCTCAACACCCAACCTAACCTATCCATCTAGTATCCTTATCCTAACTGATTCCTATACTTTGGTATAAATCATCCCTAGGTTTGCAGAATCTCAAAACCTAATACTCTGACATTTCCATAACCAGGTGATGTGAATCTTATTACACTTATGGCTAGACATTGCTTTCATACCATCTGTAACGTCCTAACCCTCTAAGTGGGCTCGGAGTGCTACTAATCCATTCATTTACCTGCTAATCGACATTCTACTATGATTTATGAAGCGGAAAACATAAATATAATCTTTCAACAATATAATACTAGAGTTTTCTACTTCTATCTATATACCAAAATCAACTTCTCATTCACCTATATTCACATATTTACAAATCTCCAACATTCAGTATTCACAACCATCCATCTCTTAGAAGACTTCAAAACATAAAACATAAACTTTATACATCCCAAAATATCATCAACATTATACCTTTTCTTTCTATAACTCAAAAAATGTTGTAATAACCTCGAGCTCTCTAAGCTCGATCTCGTGGAGGTCCTGAAAAAGATAGATTTGCATTTGGGTAAGACACATCTCAGTAAGGGAAGAAACAATATAGTAAAACAACGTGTGGCTAACATGAGGTTTGAATATAACATATTATTCATCATTTTTAAATCATTAACATAATTTTTGAAATCATTTCCTGAACCTAATCAAACACATGCACGATATTTTACCCACGAGAAAAACCTAAGGATAAGGGTGATTACCCGCCCATATAAGTAGTATCCCTCTGCTCTAATACTTTAGGCAACCCGAAGGTCACAACTGAAGCATACCAGAGCACTCACCTTACTCAGTAAGCCCTCAGGTGAAGAAGTAATCTCGTACTCACATAGTTCATCTAAAGGTTTACCAGCGAAGGCTCCCGAGAATAAGGAAATCTACCAGCTCATACAAGTAGTTTCCTTTTTCCCTAGTATGTTATGCAGCCTACTGCTACTCCTAATACTAACCAGGGCACTCGCCTTTCTCAGCAAGCCCTCAGACGAAGAATTTGCCCTGCCCAAATGTAACATGTTCTATAAGCATAAATAATGATACTACCATAATACATTATTTTGTCTGTCATTATTTTGTAATTCTCATCTGCTCATGTTCTTAAATTTGAAATTTCATAACATTTTACTTTACATGTCTCTTTCCCATTTCACATCGTTCACATTTCATATTTCATTTCTATTTCGTTCTCATTTTCATTTCATTTCATAATATACCCAGCATCTTTCAGCTATTTTTGTGTTAGTTCACATAGAAATGCACTAATCTGCAACCCAGCATCTCTTAGTTATTTTTGTGTTAGTCCTAGCATCTTTCAGCTATTTTTGTTTCCATGGTTGCATTGACACTCACATGCAGCATATTTCATATAATATTTTCATTTCAGCGCATTTCCTGTATAACATGGATCTCATACTTATAACATAATTCCACACAGAATTCTATTTACTCATACCACACTATTTAGTAGTAAAATTCATATATATTCATTGCAAAATAAGCCAACCTACTCTTAACATTCACATACTGTAAAAATACCTTTAATTTTTTACATAATTATTCTGAAAAATATTTCACTTTCATCAGTCCATTTTCACATATACATAACTAATAAAACAACCCCAAGCTCAGAAATCATAATTTAAACGGTTGACATTTTTAACCCATAAGAAAACGTATACAAATATATAAATTATCCATTTGTTTATCTATTTAATTCATAAAATCCTGGTTTAATATATTATTCTCTCTTACCTGGTTTCTTGAACTATATCAACACAGACCCCGAAAAGATGTCTATAGCGCTCACCCCGAACCCTGATTCAATAATCCTAGTTCAATTAAATCAACCCTAAATAAAATACTATTTTAACATTTCCTAGGCCCATAAATTTCAAATAAATAATTATACTCTCAAATATAACAAATTTACTTAATTCCCCAATTCCCACTCTCACTTTGGAGTGGTGCTTAGGAAACCCAAATTAAAAATTTACTCTAACCAAAATGATGATAATCGAGACTAGGACCCCGTGGTGGTGCCCGATCATTGATTTGGCTAAAGATCTAAGGAGAAATTGAGTAAAAAGTGAGGGTTTACCTTACCCTAAGAGCAGTGTCTACGCCGCTCCCACGACAAATCCACTACGGTAGAAATGTCGGTGGCGGAGTTAGGAATCAAACATTACCTTTCGAATATCCGTTGAGGAAATTGAGGAGAGAGAAAGAGAGAGGGACGGAGATGGAGGAGACGTGAGAAATTTCAAAGGGGGTGCACCTCTCTGTTCTGAATTGAAATTCAATTTCATTCTTAAGGAAATTACTTCCTCAGGAAGTCACTTTATACATTGAATATAATATAATATATTATATTATAATATTATATTAATATATTATATTATTTAATTAATAATATTTATTTATTTATTTATTTTGGGATAACTACACATCCTCTCTTTGGATCATGCACATACCTCAATGAGTTTTCTTGCATGCATGCATGCACATGCATTGACTTTCTTCAACTCAATTCATCTTGCCATCACTCCCCCACGCTTATATGCATGCATTTAGCATATGTGTAGGTGCCTATTTTTGATCTGATGTTCTTTCCATTTAGTTTTTCTATAATTTGGAATGATTTTTGGTTTTGTGCTAATAAGAGAGAATGTTGGTCTTTTTGGGGCAATTTTAACCTCCTGTTTCATAATGAATGGAGTTGAGGTGTCAATTACCTAGAATAACCAATTATCCTTAGTTTATCTAAGTTTTAGGCTTAGAATTGGTTTTTTTGGTTTTCAAAAACCCTAAAAGGACATGGTGGCAATTTCCTTTGCCTCTAGGGGTACTCTTGGAAGGAGGAATTTTATTAAAACCCTAGTCCACCATTTTTTAATAAATTAGGAAACTAGGGAAGGTTTAGGGAGGAGGGAGTGGAGTGGGTGTACATAAGCTTTGGAGAGAGTTAAGAGTTAGAGAGTTAATTAAGGAAGAGGAGGAGAGACAGAGAGTTGGAGAGTTAGATAAGGAAGAGGAGGAGAAACTTACATTAGCTTCTAGAGGCAGAGACTTTTATTCTCTTTTGCTCCAAAGCTTCTTCGATGCATATAGAGTTTAGAATTTTTTAGATCTTCTTATTTATTCAAGTGTAATCTTTGTCCAGGGTATGCATCCTTATTACATCTTCATGTTTCCTTGAGTTTTTTTTTTTTGTAGATTTTATTTTTAAACATATATCTTTGATAAAAATTATATATTTGCATAAAAAAAAAAAAAAACATGTGTTTACACGTTAAATGTGTTTGCATAGGTTTTACCTATGAATCTTTTCTAGAAAAATTGAATATTCATCATTGGTTCATGTTAGATGATTTTTTGGATGGTAACATTGGAGGAAAGCATGAATGGATTCCACCTATTCTGAATATGTTTGTTTTTATTCACCTCATGTGTCATTTTGTTCAATTTGCCTTGAAGTACAATAATCATGGCTATTGGGTTTTGGAGTAATATAGTAGTGTGAGTGTGTGTGTGTGTGTGTGTGTGAGAGAGAGAGAGAGAGAGAGAGAGAGAGAGAGAGAGAGAGAGAGAGAGAGAGAGAGCATCTTTTGATGGTCGAAGCTTCGACGGTGCTGGAGGGGCACAACACAAGCCCTGTAATGCCAACTGTGGCCGACAAAGGAGGATGACAATAACTATGGCGGTTTGCTACATGTAATAAGAAGAAGAAAAGAAAAACAAGATGATACCCTTTTGAAAAATTATTTTTTTTGGTGTCTTCCTAGGGATCTAAAGTTGTCGAAGGTAGCAGCGACTAGAGTTAACACTATTATTATTATTGTTGTTATTGTTGTTGTTGACCTTATTGGTCATATCCCGGTTTTGATAATGACAAATATTTTTTGTATTTGATGGCTTTCAAGTTTGTGCGTAGGATCATACTAACTAGATCATATTGATGGCATGCGGCACATAGTGGCTTGTAGCAAAAGAAGACCCCTAAGATTCATTATTGTAATTTTATAAGTTTAATATTGGGTCAGTAATAGTAATATAAGAATGGTTTGTAATAATTAATGCATGACATGCATGTAGGAACTAAAGCTCAAGACCGTAGTTTGACCTTAGGGATTTCGGTTGACCGACGCCTGATTTTTTTTTCGATGGACTCTCAAAGACTTTAGACTAGCCATAGGACACCATTATGCATGAAAATGTTCCCTATTGACTTAAAATTAATCATCATATGTATAGGGACAACATTATAAGGGGAATAGGACCGAAATGCCCAAGGAAGGCGTGTTCGGTCGACCAAACTCAGTTACACTGAGATCCTCGATCAACCGAACCTCAACCGAGTCAACATATTGACCGCTTGGTCGACCGACCAAAAACATATAGGCAAGCCCTGGTCGACTGAACCTCCCTAGGGTCAACAAGTTGACTCTTCGGTCAATCGACCAGAAAATGAACTCCAACGCTCTAGTCGACCGAACATCCTCAGGAGAAGCCCCGACCGGCCAGTTGACCACACCTCCTAGTTCAAATTGATCTGGTCGACCGAACCACACGGATTTGGAAAATCGCCTTTGAAACCCTAAAGATGGTCGACCATACTTACAGTTCAATTTCTCCACGGTCGACTGAAATGGGACACTCGGGCAATCGAACCTTAAGTTTGGTCGACCGAACCTCTTGGGTTGGCGAATGTTTTACCATAGTTAAACTGGGTTAGTTTTAATTAAACTCACTTAATATTTTTCTAAAATACCCAACGTGTCTCCAACGACTATAATTCTTCCCCTTTCCATATATAGCCTTTCATTTGCAAAATTAAGTGGTAATTAGGGTTTTAGATTAGCAAAAACTTCTCTGAAAATTTTATTGGCCAAAATCTTCCCTACTTCCATATTCTTCATACTCAAAGCCATATGAGTCCATTGATCATTCTATTACAAAATTCTTATGAGAAAGAGTATCTTGAGTTATTCCATATAGTTCCTACGTGCTTATACTCTCATATAAGTGTATTGATTTTTGATTTTAGTGAGAGTAAGTGTAGAGGTCTTCTTAGTGATTTAATTCATAAATTCATTTTTGGGAAACCTTCTTAAGCTTGTGAGTCTTTGCATTCTCATTGCAAGACTCAAAAGCTTGTCTTGTGTTGTTAAGAAAAATATTTTTGACAAAACTTGTTTTTCAAAAATATCTCTTGTGCTTGAATTTTTGAAAATCTTGTTTGAGATATTTGATTGAGCTATTGAAATCTTTGAAACTATGTTTATGGTTGAAATTATTATATGTATAGTGTTTCAAAGATAGATTTCCAACACATACACTCTGACACTTTGATTGTATATTGACATAATACTGAGAGTAGATACACATATCTGCATTGAGCTTATAGTTCTTATTGTGCTTGAGGTGCATTGATTATTGCTTGTGCGTAACAGTACAACTCTGCTTGTATTAGAAGCATATTTGGTTGTACACAAAAATTTGTATTTCATTATTGTATTCCAGGCAAGGGCCTGAAGAGGGAGACTAACCCTGGTAAATAGTCTTGGATTGGCTTAGACCCGGTTAGGAAAGCTAGGTGCACCATCCTGGTAAGGTGTAGGTTGAGGTCAACCCCGCTAATTGACTTGGTTGTAACCGGTGCCGCTCCACTCGTTAAGTGAGCATTAGTGGAATCTTCAGGCTTGCAAGTTAGAGGTGGTGACTCAGGTAGTATTGGCCGAACCCCGATAACATATCATGTCTGCATTTTATTTTTTCGTAATTTATTTATCACACGTGTATGTTATATTGTGAATGTCGTGCATGATTTAATTTCTGCACGTTTTATTTATCTGTGCATTTGGAATTGTATAGATAGATCTTAGGTTGCGAATATACTGCTGTTAGATTAGCTAAACCTAGGAATAAATTTTAAAATTTCAATTCACCCCCACCCCCTCTCGGGAATACACTAAAGCTAACAATTGGTATCAAAGCCTCGTTGCACTAGACTTAAACGTTTTTGCAAAAAGATCGCAATGGCTCAATTTGGTGTATCCCCATTAGAGAGGGACAATCACCTTCCCCTCCTCCATTGTTTTGTGGTGTAAATTACATCCATTGGAAAATTCGAATGAGCATATTTGTAAAATCTATGAATTGGAGGGCTTGGCAGGTGATTAATAAAGGAATTTGCATACCAATAGAAAATGATATTAATTTGACGCATGCTAATTCATATGCCATTGAATTATTGTACTGTGCTTTAGATACTAATATTCTTCATGAGATTACATGTAGTAGTGCACAGGAAATCTGGGATGAACTCGAAAAGAAATATGGAGAATCCTAGGAAAAGGAGACCATCTCTCCAGAGGTGTCACGTTCAAATGATCAGGGAGTGGTAAGTGATAGGGAAATGACATTAACAGAAGAAGAGGTGTATGATTCTAACTCAAAATCAATTGATGATTCTTACATTAACTATTGTAATATTTCAAAATGCTGAATCATCTGTTGACTACCACGATAATTTTGTCAATGATGCATGTGATGATTCTTATGCTGAATGCTATGTTGTGTCATATGATGAATCATCTAATATTCCCTGTAACAATATTGTTGAAATTGCATGCAATGATTCATATAATAACTATGATATATCTTATGATGAATCATGTGTTGAATTGATAAATGAAAGCATGCCTTCGTATGAGAAGCTAGATAAAACTTTATTGAAAATGAATAAATTTCTAGCGAAGTTATCTAAGTAGAAATCCATTTTGAAAAAGGAAAATAAAGGCATGGCAAAGAAATTAATAAAAATAAAATATTATAATGTCATTTTAGAAAAGAGAAAGATTAAGAAGATCTTAAAAATTATCTGCTTAGAAAAAGAAATGGATGATTATTCTAGAGCTACACTTGAATTTAAAAATGAAAAGAATAATCATAATAAACCCTTAAGAATTAAAAAGAAAAATCTTCAAGAAGACTTCAACCTTTAAATCCAATAGCTATTTTTATGCCTCATCGATCGAAAATAAGATTTGTAAGCATAATCTTTCACATATTTACAAAACCTGCTTTCACTGTAAAAGAAAATGGCACATTCAATCTTCGTGTCCATCTAGTAGTGCTAGAGGCCTAGATAAGAAAATGAATTGGATTATCATAATGGTGAATCTCTCGGGATCTAAGGAAGATCGAATTCCAATAGAAATTGTATAAATATTTTAATCTTCCCTTAGTTCCTAGGTTTAGGGGTTGCGATGACTGTAGGCTTAGGAAGTGGTTTGTGCTTAAAATGAAAATTCTTAGTATATGTATTCACTATACACTTTTTCCATACTAAGAATCATAAGATTAGCAAGCCAATTCAAAAATTGAATAAAATCCACTTCCAAATGGACTAGGCATCATTGCTAAGTAAATATTTCCAAATCCTTAACACTTGCTTAAATATAATACTTTAAGTTAAGCCATTGTTGTCCATTATTGAGTGTTAGGGTTCTATCTTACATCATATATCACTATACCCTAAACTCAATTTTGAATATGAAAAGCCTAAATCAAAATCATCACTGTAGGCTTAAAGCACTATTGACCATAAATGACCAACATATATTGAGTGCTTTTCACAAGACATCCTTGAAATCAAAATCAAAGGCATCCACTAGGGGACTGTTCCTTTTGAGTTCAAAATACAAATCCTCCGATTCGGGTTCATCTCCTCTATAGGAAAAGAGCTTTACCACATTATGATCACATAAGGTAAAGATCCATTCTCTCATTGGTTTGTATCCTCACTCCAAAATAGTGATCATATTTAAAGGATACTTTCCATCATTCGAAGGGCATTGTTCTTGAAATTTGTATACTCCTAAATGCTCTTTGGTAAGATGAATGGGACATATTTACTAGCACGAAGAACATATTTAAATTATGTCCTGCTTCTTTATGAATGTGTTTCCGAACTTAAAGGAGATTTAATCTTTAAAAGTATTCATTCAAATTCACTCAACTAGCTCTCAATCCTTTAGAGCTTCAAATTTTGTTGAATGGCTAAGTTAGTTGCACAAGGTCTTAATCAAGGAGACCTATGCATATGCAGATTAAATCGAAAGCCATTCTGAACTTGTGCCTCTCACGTATTGAGATTAAAAAGAAAAGAGGCAACGTAGGCTTAGTTCATTTAAAGAAATTGTCATTGCAACTTTTCGATCCGCTAAGCCTAAGCATGATAAGCCAAGATTAAATCATGAAAAATATAAAACACTTGGCTAAGTAATTAGAAAATGAAAAAGGCATTAAATGAGTTGAGTACATAACTCAAGGGGAGCATTTATCGTTCATGGTTATAAATTTGAATGCTCCCATATTCTTACATCGTTTATCATTTTATGCCCATATGTATGTAGCATTGCAGCACTATCCATGATTCAATAAATGGTTAAAATTTCTTTGATGGATAGTTTATGTATTTTCCTAGCACAAGCCACTTGTAACGACCTGCTTAATTTCCACATTTTTTTTTCATAATATAATAAAATCAATATCACAAAACTCAGCAGATCATAATCCACCTGGACCTGTGGGTACCAGGGATACATCAGAAACACAATGTGGAAGCCTAAGCAGCAGTAAACATACAATCGTATACATCTCATTATACCATACATCACAATACCAGAGTTACTACAACCACTGTATTTATATACGCACAGTACACAACCCAAAAGATATCTTAGGGCCATCCCACAAAATACATCTGACCCTATCAAAACACTAAACTTTTGGAAGAGCAGATCAATCGTAGTAGATCAGCGGGGCTTTACCCGCTCTCCTATCAGGGGCTCCTGAAATGTTTATAAAATTCAGGGCGAGACACCCCTTAGTAAGGGAAATAAACTAACACTAGTGTGTGGCAACATGAGTATTTTCGTGTTCTATAAAAAATCATACATAAACATATCAGTATAACTGTCTGTATCATATCTGGGAAACATATATTTTCAAATCATTGCAGAACATACATGATTTTCATAAATATAATTCATCTCGTATAACATAATATGAAAGCAATCCTGGTAGGTTAGGTGGTTGTTGTCATGTATTACCCCCACATGACTAGGTTGTGTAGCCCGAAGGCGGGACTTGAGAATGGTTGGCCGACCACTGCCAAGTCAAATGTACAGTCTGTAAGTTCGATGAGTCCGCTAGACCTGGTTCGTACACCAGGGGCGCTCACACACTTCTTAAAAACCACATCGACCATCCAATCTCACACCACTTCGTACAATGGCATTTACACAAATATCATGATCATGATGACCATGGACACATAGCAATGGTACTATGCAAGTGCTAGCCTAGACCAAGCCAACCAGGTTTTGATATCATATAACATATACTGAAACTGTGATACATGAATATTTCATATCATTAATTATCAAATCAATCATATCATTTTGCATATATACGTACATCATGAAAATCATCGGCCCATACGCTGGTATTTCACATTTTACCATAGCTCAGTCCGTACGCTGGCAAATCATTTCCATAGCACAGCCCGTACGCTGGTAAATCATTTTCATAGCTCAGCTCATACACCGAAAAATCATATCCACAGCACAGCTCGTACGCTGGCAAATCATTTCCATAGCTCAACCCGTACGCCAAAAATCATACACATAGTTCAGCTTGTACGTCGGCAAACATATATAAAAATCTTGGCCCGTACGCCGATTTTTCATATAAAAATCTGTATCATTAACACATTCCCAAAAAATAGTATTTCATAACAATTTCTACTCATGTCACACTAAACAAGTTTTTCATATATTTAACATACCATCATTTTCAATAGTATTTTTCCAAATATAAATCATATATAAATATATTTATTTTCCTGTAATCAAATGCTATAATATTATACATACTTTTCATAAAATACTAGCTTAGTTTATCCCCTTACTTGAGTCCTGAAAAGCCCCTAAAACAAATAGCCCTGCACCCGCAAGGTTCCCCATTCAACACCCTGAAAACAACATTCCCCTGAACTAAAGTTCAGTATTTCTACGCATATTACACTTCCTACAACTGTCAAATAACCAAATACTGAGTAGAAAGCCTTACCTTGGATTTGGAATGGTTTCCAACTCAGCCCCACCGATGATCCACTCTGGTAGATTTGCAGAGAACTTTCACAGGAGCGTCATGGTGGCTTCAGATCGTCGAACCGGTGGAAATCCGGTCCAAAAACTTAAAGAGAAGGAGGAGAAACTGAAGGATGAGAGAGAGAGAGAGAGAGAGAGAGAGAGAGAGAGAGAGAGAGAGAGAAAGAGGTTCTGCGCAGAAAATGAACTGAAAAATCACGTTTAACCCTATTTGTACTATGAGATTCGTTGACGACTCACGTCACCTCATCGACGAGTCCTGTAGAAAGTTCGTCGATGAACTTCAAGCCTCGTCGACGAATTTCAGGCTTCCAAAAATCTTCTCTCAGTATCTTCTCGTCGATGAGATAGAACTTCATCGACGAGATCTTGAAGAACCCTCATCGACGAAGCCCCTGTGTTCGTCGACGAGGCCTAGAAAATTTCTTGGGATTATCCTATCCAAAATGCAATGCCGTCGATGAACGCAAAGCGTCCGTCGATGAAGTCGGCTGCCTCCTTTGGTTTATGTTTCCATTTTTCTTTCTTTTTATTATTTAAATACCATTATTTTTCGGGGCGTTACACTACTGTTGAGCTATATTTAATATCTTGAGTTGATCATACCACTAGATTGCATGCTTATGTTGAATGCCTTCTACATGGCAGATGTAGTGGATGTGTATTGCATGCTGGTAGTGGGTATAAGTTCTCGCATGCTCAAATTGAATTATTTTGAATTGATTGCTTGAATCTATTAGGTTTTGGTGCATGAAAATTTGGGAAATGTCCGATTTACAGACAGCATGCTGTCAAAATTTTGATAGGAATTTTCCCAATTTCCTTGTGTTAAAGATGATTATGATAAAATTAACGTTAAAATATTTTTTGAAAGGATGAGTGAAAACTAATTAAATATTAAATTTCCTCCTCACATAATCATCCAATGATTAGGGGAGCTCAGCTCCATCCCTATAGAAAGCTCATAAATAACTTATATGCATCACTTCACTTTTGAAATATTGAGGCTCTTATGAAAATCTTTGAACATTATATCCTACACTTGAAGTTCTATGATTTGATACAAAATGTTGATGGGTTATGAACTACATAGCATGCCTTAATATATATTCTTTGATGCATCTATGGTCGATAAGGACAACTATACTGATAGGGATAAATATAGTTGATTAATAATCAATATGGTTGGTTTAGAAGTTTCCAAATGATGGCTTATACTACTAGGCATAATAAAATAATTCTCTATCTTGTATACGCAGCTTATTGTATCTAAGCATGAATTCAAATCGATAGGGGGAGCATCCAAAGTTAAATCCCATTCTGTTATGTTCTCCAATATGTTTTGCTTATATATGATTTTTTTTAAAATCATGTGTGGCATAAGATTGAATGAAATGTTTTATTGAAAATCATAATCTGAAACATGCTGATTTGCCACAGTCATTTGATTTGCCATATGATCTTGCATGTGGTTGTTAAATTTTTTAGGATCATTATGGTTGTGGTTTTCTGGTTATATTGTAGTATGTGCTTCATTGACAAATCAGAATAGAAATCCATATAAAAGATATAGGGAGTCTACAACTGAAAATGGAGAGTCAAGTAAAAGAAAAGAGAAATCAAATGCTCCCACATGTTACAATTACAACAAGGTCGGGCACATCAAACCAGATTGCCCACTGCTAAAAAAGGAGGCTAAGAAAAAGAAGAAAGTCATGAAGGCTGGGACATCATGGGATAAACTTAGCAGCAATGACCCAGAATCAGACCACAGCGACTTAGAGGTCGCTAATCTGTGCTTGATGGCACATGATGATGAGCTATCATCTTCTAGTTCATTATCTTCATATTATTCATTTGATGATTGTGATTCTAATTGCATGCCTACATTTAGAGAGTTACAACTTGAATATATTCGTGTATCTAAATTGTTAGGAAAAATAACCGAAGAAAATAATGATTTGAAAAGGAAATGTGAAAATTGGTCAAAATTGTTTAATATTGCGAAAACCTCTCACGCTTCCATTTTAAAAGAAAAAGATGCTACTATTGTTGAGCTTGAGAGGAAAATGGAGGATAGCTCCAAAATCATTTTTAAATTCACCTAGGGCAAATGCAATTTTGAAAAACTACTTGGTGCCCAAAGAAACTCCTTAAGTAAAGAGGGTCTTGGTTTTAATGGTATTAAAAATTTTCGACGACCTGATCTTTACTTAGGACATTTTACACGTAAGTCAAAGTCTTATATCCCTCCTAAAGATCATAAGTGTAGATTAAGATGTTTTAAATGTAAACAAATTGGTCATATTCAATTTGATTGTCTACTTAGGAATAAGCGTGTTAGAATTAGGAAAGTATAGGTAGTCAAGGGAGATCCGACCACTAACCCCCATGGACCCAACAAAATTTGGGGACCAGCATCAGTTACTTAGTGTATTTTGCAGGTATGCCTAAGATTGTCCTCCTCCAAGGGCCGGTGGGTCTTGGATGGCGGGTGCTCACGACACATGACCGGCGACAAGAGAAAATTCACTTCTATCATTCCCAAGGATGGAGGCTATGCGACATTTGGCGACAATGCTAAAGGATGCATCATCGGGGTAGGTAAGGTTGGTAAGGATTCCTCTCTTACTATTGATAATGTTTTATTGGTTGATGGGCTAAAACATAATTTACTTAGCATAATTCAGTTGTGTGACATAGGATATAAAGTATCTTTTGAAAATGACAATTGCATACTAGAAAATAAATCAAATCACAAAGTGCTTTTTACTGCTAATCGCCATGAAAATGTTTATACTACTTCTCTTGATAACTTGGCTTCACAACAAGTGACATGTTTTTCTGTTGTAAATGAAGCTAGTTGGTTATGGCATAGGCGTTTAGGACATGCTAGCATGGATTTATTATCTAAACTTGTTAGAAAAGAATTTGTTAAAGACTTGCATAAGTTGTCTTTTGTAAAGGATAAAATTTGTGATGCATGTCAAATGGGTAAGCAAACCAAATCTAATTTCAAGAAAAAGAAATTCATATCTACTACTAGACCACTTGAGATGCTTCACTTAGATTTGTTTGGACCTAATTCTGTACAAAGTCTTGGTAGTAAATCATATGCTTTTGTAATTGTGGATGACTTTTCTAGATCCACATGGGTGTTGTTTCTTGCACATAAAAATGAATCATGTGAACAGTTCACCAAACTTTGTGGGAGAATCCAGAATGAAAAGGGATATAAGATAACTTATATACGAAGTGATAGAGGCACAAAATTCAAAAATGAGAGCATAGAAAAATATTATGACTTAGAGGGCATATCACATAACTTCTCTACACCTAGGACACCTCAACAAAACGGAGTGGTTAAAAGAAAGAATAGATCACTACAAGAAATGGGCAGAACTATGCCGAATTAACATAACTTACCTAAATATTTTTGGGTCGAGGCCATTAATACTGCATGTTATGTTATGTTATGAATAGGGTGTTGATTAGACCGTCAATTAATAAAACCCCTCATGAATTGTGGAACAACTATAAGCCTAATATTTCCTATTTTCATGTGTTTGGTTGTAAATGTTTTGTACTTAGAGATAATGAACACTTAGGAAAATTTGACTCTAAATCTGATGAAGGTATTTTCTTAGGTTATGCACTGAATAGTAAAGCATATAGGGTTTTCAACAAAAGAACATTGACTATCATTGAATCTATTCATGTTATGTTTGATGAATCTAATCCATTTTCTAAGAAAGATGATGAAGATAATATTGACATTAGAAAATTCTTAGATAAATTATCTATTGAAAACAATGCAAGTGAAAACCCTGAAGCAAATGAAAAATCATCTGAAGACAATGAAAATCAGGAGTTACCTAGAGATTGGAAATGCATTAAAAGTCATCCTATAGATCAAATCATAGGTGAACCATCCCGTGGTGTAGCCACAAGATCCTCCTTGAGAAATCTAGTGAATCATTCTATTTTCTTATCCCAAGAAGAACCTAAAAATATTAAAGAAGTCATAGAGGATGAGTCTTAGGTGATGTCCATGCAAGAAGAACTTAATCAATTTGAAAGAAGCAAAGTGTGGATTCTAGTTCCTTGGCCTAATGATCACACAATTATTGGAACCAAATGGGTGTATAGAAATAAGAAAGATAAGAATGAGGTAGTAACTAGGAATAAGGCTAGATTAGTTACCTAAGGGTATAACCTATAGGAAGGGATTGACTTTGATGAAACATATGCTCCTGTTGCTAGGTTAGAAGCCATTCATATGTTACTTTCTTTTGCCACTTGTAAAAATTTTAAATTGTTTCAAATGGATGTTAAAAGCAATTTTCTAAATGGCTTTATTAATGAAAAAGTATATGTAGAACAACCACTCAATTTTGAAAATCATAAATATCCAGATCATGTTTACTGGTTGTCTAGGGTTTTGTATGGATTGAAACAAGCTCTTAGAGCTTGGTATGAGAGGCTTAGTGGTTTTCTACTAGAAAATGGGTTTACCCAAGGCAAAATTGACACTATACTTTTTATCAAATCCAAAAATGATGATATGTTCCTTGTTCAAATCTATGTGGACGATATCATTTTTGGAGTAACTAATGATGAGTTGTGTAATGAGTTTACCAAATGCATGCAAAGTGAATTTGAAATGAGCATGATGGGTGAACTTAGTTTCTTCTTAGGGCTACAAATTAAGCAAGCTAAACATGGAAATTTCATATACCAATCTAAATATATTAGGGACTTGCTAAAGGAATTTAACATGGAAGATTGTAAAATTCTTGGCACACCTATGAATTCTTCCATTAAGCTTGATAAAGATGAGCAAGGAATCCTTATTGACGTAAAATTGTATCGTGGCATTATTGGGAGTCTCCTATATCTCACTGCTAGTAGGTCTGACATTGTGTTTAGTGTGTGTATGTGTGCTAGGTTTCAGGCTGCCCCTAAGGAATCTCATCTAAAAGCTGTTAAACGAATCCTTAGGTATCTAGTTGGGACTATAGAGTTAGGCTTGTGGTACCCTAAGCATACTACTTTTGAGATTGTTAGTTATACTAATGCTGACTTTGTCGATAGTAAAGTTGATAGAAAAAGTATCAGCGACACTTGTCACTATTTAGGATAATCTCTTGTTTCTTGGTTCTCCAAGAAACAAAACTCAATTGCTTTATCCACAGCCGAAGAAAAATATATTGCGGTTGGAAGTTGTTGTGCCCAAACTCTTTATATGAAATAACAACTTATGGATTTTGGATTGCACTATAATACAATACCGATTAAATGTGATAATACTAGTGCAACCAACATCTCTAAAAATCCTATCTCACATTCACGAACTAAACACATTGAGATTAGAAATCACTTCCTTCGTGATCATGTGTAGAAAGGAGATGTTGCACTTGAGTTTGTATGCACCTATGAACAATGGGCGGGCATTTTCACTAAACCACTTCCCAAAGATAGGTTCACACAAATTAGACGTGAGTTAAGTTTAATGCACAATAGAGAGGCTTCTTAGATACTTCATAATTTGCATAAATTTAGTGGGAGCTCTCAAATGAAATTTACGAGTCTTAGCAACTAATACTATTGTTGATATGTTTTATTGCCTTGGACTTTGTGAATATTGACTATTGTTTGTGATACACAACTCTTTTATCCACTTCATGATGATATTGGACTTTATGTTTTATTATTTGATCATACTGGAACTATTTGAGTAGTTGTGGATAAACTACAAGGATTTATAAACTCAAACATAATAGTATTTATACAGGATAAGATTTTGGAAAATCCTATTTTCAAATGGCACTCTGCCGAAATTTTCTAAATCTTTTCAAAACTTATAATTTATAAATATTCTACTTACCCATTGCCTACAATTCTTAACTCTTATGGCCTTTTTTGTTGTTGTCAAAAGGGGGAGATGTAGGGGCAAAAAAGCGGGTTAACCTATTAAATTGAATTGAAAATACACGATGCACATTGTTAGGGGGAGCCTCTTAAGGCTATACCCATTTTTTGCATAATGTATTTGTCATCATAAAAAATGGAGAGAATGTTGACCTTATAGGTTGCACACGGTTTTGATAATGACAAATACTCAGGTATTTGATAATTATCAAGTGTTTGTGCAGGTCTAAATGAATATCCCAAGGAAGGACGCTTGAAGCAACTAAAAGACCCTAAAGACCTTTCAATTTGTAATTGTAAATTCAATATGTGTAATATGGGTCTGTAATAGTAACTTAGGATGTGGTTTGCATTTACCTTACTTGCACATCATGCATATAGGATATATGGTAAGCTCAATAAGACCATAGCACAACTCTAGGTACCAACACTCACACATATCATATAATATATACGAGTGTTAAATTTTGTGCCTTAAATTTGAACAAACGTCAGGATTTTAAGAGAGGTCGGGCGACCGAACCCTTGGAGTTCAAAACTCCTCGGGCGCCCGAAATGTGGCCGAGTCAACAGTTGACCAAGCCTCTCAGGCCACCGACCTATAATGTGCTTATCTTCCACATGCACTTGAAACCCTTGAAAGGGATAGTCCACCAACTCGGTTGACTGACTGTTTTAGTTCAAAAAGGATCCTGGGCGATCGAACACATAGATTCAGGCCACCGAATACACGACCGGGCACCCAAGGTCACGAAGCAATGCTACTGACTTTGATTAGGGTCTCGAACGATAAATTGGGTGACCGAACTTAGTTAAATGAACTTTATTACTGAGTCTTGTCAGGCGACCGAACCTAGGTTCAACCACCTAAAGCTCAGCTGATTAAAATAATTTTAACCACGGTAAAACAGGGTTAATTCGGGCAAATTGCATTTTTATCATTTAGGACTTTTTAAATTATTCCCATCATGTCCTAGCCGGTTATATTTTTACCCTTGGCTATAAATATGAGTTCATTTGCAAGATTAGTATAAGATTAGCAAAATGATTAGCCAAAAAAATCCTCTCTCTTGAAAATTCATTCTTTGGCCAAATAATCTCAAATCTCCGTTCATTTGATATCTTTTGAGATTGTGTGAACATTTCTAGAGTGCTTAAGATTACTATAGTTTGCTAGAAACTCCCATTTGAGTGATTGATTGCTATACTTCTTTTGGAGAGTTTTAGCTTAGGTTTATCCCACAGATTTGCTCATTACAAATCTTGTGTGGGGATAAACCAAGTAAGCTTAGGATATTTGCATCTTTGTTGCAAGTGTCTAAAAGCTTGATTTTTTTTTTTTTTTGTGCAAAGATTTCTCAAACAAGTAAGTATTTTTGAACTAGTGTTGTGCATCTTTCATTGAGGAAAACTCTTTTGAACTAGTTTGATTATCTGATTCGTATACTTGGAATATTGACGTGCTATTGAAATACTTTGTTTTGATTCCAAGATATTGCTTGTGTTGAACACTCTTGTGCGTCATACTGATTATATTATATTGGGAGTTGATTGTACAAAACTTGCATCACTGAGCTTACACTATATCCATGTTATTGATGTGCATGTGAATGTTCGTATTTGGGTACATATCTACTTTACATGAAAGAATTATTTCTATACCATCTGTTTGAGAGAATACTGTTGTATTTCCAGGCATGGCCTGAAGGGGTGATAATCTAGCCCGGTAAGGATTGGTTGTAAAGGTTGAAATCAGCCTTGTGCTAATTGACCTACTTTGTTATAGGTGCCGCTCCACCCGTTTAAGTGAGCAATTATAGTGATAATCCTTGTGCTTGTTAGCCAAGGTGGGGATGTAGGCAATTGGCTGAATCTCGATAACATTTCTGCGTGTCACTCTTACTTTACTGCTTTCTGGTGCTTGTGTTGTTAATTAGATTGCTTTATTTAATTACTTGTACATATTACAACTGATTTACATTACTTGCACTAGATTGACCATAGGGTTGTAAAAATACTGTTGTTAAGAGATTAACCTAGGGCTTAGATTTTAAAAGTACCAATTCACCCCTCCTTTTGGGATCGCGGTAAAGCTATCATACTGGACTATTTGAGTTCAGTCAATTATTGTAAATCATTTCTTGAACTCAATCAGGTCATTTTTATACAAATATTCTTTTGAAAAAAGTTCTATTTTCAAACGGCATGCTGCCGAAGTTTATTTGTATTTGAATGATAATTATCTCTTACTTGCCTATATATACTTAAATGTTTATTTAGACCCTTTTTGCTGTTTCCACAAGGGGGAAAATTAGGCAAGTATTTGTCATCATAAAAAAGGGGGAGATTGTTGATCTTGTTTGTCATATGCCGGATTTGATAATGACAAATACTCTTTGTATTTGATGGCTTTTAAGTTTGTGTGTAGGATCATACTAACCGGATCATATTGATGGCATGCAGCACACAGTGGCTTGTAGCAAAATAAGACCCAAGAGATTCATTGTTGTAATTTTATAAGTTTAATATTGGGTCTGTAATAGTAATATAGGAATGAACTATAATAATTAATGCATGACATGCATGTAGGAACTAAAGCTCCAGACCATAGTTTGACCTTAGGGATTTCGGTCAACCGACGCCGGATTTTTTTTTCTTCGGTCGGCTCTCAAAAACCTTAGACTAGCCCTAGGATAGAATTATTAAGGGAGTACAAAAATTACTGAAAAATCAAAAATCGGAGCGAAATCAGACCGAAACCGAATTGAAATCATAAACGATTCGGTTTTTCAATTTTCGATTTTGACTGTGGTTTCCAAAAATAAAACTGTTCGATTTCGATTTTATGTTGAGACCAAACCAAAAAAAATTTAAAAATCATCTTATATAAGATATATATAAAATATGGCTAGTAAAAATATAGCATGCAATATAGCTATATAGCCACTATAGAAAATAAAAATGCTCAATAAATTTTTAAGAACTGTATGAAAAATAAAGGTTATTTTTGTTAGAAGTGCCTAATAGATTTTATTTTGTTAAAATTATGAGTCCCTATAAAAAATTAAAATGTTCAATAAATTTTCAACAACTTTATGAAAAATAAAGGTTTTTTTTTTTTTTTTTTTTGTAAAAAAAATTGGTTTAAAACAAAAAAATCGCAACCAAACTACCACATTTTCGGTTTTCAATTAAAGCATAATTTTGGTTCGGTTTCGGTTTGGAAATCCCAAAACCAAAAATTTCAGTTCGATTTTCAATTCTAGCCAAAACCGAACCTCACTGAACCATGTACAGTCCTAACTATTATGCATGAAAAGGTTCCCTACTGACTTAAAATTAATCATCATTTGTATAGGGACAAAATTATAAGTGGAATAGGAACGAAATGCCCAAGGAAGGCATGTTCGGTCGACCAAACTCAGTTACACTGAGATCCTCGGTCAACCGAACCTCAACCGAGGCAATGTATTGACCACTCAGTCGACCGGCCAGAAACATAGAGGCAAGCCCTGGTTGATCGAAGCTGCCTGGGGTCAACAAGTTAACTTTTCGGTCGACCGACTAGAAAATGCACTCCAACACTCTGGTCGACCAAACATCCTTGAGAGAAGCACCAACCACCCGGTCGACCAAACTTCCTTGTTCAAATTGATCCTATCGACGGAACTGCACGGATTTGGAAAATCACCTTTGAAACCCTCAAGATGGTCGATCATGCTTACAGTTCAATTTTCTCCACGGTCGACTGAACTGGGACACTCGATCAACCGAACCTCAAACTTGGTCAACCGAACGTCTCAGGTTGGCGAATTTTTTACCATAGTTAAACTGGGTTAATTTTATTTAAACTCACTTAATCTTTTTCTAAAATACCCGGCATGTCCGCAACGGCTATAATTCTTCCCATTTCTATATATAGCCTTTCATTTGCAAAATTAAGTGGTGATTATTGTTTTAGATTAGTGAAAGATTCTCTAAAACATTTATTGCCCAAAATCTTCCCTACTTCCATATTCTTCATATGCAAAGCCATATACTCTTCCATTGATCGTTCTATTGTAAAATTCTTTTGAGAAAGAATATCTTGAGTTATTCCATATAGTTCCTACGTGCTTATACTCTTATATAAGTGCATTGATTTTTTTATTTTAGTTAGAGTAAGCCTAAAGGTCTTTTCAGTGATTTAATTCATAAATTCATTTGTGGGAAACCTTTTTAAGCTTGTGAGTCTTTGCATTCTCATTGCAAGACTCAAAAGCTTGTCTTGTGTTGTGAAGAAAAATATTTTTGACTAAACTTATTTTTTCAAAAATATCTCTTGTGGTTGAACTTTTGAAAATCTTGTTTGAGATATTTGATTGAGCTATTGAATTCTTTGAAACTATGTTTGTGGTTGAAATTATTATATGTATAGTGTTTCAAAGATAGATTGCCAACACATACATTCACAATTTGATTGTATATTGACATAATACTAAGAGTAGATACACATATCTGCATTGAGCTTATAGTTCTTATTGTGTTTGAGGTGCATTGATTATTACTTGTGCGTAACGGTACAACTCTGCTTATATTAGAAGCCTATTTAGTTGTACACAAAAAATTGTATTTCATTATTGTATTCTAGGCAAGGGCCTGAAGAGGGAGACTAGCCCTAGTAAATAGTCCCATATTAGCTTAGACACGGGTAGGAAAGTTAGGTGCACCATCCTGGTAAGGTGTAGGTTGAGGTCAACCCCGCTAATTGACTTGATTGTAACCGATGCCGCTCCACTCGTTAAGTGAGCTAGTGGAATCCTCGTGCTTACAAGCTAGAGGCAGGGATGTAGGTAGTATTTGCCAAACCCCGATAACATATCGTGTGTGTGCATTTTATTTTTTTGTAATTTATTTATCACACGTATATGTTATATTGTGAATGTCGCGCATGATTTAATTTCCGCACGTTTTATTTATTTGTGCATTTGGAGCTATATAAACAAACTCTAGGTTGCGAATATACTGCTGTTAGATTAGCTAAACCTAGGAATAATTTTTAAAATTCCAATTCATCCCCCTCTTTTAATAATAATAAATTTTTATTATTGTTGATTATGTTATTATTTATTTACAATGTCCTTGGCTAATATTGTTAGAATTATTACTATTCTTTTGGTGCATCCCATCTTATCTTATTATTTTTATCCTTTTTACTTTTGGTAAAAAAAAATTGTTAAAATCCATAAAAATCTAAATAAATGTATAAAATTCCCAAAAGAAGTAAAAAAATATTTAAAATCCTAAAAAATAGGAGAGCTCTTGAAAACCAAAAGAAATGCTTGGTTTGGGCTTTAAAATAAAAGAAAACTCCATTTAGTTTTATCTAGCTTAAATTTTATGCTTGAATGATTACATCGTTTGCTTGTATTTTCATTTCTTTCTTTGTAGGACTTTTTTGGCTAATTGGCTAATTCAAAGATTAACGTGTCCCTCTTTTGTGGGATGTGTTTGGGTAATATGAAGACTGAAATGTCCCTATTTTGTTTCATCTTAGAAGTTTATATGCCTCACAAGTTGACTCTTCATGTTCTCATTTTATCTTATGATGGGATGGTTGAGGGAATTCTATTAGATGTTGCTTTCTCTCGTATCTCCATAGGCATAGTGAGGACACTCTACCTTAACACTAGATGCACGAGGGAAGTAGGTATACTCATCAATGAGGAGGAGTTTTGGAGGGTAAACATGAAATCTTTCGTGTCTTATTTCAGAAATTGACTTTCAAAAATATTTCTAGAAATACTACTGTTTTAAAACATTTTCTCTCCTATTGGTAGATGATGAGACCCTACATTTTTGTTAAAAAAATTTCTTTATTAAAAAAATTCTCATTTCAATTCCTTTCTTCATTTAATTGATTTCAAATTTCCTTGAGTACTCTTTCAATTTTTTTTCATTTTTCAATAGACTTCAAATCTTATCAAATCTTGCACTTTTCAAATCAAAGTCATTCTTAGTTGATCTCAAATCAAAAATTTTTTCCAATGTTTCATTGCTTCTAAAAGATACCAATTTAAAAATTAATTCTCTTTTAATTCATCCTAAGCAAATCATATCTCACATCCTTCCATCTTTTTCAAAATTCAAACTTAGGGTTTTTCAAGGTCACCCCTTTCTCCAATAAAAGTATAATAGGGTTTTCCAACTCTATCCTTTGAGATTTTTGTTGATGATATCTCATTGGAGGTTTGAAAGGGCATTTGTTCAATTTTCCTATCCTTATTGTTTATGACACACACACACAATATTCAACAGCAATTGTTCTTAGAATAGTTGTCGGTAGGGGAGCTAGTTAACTAATTTCCATTAGAATGGTTAGTCAACCACCTTCTTTATGCACAATGGTACTTCTAAACCCATTCTTTGATTCATAAATCCTCTAGGGATTTTCTTTACTTTCCTTTTTTTTTTTCATAAAAATGAAATAAAAATAAGGTGGCAATTGTACTTTTTGATTTTTATGTCTACCTTAGTTCAAGAATTCTTTATCCTTAGGTTTTCTTTTCAGGGAACACCATGCAAACCCATCAATGAAACAACTAGAAAGAATCTAGTGTTCACAGCTTGACAACTTGTTGGGAACTTCTAGGGAGTCGAAAATGCTCCTTTTGTGTGTGTTGCCTTCTTTTATTTATTGTATTCTCTTGTAGCTGTATCGTACAAGTATTTCAAAAGTTTGTCTTCAATGCTTGGTTTATTTCCTTGATGATATGGTTTATCACATGAACTTTTGTGGTGTACGGGCTATCGTGTTGTATGTCATTCTTTCTTTCATTGCTTTTATACTAATTGTGATAGCTTTTGCACACACTGGACACTAACATTGCACGAGTTCTATACCTAGACCCTTACCTACTAGGATTAGGAGAAGGATGAATTAGTGAGGTCTCCATGAGACATTTTCCTGTACATAAGTCTTATGAAAACCCCTCACTTAGATTAAATCCTTTCCACTCAAAGCCTATAATGGCTAAGGAATGGATACCTTTCTAGACAATGTTGGCGATAGTAAGGACGATTTGGGAACCTTTAGAACCTCAAATTGGAGTAAAAAATCTGCATTAGTAACCTAACATCCAATTTATCATATAATAATTGCCTTACTTGTTAACCTCAAATCTTGTACAACTTTGCTTAGGACAATGGAGCTATTTGTACCAACGTATATACTCATTATTTCTTGCATTTTGTTTTCTATCTTTTGCATGTCATATATAAAAATGAGTTATTTATAGTTGAGACCCACTATGTGTCATGCCTCGAACCCGCCAAGTGGGGCCGAGGTGTGATGTGATCCTATCACCTGTGTTTGATACCATAACCTCAATCATGTTGTAGAAACATAAATAAACATCCTTAATAATATACTAGAGTACTATATAAACATCCCAAAACAGTATTTCCCAACATCCAGTATCCATATACATCTCAGAAAACTAAAAACATAAGCGAAAATACAACCAAAATTTGTAACCTCTCACAAAATACTATGCCAACAAACCCGACCCCGAGCTCGCTAAGCTCGATCACGCGGAGGTCCTGAAACATATGAAATTCATATCAGGTGAGACACATCTCAATAAGACGGAATAAATTAATACCAGTGCGTGACAATTATGAGGTTTGTGTACAAAATATAATCATCATTTACAAATTAATCCACAATTATGAAATCATTCTCTGTCCCTACACACACACATGCAGCGTATCTTATTAACGAGAGTTTGCCAATGATTGGGGTGTTTACCTGCCCATACAAGTAGCACCCCTTTGCTCTAATACCTTATGCAGCTAGGTATGGCTACAACTGATGCTCATCATGGCACTTACCTTACTCAGTAAGCCCTCAAGTGGATAGTTTGTCTCGTATTCACACACATTCACACAATTATTTATCGGCGAAGGTTCCCGAGAATAGGGAAGATTACCCGCCCATACAAGTAGCTTCCCTTTGCCCTAATACATTATACAAATCGGTATGGCTACATCCGATACCTATCAGCGCACTCACCTTTCTTAGCAAGCCCTCAAGCAGAGAGTTTACCTCGCCCCAAATACATATAATACTACAATATATAATACACTTATTACTTTACTTTGTATTTGTTATTTTTGTAATATTCATCTCTTCATGATCCCAGTTCTCAATATTTCACATCACATAAATTCATTTCACATTTCTCAGTATTTCACATCATAGAATCTCATTTCACATTTCTCATCTTCTGTCTTCATATACTTAGTATTCACCGATAATTCACATAAACTGTTATATAATATTCACTAGTTAAATTAACAATTATGCATTTAAAAATCACTGTCAGGTGGATAAACACTGTTATGCTTCCCCCCCTATGACGGGTTGTGCAGCCTGAAGGCTGGACTTAACCCTGGTCGACCCACCATAGTTAAACGAAAAAAACAACCTCTTCAGTCTGTAAGTCATATTGGCTTTCCCACATAGGTCCGGACTCCAGGAAGAACTCTACCCTACACAGCACAATCGACCATCCAATCTCCACACTTTCCACTAGACGTGTAGATGCACTAGCTCTTCAGAAATCACGCGCAACAGTACTGTGCCTTCTATGGTCCATTGGAATTCTCAAACCATAACTTGCAATTTGAAAATCACATTTAGCTCTATTTTAAACAATCACACACAATATATATTCTCAACACATTTTAGTATTTCCAACATTTTATAAATATATCATAATTCAACACGGTATATTCACTTTACTTATGCCGCACGATTTGAATAATACGCATAATTATATCATCTGAAATAATAAGCCAACCCATGTTCATCATCTGTTTTATTGAAAATACACATTAAATTATCTCCACATTTTATCCATAAAATCCATTATTTTAATCATTCCATTTTTGCAAATAATAACTAATAACACAGCCCTAGGCTCAAAATAACAGTTCAAACGGTTGGCTTTTCAAAACCTACATGATAGTCACACACACACACACACACACACACACACATATACACATATAATTTTCATTTTAACCGTTTGAATTACAAAATTACTGGCTTAATCTATTCCCCTTACCTGATTTCTTGAACTACGCCTACAGGGATCTCGAAATTATACCCGCGACGCTCACATGAACTCTGAATTCATAAGTCCCAATTTAATCAAATCAACCACAAATAAATACTATTTTAAAATTTCCTAGGTCCATAAGCTCCAAATAAACAATTAAACTCGCAAAAATAATCAACTTTCTTAATTCCCTAAATCTTACCCTAACCTTGGATTAGTACCTGAAAAACCCAACTCAAAAATCTGCTCCGCTAGACTAGTAGAGATCGTCAGTTAGGCTAAAAATTTGAGAGAAATTAAGGAGAATGAGTGAGTTTACCTTACCCTAGGAGTGATGCCAACAATGCTCCAATGAAAAATCCACTCTGGTAGGAATGTCGGTGGCGGAGAATGGAACCTAGCGGTATTTTTGGTTTTCCAATCAAACGAATATTTGCTGAGAAAAAGAGGAGAGAGAGAGAGAGAGGGTGAAGTGTCGTGAGGTGAGAGACGAGAATAGGAGAGATGATAGGCGCAGAGAGCTGGAGAAGCAGAATTCCTCTGTGATTTCTTTTAGGAAACTTAAGAATTAAGATTTCATATATATATATATATATATATATATATATATATATATATATATATATATATTTCTGGGTTACTACACTATGTCCTAAGGAAGTGGAAACTCAGTAAATAAGGCATTTGAATCTACAAGGGACCAGTCAAAGGAAGATGATGCTTTGACATATAGCCATTAGAATACCCTCCTCGATACTACTAGACTTAGTTTTTGGAATAAATATGATGAAATCTTGCTAAAAATGTTGGGATATGTTATCATATTCAGATCAAAAACACTTTCGAGAGAAATATGTCAAGATTGTTGATGTTCTAAATATTGAAGTGAGGTTGGATGCATTGGAGGCCTTCATTAGTCACTTGGGCCTGACCTATTAGTGCTTGACTTTTAGGATCATAGACCTTGTGCCACTTATTGAGGAGTGTAAAGAGTTATTGGGCATTACATAGGTAAATCAAAATCAAATATACATCCATAACCCAAAATATATGGCTATAGGGTTCTATCGAGATTATTGGGGTACAAAGAAAAATCCTTGGTTAATAGTACAAAAAAGAAGACCAAGACCAAGGGGTGGTTGTGGGATAACTTGTGGGAAAATTTTGAAGCCTTCGTCAATGATCCAAACGCTCATCTTAGATTGAATCTTTTAGCCTTATCGATTTATGGTTTAGGGCCACTTCCATCGCCCATACACATAGTAGATAAAGAGTTTCCATGGTATTTTTAAAGGCAGCAAAAGGACGGGGTAGCCCAATACTAGCCATTTTAGAATTCTTTTCTGACTCATAATATATTTTGCAAAAAAAGTGTAAAAGAGTCCTAAAGTATTATACATAGTTATTATACTTTGATTGATTAGCTATGCCTTATTCAAGCTTAAAATATTTAAGAGTATATACTAGAAGCATCATAATACCTTAGTCGGGTTTGTCTGTTACCTATAGAAAAATCATAAGTGGGAAATTTGGGAGGATGTCATAGCCAAGTTAGAAAAACATTGTTGTTATGGGTTGTAATATGGATTCCGTCAAAATATTTGTTGGTACAGTGTGGAAATTTCCTATGGGCCCCATTATTTTGGGCTAAAGGTTGCATAAGTTATGCTTCGGCTTTAACCCTTTGACAAATGGATTAGTATCAATTCATCCCAAACACTACCAAACTTGCACAGTTTCAGTTTCTTTATGGAGACCGAACTAGCCAAGATAAGTTTTTAAAGCCAAAGAAGCATGGTCTCGCCAAAAAAGATTATGGAAAAAGGGTAGAGTTCTTGCTAAAAAACTCCTGGATATCCAATGTGGCATGAGAATGTGAGAAGATCTTACAAAGTCCTATAGCATGAGGCTTGGATAAGCTATTACTAAAGCCTAATGAGTTGGAAGACTACTATGAAGAATTTTGGGTGCACCAAAAAATTTACTATTGAGAATGAGAACTCAAGGTGTAGAAATTGAAGGAAAAGCAAGGAAAAGCCGAAAATAATGCCTCATAGATGGTAGGAGCCAATTACGATCTATAGTAAGTGTTGACATGTAGTAATTTTTGTAATGTCCCAACCTGGGTCTACTAGGGAGCACTGCGTCTCTCCTCATCCACATGGATTAGACAATAGGGGGGAGCCTTATTGGACTAATGACTGACCCCATAGACCAACACGTGTCCCTTTTTAGTATGTTTTGTCCTCACTCACATACTTATTGAGAAAATTTCCCAGAATGTCACCCATACCAAGATTACTCTAAGTCAAGCACGCTTAACTGTGAAGTTCTTATAAGAAGACTCCCGAAAAGAAATGTGCACCTTGTTGATATGAGTAGTAACATCAAATCTTTTTAAGCCTTTCTTCCATGGGGTATCACATTCTCCCCCACTTACAGAATACAACATTCTCATTGCAAACCCATATTTCCAAACCCAGGAGATGTGAATCTCATCACACTTCCGGCTAGGTAATGGCTCTAATACCATTTTGTAATGCCCCAACTTGGGTCAGCCAAGGAGCACTGCATCTTTCCTCCACCTGGACCAAACAACAGGGGGAGCCTTATCGAACTAACGACTAGCCCCACAGACCAACACGTGTCTTTTTTTAGTGTATTTTGCCCTCACTCACACACTTCCTGATAAAATTTTCCAGAAGGTCACCCATCCCAAGATTACTCCAAGCTAAGCAAACTTAACCGTGGAGTTCTTATGGGAAGGCTCTCGAAAAGAAATGTGCACCTTGTTGATATGGGTAGTAACATCAAATATTTTTAAGCCTTTCTTCCACGGGGTATCACAATTTTAATATTCTAATCAATAAAATAAATCACACAAAGAACATTCACAGATAAATGGAGATGAGAGATTTTATGTGGTTCGGCAAGGTTGCCTACGTCCACGGAGTGTGCACCTGGAGAAAAATCCACTATGAAACGATGGCAATACAAGATCTAATCAGCCTCTACCCGATCCCATATCCCCTATACACCCTTTTATTGTCAATCCATTGAAGAAAAAGTTCTTCCTAGAGATAACCCCCCTCTAGCTCTCCTTGCACAAAATGACAAGAAATCTTTATATTTTCCCATGGCTTACAAACATATATATAACACCACATAACCGTTAGATTTAGAGACGATCCAATGGCTATGATAAAAGTCACAATAAATAAATAAAAATAAATATATATATTTTAACAATATCCACCTTGGCTTTTAATCACAGCAAAGCACAACATTCCATCCCCATGCTCTAGGATGCTCTGTCAACAATCAATAAGAGACTACATTAACTAAGTCCAGACAGCACTTGAACTTAGCTAATGTAACAGGCTTCATCTGCATATCTGCAACATTTCCATCTATGTGGATCTTCAATAACTGGAACTTACCACTTTCAACCTAACCTCTAACTGCATGGTACTGCACTTCAATGTGCTTCGTTCGAGGTGGTAGACCTGATTCCTTGCCAAGTGGATCACACTCTGACTATTACAGATTACATGTAACCTATCCTATATAACACCAAGTTCCTGAATCAGTCCAGTTAACCACAAAGCCTCCATACCTGCCTCTGCCAAAGCTATGTATTTAGTTTCTGTAGTAAACAAAGCTGTAGTAGGTTGCAACATAGCCTTCCAACTAATGGAACCACCAGCCATGAAGCCAGAAGTAGGCCTTCTCTTATCCAAATCACCTGCATAATCGAAGTCCACATAACCCTGAACAATACAATAATCAGTACTTTCAAATAGGATACCATAATCAGAAGTGCCACACAAATATCTGAAAATCCATTTCACCACATTCCAATGCATTCTACCTGGATTAGCCATATATTTTCTTACCAAACTAACGGCATATGAAAAGTCTGGTCTACTACATACCATAGCATACATCGGACTCTCTACTGCACTGGCATAAGGCACACTAGCCATATCCAACTTATCCTCATCAATAAAAGTACCTAGTTTAGCAGACAACTGAAAATGAGTTGTTAGAGGCGTAATTACTGGTTTAGCCTTATCCATGTTAAACCTTTCCAACACCTTCTTAATATGCTTACCTTGCGACAACCACAACTTCTTTTGTTATCTGTCCCTACTGATTTCCATGCCAAGGATCTTTTTAACTGCACCAAGATTTTTCATCTCAAACTCATCTTGTAACCTGGATTTTAACATATTCAAGTCATCAGTACTGTTAGATGCAATCAACTTGTCATCCACATATAGCATAAGGATCACATATACACCACTATTAAGCAATCTGAAGGAAACCCAACTGTCATAACTACTTCTAACATACCCAATTCTCAACACATAAGAATCAAATCTCTTATACCATTGCCTAGGGGATTACTTTAAACCATAAAGAGACCTATTCAACTTACATACCAGGTGATCTTTACCTTGTTCTTCAAACCCCTCTGGTTGCTCCATAAAGATATCTTCCTCCAACTCACCATGAAGGAAAGTTGTCTTTACATCCATCTATTCCAAATCTAAATCATGCATGACAACCAATACTAACAAGGATCTAATAAAAGCATGCTTAACAACAGGAGAAAATATTTCATTATAATTTATACCTTCTTCCTGTTTGTATCCTTTTGCTACTAACCTGACCTTATATTTTATTCCTTTTGATTCTAAAGTAGGTTCTTTCTATTTGAAAACCCACTTACAACAAATTAGCTTCCTATCCTTGGGCTTCTAAACCAACACCCAAGTGTCATTCTTATAAAGAGACTCCATCTCCTCAACCATGGCACCAAGCCAACTATCTCGTTCAGAACTCTGAACTGCTTCCTGAAAATCAGAAAGATCTCCACTACTAGTAATCAGAGCAGATGCAACTAAGTCCTCAAACCATACCTGACCGGAGGCTTAACATTCCTCTTTTCTCTGCTGGTGGCTAGCCTTGTAGGCTTATGTCTATCATATGTTTAAGTAATTTCTTGAGAAACTGCAGCCTGTCTCACTGTATCCTATGCAACAGAATCAATAACAGTAGTCTGAGTACTATCCATACCTGAATTCTAAATACTGTCCAGCTCCACCTAAATAGGTACTCCTGCTGAATCAGACTCCACCTTCTTATCAGCATTCTCCTTCAACATGGCTTCCTCATCGAAGATCACATCCGTGCTAATGACCACCTTCCGTGTTATAGGGTCCCACAACTGGTATCCCTTCACTCCTTCTTGGAAACCAATAAATACACACGATTTGGACTTAAAGTCCAACTTTGATATGTCCTATGCCTACACATGCACATACAACGAACAACCAAATATTCTTAACACAGAATAATATACTAGCTTACCTATCCATACCTCCTCAGGAACCTTTGCGTTAATAGCTGTAGAAGGAGACCTATTTACCAAGTAGTATGCCATACTCACTGCTTCTACCCAGAATGAATTAGGCAGATTAGCCTGAATCCTCATACACCTTGCCCTCTTCAGTAATGTTCTGTTCATCCTTTCAGCCACCTTATTATGTTGTGGCCCACGCGGAACTGTATAATGCCTAGTGATCCCCTCTTCTTTACAAAAGTCAATGAGTTGGCTGTTTTTGTACTCCAATCCATTATCGGATCTCAGAAACTTCACCTGTTTCCCTGTTTGCTTCTCTACCTAAGCTTTCCATTCCCTGAACTTACTGAATACCTCACTACTGTGCTTCAGAAAATACACCCAGACTTTCTTGGAAAAGTTATCAATAAATAAGACAAATTAAATAGTACCACTATGAGACTGTACCCATACTAGACCCCATACATCTGAATGAATGTACTCTAGCACCTTCTTGCTTGTATGCTTTCTAGTTCTAAAACTCACCCGACATTATTTACCAAACAAACAGTATTTACTGAACTTAAGCTAACAATAAGAATTACCTCCCAGTAAGTTCCTCCTATGCAACTTCTGCAAACCACGCTCACTTATGTGACCCAGCCTCATATGCCACAGAATAGTATCATTTGTATCTGTATCTAAAGAGGTACTAACTGCAGCTCCACTTGTCACTGTGCTACCCACCAAAGTGTACAAATTGTTCCTCAGATGACCTTTCATTACTACCAGTGAACCTCTAGACACTTTCAGCACACCATCCTTAGTTGAAAAAGAGAAACCATTATTGTCCAAAGAGCCCAAGGAAATTAGATTCTTTTTTAGATTTGGAACATGCCTCACATCCCTGATGGTTCTAACCACACCATCAAACATCCTGATTCTGACCGTTCCAATACCAAGAATACCACAAGAAGCATTATTACCCATCAACACCATCCCTTTAGAGATTGGTTCATAGGAGTCAAACCAGTCCCTGCATGGACATATGTGATATGAGCACGCTGAATCCAAAGTCCAGGTCTTTGCTAAGTAACTAGAACCAATAGTAATAGCCAAAAGATCCCCATCAAAAACTGATGAACTACTCTCCACTACAGTAGCCTGCTCAGTCTTCTTCCTATTCTTTTCCTCTAAATCTCTTTTCCTCCTTTGACAGTCCTTCTCTATATGCCCTTCTTTCCCACAATAAAAAAAAACACTCCTCTAGTTCCTACCTTTACCCCTGGACTTGGATCAAGAATTTTCTCGCTTCCAATTACCCCTGCTAAAACTCCTACCTCATTGTTGGCTAGACTCACCCTTAGCCACCAACCCTTCTCCATGTCCTGGATAATCTGGTTTGTGAAAATTCTCACTCTCCAAAATGGCAGTAGTCACCTCATCAACTGTAAGAGTCTTCTTACCTAGCAGTAGTGTGGTTTTCAAAGTATCAAGTGAACTGGGAAGTGAATACAATAGAATCAGTGCTTTATCTTGCTCCTCAATTTTTACCTCAATACTCAGCAACTGCATGATAATCTTATTGAAATAATTGAGGTGGTCTCTGACTTCTGTGCCCTCAGTCATCCTCAACTGATACAATTGTTTCCTTAAATACAGTCTATTAACTAGGGACTTGGACGTATAAATATCCTCCATTTTTTTCCAAAGTTCAGCTAGTGATGTTTCATTCAACACACTGTATTTAATTTCTAGAGCTAAACTTAAGTGAATGGTACTTACCGCTTTCATTTTTAGCTCCTCGCACTAATCATCTGACATGGTCTTTTATCTTCTTGTCTTTCTCATACAGTTCCTTAATCAGTCCTTGTTAGACCAACACATCCTTCATAGTACTCTACCATAGACTGAAACTATTTTTCCCATTAAAGGGCTCCACCTCAAACTTGGCCGTCGAAGTACTTACCATTAAATTTTTTTTTTTTCTCTCCTCTGACATCAGTAATGACGTCAACACCTATAAGAATGACATCAATAATAGCGCCTGCGTTAGCTTCTGCGTCAGTGTGATGTCAACGCTCTATGGAGAGGATCCGTGCCTCGACCCCCGCTCTGACCTGATTCTAAATCTGGGTCTATCACCCAATTCTAGCACTATTCATTATGTTCTTCATTCGCGAAAATTTTTTTCCCAAATTTTTTTGCCTTTGTTTTTTTCACACCTTCATGGGGAGGATCCGTGCCTCAACCTGTGCTCCGACCTGACCCAATCCGCCTACCCGGATCCCTGATCCACTGCATGTGCGACCTGCACGTGTTCTACCCGACCCACGCCTTGACCTGACGGGTTCTGCTTAGATCCGACCTGCAACCTGTGTGTCAACCCGTTGTGCTTCGTGCTTGACCCAATTTTGAATCCAAGTCTGTCACCCAATTCTCGCACTATTCATCACGTTCTTTATCGGTGAAACCTTTTTTTTCTTTTGATTTTTTTTCACACCTTCAATTGAAAAATGATCCTCCTTCAATTGAAAATTTTCAGAATAATTTTTCGGCACCTGATCTAAATCTTTACGTACCTCAATCCAATCTAAATGAACCACTCTAATCTTGAGCACTTCCGCAAAAAAACTTCATATCCAAAAAATTTCTTTCGATCTAATATAATCTATCAGATTTGCACCCCAATTGAAAATTGTGCTCTGATACAATAGGTTGACACACATCAATTTTAATCTTTCGATCAACAAAATAAATCACACAAATAACATTCATAGAAAAATGGAGACGAGGGATTTTATATGGTTCGATAAGGTTGCCTAAGTCCATGGAGCGTGCACCTAGAGAAAAATCTACTATGAAACGATGGTAGTACAAGATCTGATTAGTCTCTGCCTGATCCTAGATCCCCTATACACCCCTTTTACCTTCAACCCATTGAAAGAAAAGTTCTTTCTAGAGAGAACCCCCCTCTAGCTCTCCTTACAAAAAATGACAAGCAATCCCTATATTTTCCCATGGCTGACAAACATATATATGACACCACACAAATGTTGGATTTAGAGACGATCCAATGGCTGTGATAAAAGCCACAATAAATAAATAAAAATAAACATATTTTTTTAACGGTAAGAAGTAAACTTGGTCAAGGAACCTAACCAAGATCTAAAGAAGCAAAAAAAAGGGGTTAGAGAAAGAAAATGAAAAGCTAGCGAAGAAAGTATGAATAGGGGAGGAAGTGGAAGCCCAAGTTAGGAGCATTGAAGAATCTAAATTAGGATTTGAAAGAGGATTTAAGAAAATAAAATTTGAAGGTAAGATGGCTGTAGAAAAATGTTCAACCTTAAGATGAATTTATTGAAGCATTGGCCTTTTGATACGATGTCGAGATGATTAATTGGCGATATATCATGACACTCAACAAGATGCTAAGGAGAAGTTCTGGTTTGATTAGCCAGCCAAGAGGCAGGTGATGTGATTGATATTAAAAACCTAAGATTAGTTTAAATAATTTATCAATAATTAAAATTATTTCAAACTTAACATAGTCAAGCAAGTAATTAGGATGTAGTCAATAAAGGTTCCAAAGTAATATTTAGAACAAGCATGCATTGAACCGATGAGGATTAGTGTAATCCCAATAGGAGGAGGGGGTGAATTGAAATTTTAAAAACTTTGCAGATTAATTCAACTGATTCACACAATGATATCCCAATCAAAATTAGAAATGCGTAAGACAACCAATCACAACAATATATAAATAAAATTTAAAACATATAACCACAAAATTGATATAAACATACACGTTCGGAAATTTAAAGAGTATAGGGAAAAAGAGAATGACATCGGGTTTTTTACTAGGTTTGGCTTTCCTCGCCTACATCCTCACCTTGAGCAAACCACCCAAGGATTTTCACTAAACCACTCCTTCAAAACCAAGCAGAGGCACCCGTTACACCAGTCCTTATAGGCGGACCAAACTCTCCAAGTGATACCCTATGCTCGGTCCACTCTTTCTAGGTGGAGCCACCTCTCCAAGTGATATCCACTCACTTGGTCCACTCCTTATAGGCGGAGTTACCTATCCAAACAATATCCCATTATTTGGCATGGTTCACAACCCCAACCACCAACACAAATGATTTGTAAAATAAATTTTACATACAAAGAATTGTTTCTACAAAAGATGATTTGTACAATGAAAAATAATCTACATGCACTCTCAAACGATTTTAAATTTGAAGCTCAGTAGAGTATGGGTAGTCTCTCAAAAAATATTTTGCAAATAAATATAAGAGTATGGAAAATAATTTCCTCAATATTGACCTTTGAAATAAAGAAGGCTTTCAAGCAATATATATGGTTGTGAATATATGCTCTAGCCTTTCTTAAGAAGCTTTCAAGCTAGTATATATAAGTGAATATATGCTCAAAGCTTTATTGTAAAACTCACTATATTTTTCTCCAAAAATGTTTTCAAAGTGAGAGTAGGAGAAATAAGAATTTCTTCAAGATTGACCTTTGAAAAATTAAATGCAAGAAGGTTTTCAAGCAATATATATGAGTGTGAATATATGCTCAAGCCTTACTTGATTGAATAACCCAAAATTTTTCTCCAAAAAGAGTTTTCAAAATGAAAGAATAGGAGAAGTAGGAAATTGATCTTCAAAAAGAGTATATAGAATGTTCGGGAATCAAAGAATAAGCAAGTATGCTCCTCATATGTTTTTCTAACATATTCCAAGTGTTTTAGCATGTAGTTATAAGAAAAAAACCACATATAGTAGTTAAATGGTCATTAGGGAACAAAGAAATAATTTTCTTTTGAAAACTAGCCGTTTTATGGTTGTTGGTGTTCTGTTCCTGATACAAATCATCGATGAGTCATACTCAATCGTTGACAAGTGACCTGCAGTTGTCGATGAGTCACCCTATTTCATTGATGAGTCACCTGGGCTGAAAATCATATTTGGCTATTGGATTTTTTCGTCAACGACTCAAATACCTTTCATCTACGAGTCATGCCTAAAATTAGGAATAACTTCCCAAGAGGGGGGGGGGGGTGAATTGGAATTTAAAACTTTCTTTTAATTCCTTTTGAAAACACTTAACCTTTTTAAATTCTTTAACCAATTCTTTGACTTGCTTGTTTAATTTTTCAAACACACAATAACTTGGTTTCTTTTATACAATCAACAACACAACTAATTAAACATCCAATCTTCAACCACACTATCCAAACCAATCAAACACAATTAGAAAGCAAAACAACCAAGTCAAGATTAAGATAACTGCATCACTATTTAGATTGATGAAAGCATTCAAGATTCAGTACTCTTGGAATTTAAACACACTTCAATCAATATCAAACTTTAAACAATTTAACTTTCAGTTTTTGTTTGGTTTGCAGCCGTGTAGTGAATTTGAATCAAACCCTGTATTAATGAATTTGCTTCTACAATGTGATGTACAATATAAAATCCAATCAACACAATATCCACACTCTTCTCAATATTTAGAACTCAAATAAACTCTCAGTTAATTTATCTTTGGGATGTTAACCAAGTAACATACTCCAGTATGGTTTCTGCAAGATATGGTATAACCAACGTACTCTCTTTCGATTTCCGCAACCCAAATCAAAATTAGACTTCAAGTTTGCTTGATTTCTAAATTACGTAGTTTGTATGATTTAGATAATCAAAACATCCATGTAGTTGTATAAGTACCGAAAATAAGGAGTAAAAGAAAGAGAGAGTGAAACGAAGATTTTTACGAGGTTCGGCTTATACCCAGCCTACATCTTCACCTTTGGCAAACCACTAAAGCATTCACTAAACCTGTTCCTTTAGCGGGTTGAACAATACCTTTACAACACTCCTTGGTTAAGGCTAGAGCCCACCTTCTCTAAACGATATCCCCTCGTCTGGTCAATCCTTAACTAGGCTAGAGCCGGCCTTCTCCAAACGATATCCCCTCCTCCGGTCACTCCTTAACAAAGTTGGAGCCTGCCTCCTTAAGTATTATCCCCTTGCTTAGCCAACAATTTGAACACCTCGAACCGTCTAAGAACTACACAAAATATGAAGAAAATACTGCGAACAAAGCAATCTCAAAAACAGAGTAGATTAGTACAATTTCAACTCTAGGTACTTCAATAATTTAAATGCCACAAAGAAATAGAATTGAAACTCAAGAGTAGAAGTCACCAAGGGTTCCTTTGGGATTTGAGAAAATTCAATATGAGAACCTTGGGTTGGTATTTCAACAACAATTTAGATGATCTCTCTTTAGCAAGAGTTTGAGCAATTCAAAGCTTTGAAAGAGGTTGAGAGATTTGATACAAGTGTGCTGTGTAATTGCTTGTCTCTTTGAAATCTTGACATTAAGGAAATATTTATAGGCATTCTAGGCTTAGTTTCCTTGTTCCCCAAGTGACTTGGAGTGTCCTCCAAGTTTTTACAAAGTTTTGATTTGAAAAACCAATTTTTGAAAATTTCCCATTGGAGTTTAAAAATTCAAAAACCCGTGGAGTCAGTTGGCTGGACAGGCGACTGGGTAGTGCAAATTCACAGGGTCAGTCGGCTGGATAGGCGGCTAACACCCTACTGTCTCTTGGAAATTAATTCAAGAAATGGTCAGTCGGCTACAGAGACATAGTTCATTTTGGGTCAATCGATTGGCTGTCAGTCGACTGGGTGATTTTACCTTTGTTGACTCAGTCAGCTGGACAAATATTTTTTCTGTTCTTTTCTATCAGTGGACTAACTGAGCCATGTTCTTTTTGGTCAGTTGGATGGGCAAACCATTAACTGTTTTTTCCTTTTTAGTTTTTCAAATTTAGTTTCACTCATATGTTTTGATCTTTCATTGAGTTCTTCTTTATCTTTAAGCTTTGGTATTTTGATGCTTGATGTTTTCAAGAAACTTTCACTTGACTTGTCTTTAATTTCCAAGCTTGTATCCATGTCAAATATGAGTGATGAGATTCTATATACCTGAAATAGAATCACTCAACACACATGATAAACCATCTACATTTGTTATCATCAAAACAAGATTGAAAAACCTAGTTAGGCTAATAATCTCCCCCTTTTTGATGATGACAAATGAGAAGCAAAGATAGGGATAAAACTCCCCCTAACTATATGCATTCTTTATTATGTGCTTAACGTCATAGATGTCAATATACTCAAGATCCTCAAGATCATAAATATGTCATATTCCATAAATCTTCCATACATGCCATATTCCATAACTCTTCCATACATCCTAGATGCACATACATCATTTTCAATCATATCATTTATAAGGATAAACATTCCACACATAAATAGATATAATTCCATTCATAAATAATCATAATTCCATACATCATTCCGTATGCATTCCATATTCCATACATAGAATTCAAAGACTTTTATCTTTGCTTTTCACACACTCTCCCCCTTTTAACATCAATCAAAAAGAGAAACAAAATAAAAACACATTCTGAGCATATCATGCATATCAACCATATGTACACACTCAAGTTATTATTTTTCAATATAACATGTATAGAGTGTAATATCTTTACTAACAACTTTTCCCCCCTTTGATATTATTCAAGATACCAATTTTTTATACCAATTGATGATTTTATGATACCAATTTAAAATTTTAAATTTAATTCATGATATCAATTGATTAAAAGGGAAATTACCATAATATAAGCAGTAAGTCATAACACCCCTTGAATTCAATACATTCAGTTTTGTTACCAACTTTGCATTTATCATCCCATGTTTCAAAACATTTAATCATGTCATGTATCAAATATCAACATCATGCTAATATCATCAATGTGATACCATGCTCATAGACATAATCATACTTGTCATGCTCAAAGACAAATTGAACTTTTAGAATGTGATAATAAGTGAGCTTTTAAATTTTGATACCAATTAAAATTTTTAAAATGTGATGCCAAAAATACTTTATTGATACCAAAGTCATTATCACATCATGCATAGCTCATGGATACCAATATAACTGTTATATCTTTCATAGCTCATAGTTATCAATAGTAAAAGTAGTAAGTTTATCCATATGATTCATCAATAGCATGTATGGTCAAGAATTAATCTCATATCAAAATTCATGCTTATACGCAATAATCTCAAGCTCAAATTTTCAACATAGTGAGCCATAAATTATCAATATAAGTCAAGTCATGTAGCATATAGCATATCAGCCCATCACATAAACCGGGAGCATATCGTATAGGCATGTAAGCATGCAGTATGTAGGCTTTCATTCTCAAATATCTTCTTCTTAATCAAGATACTTATGTAATAAGCTTAATTTGATATTTTCTTAATATTTTCTTAAGTTTAAGCCTTGTAAAAAAAATCATCTTATGATTTTGGACCAACAATGCTATTTTTTTTTATGTTTATATGAAGTTATTATTTCACTTTTGCTACCCATACCTTTTTGGGTCCGGCAGGTTTCACAAGGGATGTTTCTTTTATCTTCCGTGCTTGTTTTCCTTAAACACCCTTTCTTTTAAATGGACATTCAAACTTTATATGGCCTTTTTTTCTTACATTGATAGCATATGGTGTTAGTGTAGGCATTAGAAGACGTGTTTGCATAGTCTTTGGATCCTTTCGAGAAATATCTCATGTACAAATTCTTTTTCCTTTTATTTTCAACTCCATTGAAACCAATGTCTACTTTGTTCAATGACATTCTTTGTGAGCCAATCATCTTATCATGATTTTCTTTTCCTTTAGTGAAATTATAAATGATCTTATCTTTATCTTTGATTTGACTCTTGAGATTGTTTATCTCCATCTCTTTCTTGTTGTCAACTTTCTTTAATGATTTCTCTAACTCTAGAGATAATTTTTTGATTCTATCCTCTAATTCAGAAATATACATATCTTTCTCATATACCATAGAGGATAGGGATCGAAGGTCTTTTATCATTTGTTCGTTCTTGCTTTCTAATTTCCTGATTTTCAAGTCGTCTCCTTTTTCAGCAAGATTTTTAGCTTCTATTTCTTTTATTGCAGCTTTATACTTATTTTCTATTTTATTGATCCGTGAATCCTTTTCTCTTTCAACATTTTTAAGGGATTCTAACTCTTTCATTAATCCTTCATTCTTATTCTGCAATGAAGCATTTTGTTTATTTACTTTGATAAGCATCTTATGTACTTTGAATAGATCATTTTGTAGTTCATCATAAGATGACATACCCTCATCATTGGATTCACTAGATGAATTACTATAAGAATTATCTAAGGGTTTGGACGATGAGCTCTTATCATTGTCCCAAGCCATAAAGTACGTATAAGCA
The DNA here is from genome assembly GCF_029873635.1 of Malania oleifera. Classification (NCBI taxonomy): domain Eukaryota; kingdom Viridiplantae; phylum Streptophyta; class Magnoliopsida; order Santalales; family Ximeniaceae; genus Malania; species Malania oleifera. The sequence continues at coordinate 73,394,308 of NC_080420.1, forward strand.
ACCTCTTAGTCACTTGATTCACATTTCGAACTACTTGTGCCATCCCAAGTAGTGGGTTTCATGACCTTTTCGTTTTTCTTCTTAGACTCTTTATTTGATTCAGATTTAGATGCTTCATACTCACTTGTTAACATATCCATCCTATTTTCTCTAACATCTATTGTTTCTTCATATGTTACCTCTAGCTTGTCCCATATCTCCTTAGCTGATTTGCAAGCCATTACTCGATTATATTCATTAGCATCTAAAGCACAATATAAAGCATTTATAGCACTAGAATTAACTTTCAGCATCTTATAGTCTATATCGGTCACATCTTTTTTCTCTTTGGGAAATTGTTTTCCATTTACTATCTTAGCAGGAATTTGATCTCCATCTATAACAACTTCCCATACTTTCCAATTCATAGTTTGGAGATAGATTTACATTCTCTTTTTCCAAAAAATGTAATTTATACCATAAAATCTAGGAGGCCTAGTTGAAGATTGTCCCTCTCCAAAGGGAGCTACGCCTAAGTTAGCCATATAGATCTTTTTATAACTACTTGTTAGGATTTGTTATAACTCCGCTCTGATACCAATTGAAATTAGGAATAGCTTTCCAAGAGGGGGGGGGTGAATTGGAATTTAAATCTTTCTTTTAATTCCTTTTGAGAATTCTTAAGCTTTTTTAATTCTTTAACCAATTCTTTGACTTGTTTGTTTAATTTTTCAAACACACAATAACTTGGTTTCTTTTATACAATCAACAACACAACTAATTAAACATCCAATCTTCAACCACACTATCCAAACCAATCAAATACTATTAGAAAGAAAAACAACCAAGTCAAGATTAATATAACTGCATCACAATTTAGATTGATGAAAGCATTCAAGATTTAGTACTCTTTGGAATATAAACACACTCCAATCAATATCAAGCATTAAACAATTTAACTTTCAATTTTTGTTTGGTTTGCAGCCCTGTAGTGAATTTGAATCAAACCCTGCATTAATGAATTTGCTTCTTCAATATGATGTTCAATATAAAATCCAATCAACACAATATCCACACTCTTCTCAATATTCAGAACTTAACAAAACTCTTAGTTAATTTATCTTTGGGATGTTAACCAAGTAACGTACTCCCATATCGTTTCCGCAAGATATGGTATAACCAACGTACTCATTTTCGGTTTCCAACACCCGAATCAAAATTAGACTTCAAGTTTACTTGATTTCTAAATTACGTAGTTTGTATGATTTAGATATTCAAAACATCCACGCAGTTGTATAAGTACTGAAAATAGGGAGTAAGGGAAAGAGAGAGTGAGATGAAGATTTTTGCGAGGTTCGGTTTACACCCAGGCTATGTCCTCGCCTTTGGAAAACCACCAAAGGATTCACTAAACATGTTCCTTTAATGGGCGGAACAACAACTTTACAACACCCCTTGGTTAAGGCTAGAGCCCGCCTTCTCTAAACGATATCCCCTCATCCGGTCACTCCTTAACTAGGCTAGAGCCCTCCTTCTCCAAACGATATCCCCTCCTCCAGTCACTCCTTAACTAAGCTGGAGCCTGCCTCTATAAGCAATATCCCCTTACTTAGCCAACGATCTGAACACCTCGAACCGTCCAAGAACTACACAAAATATGAAGAAAATACTACGTACAAAGCACTCTCAAAACATAGTTGATTAGTACAATTTCAACTCTAGGTACTTTCAATAATTTAAATACCACAAAGAAATAGAATTGAAGCTCAAGAGTAGAATTCACCAAGGGTTCCTTTGGGATTTGAGAAAATTCAATATGAGAACCTTAGGTTAGTATTTCAACAGCAATTCAGATGATCTCTCCTTAGCAAGAGTTTGAGCAATTCAAAGCTTTGAAAGAGGTTGAGAGATTTGATACAAGTGTGCTGTATAATTGCTTGTCTCTTTGAAATCTTGACATTAAGGAAATATTTATAGGCTTTCTAGGCTTGGTTTCCTTGTTCCCCAAGTGACTTGGAGTGTCCTCCATGTTTTTACAACGTTCTTATTTGAAAAACCAATTTTTGAAAATTTCCCGTTGGAGTTTAAAAATTCAAAAACCCGTGGAGTTAGTTGGCTGGACAGGTGACTGGGTAGTGCAAATTCACAGGGTCAGTCGGCTGGATAGGCGGCTAACACCCTACTGTCTCTTAGAAATTAGTTCAAGAAATGGTGAGTCGGCTAGAGAGACACAGTTCATTTTGGGTCAATCGACTGGCTGTCAGTCGGCTGGGTGATTTTACCTTTGCTGACTTAGTCGGCTAAACAAATATTTTTTCTGTTATTTTCTATCAGTGGGCTAACTGAGCCATGTTCTTTTTGGTCAGTTGGATGGGCAAACCATTAACTGTTTTTTTCCTTTTTAGTTTTTCAAATTTAGTTTCACTTATATGTTTTAATCCTTCATAAAACCATTTTTCAGAGTTTTTAAAAGGTCTCTAAGTCCATATAACATCCCCTAAAGAGCTCCAACAATATTTCAAAAAATATTTAAATATTAAAGCACATACATAAAGACTTCTAAACTTTTTTTTATTCTTGAAAACTTTGAGTCTCCATGCTTTGGTCTTTTCATCTTAAAGCTTTTCATTGAGTTCTTCTTTATCTTTAAGCTTTGGTCTTTTGATGCTTGATGTTTAGAAGAAACTTTCACTTGACTTGTATTTAATTTCCCAGCATGTATCCATGTCAAATGTGAGCGATGAGATTATATATACCTGAAATAGAATCACTCAAATCCACACATGTTAAACCATCTACATTTGTTATCATTAAAACCAGATTGAAAAACCTAGTTAGGCTAATAATCTCCCCCTTTTTGATGATGACAAATGAGAAGCAAAGATAGGGATAAAACTTCCCCTAACTATATGCATTCCTTATTATGTGCTCAAAGTCATAGATATCAATATACTCAAGATCCTCAAGATCATAAATATGTCATATTCGATAAATCTTCTATACATGCCATATTCCATAACTCTTCCATACATCCTAGATGCACATATATCATTTTCAATCATATCATTTATAAGGATAAACATTCCACACATAAATAGATACAATTCCGTTCATAAATAATCCTAATTCCATACATCATTCCGTATGCATTCCATAGTCCATACATAGAATTCAAAGATTTTTATCTTTTCTTTTCACACACTCTCCCCCTTTTGACATCAATCAAAAAGAGAAACAAAATAACAACACTTTCTGAGCATATCATGCATATCAACCATATGTACACACTCAAGTTATTGTTTTTCAATATAACATGTATAGACTGTAATATCTTTACTAACAACTTTTTCCCTCTTTGATATTATTCAAGATACCAATTTTTGATACCAATTGATGATTTTATGATACCAATTTAAAATTTAAAATTTAATTCATAATATCATTGATTAATAGGGAAATTATCATAATATAAGCAGTAAGTCATAACTCCCCCTGAATTCAATCCATTCAGTTTTGTTACCAACTTTGCATTTATCATCCCATGTTTCAAAACATTTAATCATGTCATGTATTAAATATCAACATCATGCTAATATCATCAATGTGATACCATGCTTATAGACATAATCATACTTATCATGCTCAAAGACAAATTGAACTTTTAGATTGTGATACTAAGTGGGCTTTTAAATTTTGATACCAATTAAAATTTTTAAAATGTGATGCCAAAAATACTTTATAGATACTAAAGTCATTATCACATCATGCATAGCTCATGGAGACCAATATAACTGTTATATCTTTCATAGCTCATAGATATCAATAGTAAAAGTAGTAAGTTTATCCATATGATTCATCAATAGCATGCATGGTCAAGAATTAATCTCATATCAAAATCCATGCTTATACGCAATAATCTCATGCTCAAATTTTCAATATAGTGAGTCATAAATTATCAATATAAGTCAAGTCATGTAGCATATAGCATATCAGCGCATCACATAAATAGGGAGCATATCATATAGGCATGTAAGCATGCAGTATATAGGCTTTCATTCTCAAATATCTTCTTCTTAATCAAGATACTTATGTAATAAGCTTAATTTGATATTTTCTTAATATTTTATTAAGTTTAAGCCTTGTAAAAAAAATCATCCTATGATTTTGGACCAACAATGCTATTTTCTTTATGTTTATATGAAATTATTTCACTTTTGCTACCCATACCTTTTTGGGTCCGATAGGTTTCACAAGGGATGTTTCTTTTATCTTCCATACTTGTTTTGTTTTAACACCCTTTCCTTTAAATGGACATTCAAACTTTATATGCCCCTTTTTTCTTTCATTGATAGCATATGGTGTTAGTGTAGACATTAGAAGACGTGTTCGCATAGTCTTTGGATCCTTTTGAGAAATATCCCATGTACAAATTCTTTTTCCTTTTATTTTCAGCTCCATTGAAACCAATGTCTTCTTTGTTCAATGACATTCTTTGTGAGCCAATCATTTTATCAAGATTTTCTTTTCCTTTAGTGAAGTTATAAATGATCTTATCTTTATCTTTGATTTGACTCTTGAGATCGTTTATCTCCATCTATTTCTTGTTGTTAACTTTCTTTAATGATTTCTCTAACTCTAGAGATAATTTTCTGATTCTATCCTCTAATTTAGAAATATACATATCTTTCTCAAATATCGTAGAGGATAGGGATCGAAGGTCTTCTATCATTTGTTCATTCTTGCTTTCTAATATCCTGATTTTCAAGTTGTTTCCTTTTTCAGCAACAGTTTTAGCTTCTATTTCTTTTATTGCCGCTTCATACTTATTTTCTATTTTCTTGATCCTTGTATCCTTTTCTCTTTCAACATTTTTAAGGGATTTAACTCTTTCATTAATCCTTCATTCTTATTCTTCAATGAAGCATTTTTTTTATTTACTTTGATAAGCATCTTATGTACTTTGAATAGATCATTTTGTAGTTCATCATAAGATGGCATACCCTCATCATTGGATTCACTAGATGAATTACTATAAGAATTATCTAAGGGTTTGGATGATGAGCTTTCCTCATTGTCCCAAGCCATAAAGTATGTATAAGCGACCTCTTGGTCACTTGATTCATATTTCGAACTACTTGTGCTATCCCAAGTAGTGGCATTCATGGCCTTTTTGTTTTTCTTCTTAGACTCTTTATTTGATTCAGATTTAGATGCTTCATACTCACTTGTTAACATATCTATCCTATTTTCTCTAACATCTATTGTTTCTTCATATGTTACTTCTAACTTGTCCCATATCTCCTTAGCTGATTTGTAAGCCATTACTCGATTATATTCATTAGCATCTAAAGCAGAATATAAAACATTTATAGCACAAGAATTAACTTTCAGCATCTTATAGTCTATATCGGTCACATCTCTTTTCTCTTTGGGAATTTTTTTTCCATCTACTATCTTAGTAGGAATTTGATCTCCATCTATAACAACTTCCCATACTTTCCAATTCATAGTTTGGAGATAGATTTGCATTCTCTTTTTCCAAAAAATGTAATTTATACCATAAAATCTAGGAGGCCTAGTTGAAGATTGTCCCTCTCCAAAGGGAGCTACGCCTAAGTTAGCCATATAGATCTTTTTATAACTACTTGTTAGGATTTGTTATAACCCTGCTCTGATACCAATTGAAATTAGGAATACTTTCCCAAGAGGGGGCGGTGGTGAATTGGAATTTAAATCTTTCTTTTAATTCCTTTTGAGAATTCTTAACCTTTTTTAATTCTTTACCCAATTCTTTGACTGGTTTGTTTAATTTGTCAAACAAACAATAACTTGGTTTCTTTTATATAATCAACAACACAACTAATTAAACATCCAATCTTCAACCACACTATCCAAACCAATCAAACACAATTAGAAAGCAAAACAACCAAGTCAAGATAAAGATAACAACATCACTATTTAGATTAATGAAAGCATTCAAGATTCAGTACTCTTGGAATAAACACACTCCAATCAATATCAAATTTTAAACAATTTAACTTTCAATTTTTGTTTGGTTGGCAGCCCTGTAGTGAATTTGAATCAAACCCTGCATTAATGAATTTCCTTCTTCAATATGATGTTCAATATAAAATCCAATCAACACAATATCCAGACTCTTATCAATATTCAGAACTCAACTAAACTCTCAGTTAATTTATCTTTGGGATGTTAACCAAGTAACGTACTCCCGTATGGTTTCCGCAAGATATGGTATAACCAACGTACTCCGTTTCGGTTTCCGCAACCCAAATCAAAATTAGACTTCAAGTTTACTTGATTTCAAAATTACGTAGTTTGTATGATTTAGATATTCAAAACATCCACGCAGTTGTATAAGTACTGAAAATAAGGAGTAAGGGAAAAAGAGAGTGAGACGAAGATTTTTACGAGGTTCAGCTTATACCCAGCCTACGTCCTCGCCTCTGGCATACCACTAAAGGATTCACTAAACCTGTTCCTTTAATGAGCGGAACAATACCTTTACAACACTCCTTAGTTAAGGTTAGAGCCCGCCTTCTCTAAATGATACCCCCTCGTCCGGTCACTCCTTAACTAGGCTAGAGCCCGCCTTCTCCAAACGATATCCCCGCCTCCCTAAGCAATATCCCCTTGCTTAGCCAACAATCTGAACACCTCGAACCATCCAAGAACTACACAAAATATGAAGAAAATACAGCGTACAAAGCAGTCTCAAAAGAGAGTAGATTAGTACAATTTCAACTCTAGGTACTTCAATAATTTAAATGCCACAAAGAAATAGAATTGAAGCTCAAGAGTAGAATTCACCAAGGGTTCCTTTGGGATTTGAAAAAATTCAATATGTGAACCTTGGGTTGGTATTTCAGCAACAATTTTGATGATCTCTCTTTAGTAAGAGTTTGAGCAATTCAAAGCTTTGAAAGAGGTTGAGAGATTTGATACAAGTGTGCTGTGTAATTGCTTGTCTCTTTAAAATCTTGAGATTAAGGAAATATTTATATGCATTCTAAGCTTAGTTTCCTTATTCCCCAAGTGACTTGGAGTGTCCTCTAAGTTTTTACAACGTTCTTATTTGAAAAACCAATTTTTGGAAATTTGTCGTTGGAGTTTAAAAATTCAAAAACTTGTGGAGTCAATTGGCTAGACAGGCAACTGGGTATTGCAAATTCACAGGGTCAGTCGGCTGGATAGGCGGCTGACACCCTACTGTCTCTTAGAAATTAATTCAAGAAATGGTCAGTCGGTTGGACAGACACAGTTCATTTTGGGTCAGTCAACTGGCTGTTAATCAGCTGGGTGATTTTACCTTTGTTGAGTCAGTTGGCTGGACAAATATTTTTTCTGTTCTTTTGTGTCAGTGGGCTAACTGAGCCATGTTCTTTTTGGTCAGTTGGCTGGGCAAACCATTAACTGTTTTTTCCTTTTTGGTTTTTCAAATTTAGTTTCGCTCATACGTTTTGATCTTTCATAAAACCATTTTTTGAGGTTTTTAAAAGGTCTCTAAGTCCATATAATATCCCCTAAAGAGTTCCAACAATATTTCAAAAGATATTTAAATATTAAAGCACTTACATAAAGACTTCTAAACTTTTTGTTATTCTTGAAAACTTTGAGTCTCCATGCTTTGGTCTTTTCATCTTCAAGCTTTTCATTGAGTTCTTCTTTATCTTTAAGCTTTGGTCTTTTGATGCTTGATGTTTTGAAGAAACTTTCACTTGACTTGTCTTTAACTTCTAAGCTTGTATCTATATCAAATGCGAGTGATAAGATTATATATACCTGAAAGAGAATCACTCAACAACACACATGTTAAACCATCTACATTTGTTATCATCAAAACAAGATTGAAAAACCTAGTTAGGCTAATAATCTCCCCCTTTTTGATGATGACAAATGAGAAGCAAAGATAGGGATAAAACTCCCCCTAACTATATGCATTCTTTATTATGTGCTCAACGTCATAGATATCAATATACTCAAGATCCTCAAGATCATAAATATGTCATATTCCATAAATCTTCCATACATGCCATTTTCCATAACTCTTCCATACATCCTAGATGCACATACATCATTTTCAATCATTTCATTTATAAGGATAAACATTCCACACATAAATAGATATAATTCCATTCATAAATAATCATAATTCCATACATCATTCGGTATACATTCCATATTCCATACATAGAATTCAAAGACTTTTATGTTTGCTTTTCACACACTCTCCCCCTTTTGGCAACAATCAAAAAGAGAAACAAAATAAGAATACATTCTGAGCATATCATGCATATCAACCATATGTCACATCATTTTGGAACAGACGAAAAATGTGTATAATCTTCTTTCATGGGCATAGAACATGAATTTTTACACCTAGGTTTCTTATTCCTTGTTGCAATTTTTAGGCTGATATATTCATTCACCTTTAAATTTTCTCTTAATCTTAAGTCCCTTTAGTTCATTTCCACTGTTCATGCATTGTGCAATGTCACTAACACCATTTTCAATCGCAAATGAGGAGGTACATTTAGTTTTTTCCATTCCTTCACCCAAAAACTTGCATCAATCTCAGATGAGAAGATAAATCTCTTTAGAAATATTTGAATGACTAAACTCTATTTCTCTACCATCACCATATAACTCTAATAAATATAGTACTGTCTTGCGTGGAGGTAGCTTTTTTTAGTTAATAACGTAGGTGTGATGGCTATTTTAATTTTGAATTTATATTTTTCTTTGCACGTGATACTCACGTGTCCTTCTTTGAACGGATGCTTCCGCCAGAAATTTTACTCCTGCCCATATATTCATTGGCTCGCGCGACACACGCAGCAAAATCAGTATGGATATGGTCCATATGGATAAGGTAGACCAAATACAGCTGCAGAACCATCCACTGCCTTCGTGCTCTAATGGCAATTTCAAGTTCTTTGGACCTGATACTCCCTTGCTGCAACACTCGCAGAAAAAACCATAATTTTTTGCTCGTTTCAACCCATAATACAGTTCGCTTCTTCGCTCTTTCATTCTCAAATCCTCCATTTCCCCTCGCAAATTCCCGCCACTGCTCTTCACCGATCTGGGCAAATGCTTCTGCCAACCCTCTCGCCATCGAATCGGCCCTTAAATTGATGGATTCTCAAGATTTTACGATCCCCAATGCCCATAATTTGAATGGTTTATTGTGCAGACTGTTCAAAGATCCTCAAACTGAAGAATTCGCCTATGAATACTATCGGAAGGCAAAAGAAATTCCAGATTTTAAACCCCAGAAATCGACTCTAAATCATCTCGTCAGGTACTCGATAAAAACAGAGAAATGGAGTTTGATTTCGCTGCTTGTTGAAGATTTTAAGAATTTCGATGCATTTCCGGATGGTCCTACTTGTTCTAGGTTGATTAGTAGTTGCATCGGCGCGAGGAAATTTAAAATTGTAGCATGTATACTCGGTGCTCTTGGGTCTAATGGCGAATTGGCAGTCTCGGCCTTCGATTCTGCAATGAGGGGTTTTAACAAGCTTCACATGTATAGGACCACAATTGATGTGTATGAACAGATGAAATCTTTGGGAATTGTTCTGGATTCTGGTTGTTACTCTCGGATAATGCAAGCTTATTCAAAAACCAGTGATTACGAGGAAGTGGTAAGATTGTTTAAAGAATTAGAGGACAGGAAACTAGATCCAGCTCCATTTTCCACTAAAATTCATGGGATCATGTTGGAATCCTTGGGGAAGTTGGGACGAGCTTTTGAAGCACTCGAACTCTTTAGGGAGATGATAAAGAAAGGGGTTTCAGAAAATTCTTTGATGTATTCATCCCTGATCTGTTCATTTGTGAGCATTCGAAATGCAGAGAAAGCCAAAGAACTTCTACAAGAAGCAGTGAGCAAGAAAATGCTGAGGGATCCGTGGTTGTTTCTGAAACTTGTTTTGATGTATCTTGAAGAAGGGCTGGTGGAGAAAACACTTGAGGTTGTTGGGGCAATGAAGAGTGCTAAAATGAAGGTTTCTGATTGCATGTTCAGCTCAATTGTCAATGGCTTCTCCAAGAAGCGAGGTCATGGTGCTGCAGCTAAGGTCTACGAAGAGCTTGTCTCACAGGGATGTGAACCTGGCCAAGTGACCTATGCTGTGGTTATAAATGTTTACTGCCGCCTCGGTCTCTATCCGAGAGCCGAGACACTATTTCAGGAGATGGAACAAAAAGGGTTCGTCAAATGCGTCGTAGCCTACTCTAGCATGGTTGCGATGTATGGGAAGACTGGGAGGCTTAGAGATGCAATGAAGCTTGTTGCAAAGATGAAAGAAAGAGGATGTAAACCAAATGTTTGGATTTATAATACCTTGCTAGATATGCACGGGAGGGCGAAGAACGTGAGGCAGGTGGAGAAGCTATGGAAGGAGATGAAGCGGCGGAGTGTTGTTCCTGATAAGGTTAGCTACACCACCATCATAAATGCTTATTGCAGGGCTGGGGAGCTCGAAACATGCACAAAATATTACCAACAGTTTAGGCTTAATGGGGGTGTGATTGACAGAGCAATGGGAGGAATCATGGTTGGGGTTTTCTCCAAAACTAGTCAGATTGAAAAGTTGGTGAAGCTTTTGCAGGATATGAAATCGGAAGGAACAAGTTTAGATGGGAGGCTATATCAATCAGCTTTGTATGCTTTCAAGGATGCTGGGATGCAAATGCAAGCACGGTGGTTACATGAAAACTTTGGCACAGTTCAGGATTCAGACTTGACAGACAGAAGTAGGCCAAAAAGTGAGTATTTAATTCGATGAAAAATGATGAAACAAATCAAAATCTCACTGATTTGAGAGGCAGATGGAATCTTTGGTGCTCAATCCATAAATAGTTTATCCTGCGGTATGTGTGATATGCGTAGTTACATTTGATTACCAACAAAAAACATGAGACAAAGTATGCTTGTAATGTGTATATTGTGACATGGGCATTGTCCTTGAGGCAGCTTAAAGCATCACACATGAATATAAACACACCTTCTCAGGAACTTTCAGGGAAATATGGCCGTACCCAGTGCACAAGGCTCCCACTTTGAGTGGGGTCTGGAAGAGGTGGATGTCGGCAAGCCTTACCCCCATTTTTGGAAAGGCCGCTCCCAAGTCTCGAACCCGAGACCACTGGTACCGAGGCGAAGGCACTTGCCATCGCACCAAGGCACGGCCTCTTTTCAGGGAAATATGGCAAAACAAAAAAATAAGTCATACAATTTCTAGATTTCTGGTTCCTTTTTGCTTGGTTATTTTGAAAGTGATCATAATTTGAATGTTGAACTTGTCCCCATACACTAGGAAAAGGCGGCAGCTCGGAGTACTTGATAATAGCAAGGACTAGTTGTTTAAATTCCTCGTGATTTTCAAATGCCAACTGTTAGATTTCCACTCTACCTACAAGTTTAACCTAAAACTCCTAGCAACCATGGTTTTGATACCATATTAGATTATCACTCTACTTAAGGAGTCATTTGGTTCATGATGTAAAACTTATTCCCATAAAATCACATTCCTAGAAATCTCATATCTGGAAATAGGATGTCTACCTCAAATAAATATTTTTGTTTGATTTGCGACATATAGGATTCTCATGTCAATGTTGGTTTCAACGTGGGAATCTTGACAAGTACTCTAAGAAGATGACCATTATATCTTGACATGTGTGTCACTGATATATGAAGAACAATCATATTTTCAATCCAAAAACTTGCTAAAATTATGTACTTACATAAATTTATATCCTAAATTTTTCAATAGTTACACGTTTAAAACATTTAACACTTAATAATTTGATTAAATGAAATAATTGAGGACAAGATAGTGTCTAAATATTAACTATTATATTAAATTTTTATATGACAATAATACTTTAATTGTATTTAATAAAAATGCTAATTAACAAAATATTTACATTGTTAATGGATAATTTAATTAAAAATAATTTATATATTTCATTTAAATTTTATATATTTATAATTAAAAATAATTAATATTTATACTATTTTAAAATTTTAACTTTTATTTTATTAATAATTATTATTTTAAATATAATAATAAAATGACTATATTATGTTATAAGGGTATTGTTGTCCAAAGGCCAAAATATAGAGGGCAATTTGGACCAAAAAATAAAATTCCTATGAAATTTACCCATGGAAGAGGTGGGAATAGGATGCCCATGTTTCATGAGAATCCTTTCATTCTTAAGAGAGTGAACATTCTTGCCATGTCAAATTTGCATGCTCAAACAAACATAGGATGACTTGTTGACATCATGATTTGAAGACTTATTTTGTTTTTTTTTTTTTCCATTGTGGAAAATTTCAAGATTCTCACTTTTTTTCCTTTTTTTTTTTTTTTCCATTTGAAAATGCTTTTATGGAATTCATAAAGAAGTAGAAGCCTCATGAGAATTCCACTACTTGGTGCCATAACAAATTCTCAAACAAACTCAAACAAAAACAAATAAAGAAAATAGAAAATGAAGTAAATAAATAAACATGAATTTTTTTTTTTGTTGTGGCTGAATTTACTAAAGTAGATTGTCTACACATCTTCCATTAAAAGAATCAAGCCACTTGTAATTCTAAAAACATTTTGAAAAATAAGTTTTATAAACCATTTTTGGTGAATAATTTAAAGAGTTTCTTGAAATCACTTGAAAAATTCTTTGACAAATACTTGAAACCCTATTTGAAAAATCATTTATTCTTAATTATAAAATTGATTTTTCAATGAATGCTTTGCAAAACACAGATTAAAATAAATTTTAAACATTAAGAAATCCTTTTTCCCACCCTCAAGCCATTTCATGGGTGATCCAAAAGCTGATTTTCCATTTAAAAAATATAAAAATTTTGTGGATTTTTTTTTTTTTTTTTTTTTTTATGGGAGAACCTTAAACTCTCCTTGAAAAATCATGTTTAACTCAGAGAACATCCAAAAGTTGTATCATGGATGTATGACTCCAAGGAAGTTTAAAAAACTTTGATAAAACTTAAAGACTTCTTAGAAAACTAGAGTGAATTTGATTTTGAAATGAAAATTTTGGTTTTGTATGGAAAAATCATGAAAATCTTCATCCAAACAGCAAGCAAACTCAACCAACTACAATCTATCAAGTGTAGAGACTCAGAAACATGAAGAAACTCAGAGAAAAGTGCAAAAAATGTACTCTTGGGATTTAGTGGTCGACCACTCGCAGAGGGTTGGTCGACCACCTGGTAGCTAACAACTACTTTTTGAAAAGGTGGAGGGTCCATCAACTACTTGAATGGGATAGTCGACCGCCTAAAATATAAAAACATATATGCATGCAATTTTTTGACATTTTAACAAACATTTTCTTAAGGGATTGGAAGTTAAAAATTCTAACACCACTATAACATAATTATCAACATGAAATGATGTCAAGAGTACAACAAATTTAATCATAAACATGAACGAACTTTCATAAATCATGCATTCTAACATTTAAGGAAATGAATGAAACTTTAAAAGGAAAAGGATTAAACATTGATCTTAATGAAGAATCTCACTGTATAGGTCAAGTGGAGGACCTTCTCTCTTTCAAATGACTTCCCCCAAATGCTCTAAGAAAAAAAAATTGGTAAATTTTTCTCTTCTTTTCTTTAAAAAAAATTCCCTATCCAAACCCCTTATCTCACTCTAAAACACTCTCCTTGCTCCCACTTTGTTGTATTTTTGTGTGGCTCTTATACTTAGTGGGGATTCACAAATAAAAGAAGAAAAACATGAGTTTTTGAAGTGTTCCTAAATGGCAGCAGAAGACTCATCGACGAATGTCATGTGCTCGTCAACAAGGAGATCTAGAGAGCAAGAAAAAATTTAGAGATCCTAAGATACCGAAAGCAGAAAATAGGCTCGTCGACGAATGTCCTTTTCTCGTTGACGAGTGTCCTTCTTGATCTCGTCGACGAGAATTTTTGGGCTGCGAGCATTTTTTTGAATTTTGAATTTGAATGTTGGGGTGGTTGGGTAATCGGAGGGAAACCTCTGAAACACTGTTATATATGTCATTCTAGGCATGTATTGAGGGTGTGTGATCATTTTGAGAAGTGTATTTTGTACTTTGAGATTTCTATAGTGAAATTCGTGTGCCATTGCTTCTGTGGATGTACACTTTGCCGAACCATGTAAATCTTGTTGTTGTTCTTGCTATTTATCATTTTCTGGTTGTGTTTCATTTACTTGTTGTATTTATTTTGCCATGCTTCATATTTATCCCATCCATATTACAACAAATTGGTATCAGAGCGATTGTTGTTATGGCATTGGGATCGTCTTCTGCAAGATGTGACATTGTCAAATTTAATGGAATCGAGAACTTTAGTTTATGGTAGAAGAGAGTGAAAGAGATTCTTGTACAACAAGGAATGGGAAAGGCTTTACTTGGTGTTCAGTCAGATGGAATGGATGAGGCAACATGGGGAGAATTGTAACCAATGGTCGCTTCTACAATACGCTTATATTTGGCCGACAAAGTTCTTTATCGGGAGATGAAAGAGGATTCTCCAGCGGCCATATGGTGAGAGTTAGAGAGCCGGTACATGTTCAAATCTCTTAATAATAATCTTTTTCTTAAGCAATGTTTGTATTGGCTTAAGATGTGTTGACTTTACTATAATCCCAAGAGGGGGGGTGAATTGGTATTTTTAATTTTTTCTCTCCTAGGTTAGATATCCAACAGCAGTATTACACAATCCTAAGGTCAATCTAAGGTAGATAATAAAATGAATCAATAAATGTAGTTGAAATTAAATTTCACAAGTAAATTACTCAAGCATGCACAGTAAAGCAAGTAGGACACCAGATGTGTTATTAAGGTTCGGTAAATGTGCCTACATCCCCGCCTTGACTCATGAGCATAAGGATTACACTATGGCTCACTTAACGGGTGGGGCGGCACCAAAATACATCCAGGTCAAATTAAAGCTGGGCTAACCTCAACCTTTACAACCAATCCTTTCGGGCTGGATTAACGCCCCCTCAGGCCACTCTTGGAATACAACCAAATCACAATACAATTTGTTTACAAAATATATGCGTCTCCAACAAGCAGATTTGTACCAATATCAATCAATGCACAACAAGCAAATGGGAACTATAAGCTCTGTGCAATACGTGTGCTAAACACTCAATCTTATGTCAATATTCAATCAATTACAAGAATGTATTATCAATCTTATCTTTGAAACAATATATAGATATATATATCTCAATCACAATTTAGGGTTTCAAAGATTTCCAACAATAGTAATCAAATTATCTCTAAAAATATTTTCTCAAGATTCTAGCACAAGAGATATTTGAAAAATAAACTTGTGAAAATAATTTTTGCGCAAACAAAACACAAGCTTAGGTGTCTTGTAATTCAAATGCCAAGACCCACAAACTACAAGGTTTCCCACACAATGG
The DNA here is from genome assembly GCF_029873635.1 of Malania oleifera. Lineage (NCBI taxonomy): Eukaryota > Viridiplantae > Streptophyta > Magnoliopsida > Santalales > Ximeniaceae > Malania > Malania oleifera. The sequence continues at coordinate 73,409,772 of NC_080420.1, forward strand.
ATTTATTAAATTAAATTGGGGGAAAAACCTTAGCTAAACTCTCAATAGAAAAACAATCAAACAATCACTCCAATAAGAGATTTTAGCAAATGGGACTAATGTAGAATCACTCAAGGATACTCTCACAAGGCTTGATTTAGCAAAAGAATAGTAGTATGTGAGGGTATAGGTTTTGTATTGGAAGAATGAGCTTAGAAAATTTCAGAGGATTTTTCACTTAATCAAAATTCTAATCACCCCTTAATTGAGCAAATGAAGTCCTATATATAGACAAACCAATAATTTTGACCGTTGGGGGCACTAGGGGAACTATTAAAATTATTTGAAGTGAGTTTCAGCAAATTAACCCTGATTAACCCTCGGTAAATTTTAGCCAACCTGAGATTTTCAGTCGATCAAGCCATAGGTTTGGTCGCCCGAACAGACACATGAGAAAAAGTAAGTTTTTCATGTTCGGGTGCCCAAAAAGATGTTCGGTTTGCTGAATTAGGCACTTTTCAAAATGTTTGAGGTTCGGTCGCCCAGACTTAAGTTCGGTCTACCGGACTTGCTTATTCGGTCCCTCGAGGTCAAATTGACTGTGGAGTTTGGGCGGCCGAGTCATTGGAAAATTTAGAATTAAAGATTTGGTTGACTGAAAACATTACGTTCATTTCGGTTCAGTCGCCTGAAGTCAGGTCAACATTCTGACTTTTCAAACGTTCGGTCGACCGAGGTGTTTTTCAACGCCAAGGTTAGGTCGCCCAAAGCCTTATCATTTTAAGGACCTAAGTCTTATTTTTACCCGAAATTGCATATATGAAAGTGGGGACTTATTCTAGGTGTCTATGCAAGGTCCTAGGGTCTTTCTAAGGTCTTTGAGCTTATAAGTTTCTACATGCATGATATGCATCAATTATTATAGACCATTTATAATTAAATATTACAAACCTGAAATGAAATTAATATAAATTACAACAACTAAATATGTTGGGTTTTCATTTTCTTCAAGTCATCACATGCCATCATATGATCTTGCCAATACATGCAAGATTGATCCTGCACACGAAACTTGGAAAACATTAAATACCAGAGTATTTGTCATAATCAAAACGGGATATGACCCATAGGGTCAACAAGATGGTTGAAGGATCAAACTTAGATCAACACATTATTGCTTTCAATCAAATTATTAGTGATTTTATGAGAGTTGATGTTAAGTTTGATAAGGATGACAAAGCTTTGATGTTGTTAAATTCTTTGTCCTCGACTCATAACTATGAAAATATTGTGACCACTCTTACGTGGGAAAAGAAACTCTTGATCTTGAAGAGGTAACAAGTTCTTTACTAAATTTTCATCAAAGATTGAAAATATGTGATGAAGGAGAAGGACTTGTGGTAAAGGTTAATGACGAGTGAGGCAAAGGAAAATACAAACATCGATCAAGTCCGAAATCTCGAAATCAATCCAAGAAGAAGAAAGAAATCTGGTGTTATAATGTAGTTAAAAGGGGCATGTGAAACCGAAGTGTCCGGATTGGAAGAAGGGAAATTATGAAAAACATGAGGGTACTTCAAAATCTGTGAATGTTGTTCAAGAAGAAGGTTCAACGTGTAGTGATAGTGATATTCTATCAATTTCAGTAGGGTTGGATAATCTAACGAACTCTTGGATACTTGACTCGGCATGTTCTTATCACATGACTCCGAATAAGGAGTGGTTCAGCACTTACATGTTAGTGAATTCTGGATCAGTTCTTATGGGTAATGATGCTTCTTGAAAAATCATTGGCATAGGAAATGTAAAGATAAAAATGTTTGATGGTGCTGTAGGAACATTGTATAATGTAAGACATATACTAGAATTGAGGAAGAGTTTGATATCACTTGGAAGTTTGGATTGTAATGACTTTAATTACAAGTCCAAAGATGGAGTTTTGATGGAATGGAAAGGTAATCTAATTGTAATGAAATGGAATAAACTGGATGGGAATATCTACACATTGTAGAGAACTACCGTTGTAGGTGGAGCTGTAGCCATAGATGCTGAATTAGATGAGACCGTCTTGTGGCATATGCGCCTTGGGCATATGGGGGAACACGGTATAAAAGAACTATACAAGAAGAAATTGTTGAAAGTCTTGAAATCATGCCAATTGGAATTTTGCAGGATTTGTGTTCTTGGAAAACATAACAAGGCAAGGTTTAGATAAGCTATACATAAGACAAAGGGTATTCTTGATTATGTGCATTCAGATGTTTGGGGCCCGATTAGAGTTGCATCAAAGGGTAGACATGTGTATTATGTGAGTTTCATTGATGATTACTCATGGAAGGTTAGGGTTTATTTCATGCGTCACAAATCAATTACATTTGCCAAGTTTAAGATTTCGAAAGCTGAAGTGGAAAACTTGATAGGAAGGAAAATCAAAGACTTAAGGTCGGATAATGGGACCTAGTACGCTGATTCTCAGTTTATGGAGTTCTGTGTGGAGCAGGGCATCAAGAGACTTTTTACAGTTTGTTTGACACCTCAACAAAATGGTGTGATAGAATGGATGAACCATACTCTTTATGAAAGGGCTCGATGTCTCAAATTAAATGTAGGGCTACCAAAGAACTTATGGGCCGAAGCAGTGAGTATAACTTGTTTTCTTATAAATGGATCACCAAGGACATCACTAGAGCGTAGAGTGGCAGAAGAGGTTTGGACGGGAATACAATAGACTACTTTGGATTAAATGTATTCAGGTGTCTAGTCTATGTTCATGTATCTAGTGAGGAGAGGTCTAAGCTTGACCTAAAGTATCCATTGCATTTTTTTGGGATATCCAGAGGGTGTGAAGGGGTATAAGCTATAGGACACCCTATGGGACCCAGTGGCAAACAAGGTGGTGATCAATAGGGATGTAATCTTTGACGAGAAGGCTATGGTGAAGCGTACTCAAGAGTGTGATGAACAGAAACAGGAGCCAAAAAGCTGGGGCAGTGATGAACATGTTGTGCAAGTGGAATTCGGAAGCTTGGGGCAACGACAATGATCATGGTCCTATGGATTCAAGGAGCTCAAGCTCGGGAAACCAGCAAGTCAATGATATTCCTATATAGAGATCGAAATGCACTATCAAGCCTCCACCAAGGTATGGATTTGAGGATTTAGTATCTTATGCTTTCCTTACTAGTTGTAATGATTCAACTACATTTCAAGAGGCAGTGCACGGTTAGAAGAAATATAGGTGGATGGGTGCGATGATTGAGGAGATGGAATCACTACATAAGAACCAAACTTGGGATTTGGTGGAGCTTCCAAATGGGAAGATACCGATAGGTTGCAAATGGGTATATAGGAAGAAGGAGACAATTTTAGAAAAGGAATGAGATACATTCAAGGCATGGTTGGTAGCAAAAGGATACTCACAGAATAAGGGGATAGATTATAATGAGATCTTTTCTCCAGTAGTTCTACATACTTCTATCAGAATTGTGTTGGGCTTGGTAGCCTATTATGATTTTCATTTGAAACAAATGGATGTGAAGATGATGTTTCTTCACGGTGACTTGGAGGAACAAATCTACATGGTACAGTTGGAGGGATTCATTGAACCGAGTAAAGAAAATTTAGTTTGTAAGTTGAAGAAATCTCTTTATGGGCTGAAACAGTCTCCAAGGCCATGGTATAAACGGTTTGATTCTTACATGATCAATATTGTCTACAAAAGGTGTGAGTATGACTGCTGCATATATGTGAACAAGCTTAATGATAGTTCTCTTATTTTTTTGCTATTGTACGTCGATGATATGTTGATAGTTGCAAAAGATTTAGCTGAGGTGAATCAGTTAAAGGACTTGTTGTACAAGGAATTTGACATAAAGGATTTTTTCTTGGCCAAGAAAATACTTGGGATGGAGATTCGCTGTGATAGAACTGCAAGGAGATTATGGTTATCTTAGGGCACTTATGTACAGAAGGTGTTAGAGAGGTTTAGCATGGTTGATGCAAGACTGGTGTTTACACCTTTAGTGAATCATTTTAAGTTGTCTATTGTAGTTTGCCCAAGTACGGATGAGGAAATTCAGGACATGTCAATGGTCCCCTATGCAAGTGTTGTGGGGAGTGTAATGTATGCCATAGTGTGTACGAGGCCCAATTTGGCTTATGCAGTAAGCGTCGTAAGTAAGTTTCCCTTTAATCCAAGAAGGCAGCATTGAGAAGCCATCAAATGGATACTCAGATACATATAGGGTACATTAGGATATAACATAATGTTCAACAAGCAACAAGGTTGTCCTTTAGTTATGGGGTTTGTAGATGTTGATTATGTTGAAGATATGGATGATAGAAGGTCTACAAAGAGATATGTGTTTAACCTTTTAGGAGGACCAGTATGTTGGAGATCCATGGTATAGTCTCTGGTAGCATTATCCATGATTGAGGCGGAATATATGGCAGTTGCCGAAGCTATAAAAGAAGCCTTATGGCTTACTGGTTTAGTTTGAGAGTTGGGGTTACAACAATATGGAGTGGTGCTACATTGTTATAGTTAGAGTGTCAATTACTTGGCGAAGAATCAGATATACCATACTAGAACCAATTACATTGATGTGAGGTTCCATAGGGTTTGGGAATTGATTGCTTCAGGTGAGCTCATATTGGAGAAAGTTCACACCTCTGAAAATGCAACTAATACTTTAACAAAATTAGTTACTTTTGAGAAGTTCAGGCATTGCTTGGACTTACTCCATGTCTCCATTTGATAGAAGGGAGACAAACTCAACCAAGCGGTTCAAGTTCAAGGTGGAGCAGTTAGATATGTTTTTCGGGATTCTCCTAAGGGGCGTATAATCACTAAGGTGGAGATTGTTATATTTATGTTTGGATCTTAGACTTAGTGGGATTCACAAAAAAAGGAAGAAAAACATGAGTTTTTGAAGTGTTCTTAAGTGGCAGCAGAAGACTCGTTGACAAGTGTCCTGTACTCATCAACGAGGAGATCCAGAGAGCAAGAAAAATTCAGAGATCCTGAGATATTGAGAGTAGAAAATGGGCTTGACGACGAAGGCCTTGTTCTCTTTGATGAGAATTTTTAGGCTGTGAGCAATTTTTTGAATTTTGAATTTGAAAGTTGGCGTGGTTGGGCAATCGGAGGGAAACCTCCGAAACACTGTTATATATGTCATTCTGGGCATGTATTGAAGGTGTGTGATCATTTTGAGATGTGTATTGTGTACTTTGAGATTTCTATGGTGAAATTCGTATGCCATTGCTTCCGTAGATGAAGGCTTTGCCGAACCATGTAAATCTTGTTGTTGTTCTTGCTATTTATCATTTTCATGCTGTGTTTCATTTACTTGTTGTATTTATTCCACCATAATTCATATTTATCCCATCCATATCCCAACACACTTGGATGTACCCATTTCTCTCCCTAAGGAGGTCTTTTTATAGATCTCCAATAAAGGGAGGGAAAACCCTTTTTGAATTTGAAATTAAAAAATTCAAATTCAAAAATAACTTCCATGACCACTAACCATCAATGGCCAATGTGGTAACTTGACATGTGGCTTCAATAGGATACATGGCATGCCCAAATTCCCTATCTAATCATAAGAAAATAATTCAAATTTTTGATTGTTTTTGGGGACGATCAACCATTTGAAGGAGCGGGTTGACCACTTATAGGGGCGCCAAGATGAATTTGGTGGGAAAGGGGTTGGTTAACTACCTAAAGTGGTCAGCCGACTGCCTTAGCTATTTTTTCTTTTTTCTTTTTTGCACTTTGGCTTTAACTTTTTCATATATTCAACTTGGTCTTTATCTTGAATGGGTAAAAAGTGACTATCGACAATTGCCTCTCTTTTACTAACACTTTTAGTAAAAATGTTAGGAAAATATAGGATGTCTTTCAACCTTCTCATAAAGAAAATAGTATATGTATTGAGCTAACCTTTTTTGGTCTCAATCACTACTTGAGCTAGAATTCAGTGGCATATACTAGTTCCTTTCATGAAATCCTTCATCGAATGTATTCTTTTTTGAAATTTGCATAATTTTCGACAAATTTTGCTAAATAAATTGGGTTTTTGGAAAGGGTTTGAAAAGAGGCAAAGGGTTATAAAAATTAGATGAAATCATCGTTGATTGCATTAAAAACATTTTTTCCCTTTCTTACAACAGGAAACAAGAAATCTTGATCATCATGAATACAATTAATGAATTTTTGAAGACTTTTTCCAAAAAATGCCCTAGTATAGATATTCACATCTTTTCCAAATGTTGATTGATACGGGCTTCTTGAAAAATCCTTAGACTTTGATTATCTTAAAACCTTTTGTTTTATGCAAGTAATTTTCCCTTAAACGCAAAATTGTGACTATATGACAAAACCTAATGTTTCATTTGATAGGTTGCCTATGTACCCAATTTTGAGGATCAAGTCTAGTCATAGTTCAAATTCAATTTCAAAGTCAAAAGGCACCAGAAGACTCAGAGATAAAGAAACTTGCATTTTTATTGATTAATGAAATGAATATTACAAAATTTCATAGGTACAATGCAATACTTAAAGATAAAACTTTTTAATAACGTCTGATATGCAAGGTTGGTCAATCACCCCATTGTCCATATTAGCTAAGATCATTGCACCTCCGAAGAAAGCATTCTTTACTACATAGGGCCCTTCATAGTTTGGAGTAAACTTTCCTTTAGGGTCATTTTATATTATTTGGGATTTTCTTCATCACTAGGTTGCCTTCTTTGAAGTTCCAAGGGTATAATTTCTTATTGTAAGCTCATTTTATATTATTTGGGATTTTCTTCATCACTATGTTGCCTTCTTTGAAGTTCCAAGGGTATAATTTCTTATTGTAAGCTCTGGCGATTCTCTATTGATACAATTGTTCATGGTGTATGGCTTTAAACCTTTTCTCATCGATGTAGTTTAACTGATCTAATTTGTTTTGTACTCGTTCAGCTTCAGTCAATTCAAATACATAAGGACTTTTAGAGACAATATTTTAACCTCTATTGGAACCACTATACCCATCCCATATACCAATGGGTATGGAGTTGCTTATATTGAAATCCTAGTAGTTGTACGATAAGCATATAGTATGAATGGTAACTGTCAATTTTTTTTCCAGAATCTTCTTAACACTTTTATTTGCGGCTTCAACAATGTTAGAATTGGTGCAATCCCAAGAGGGGAAGGGGAGAATTGGGTATTTTAAAAATTTAATAAAATATTTAAACAACTATCAACTTAGTTTATGTTTGTGTTCTAAGTATGTAAAAGCAATCTCAAAATATATAATCGTAGATGTGCGGAAATAAAAGAGTATAGGAAAAGAGAGAGCAAAACCATGATTTTACAAGGTTTAGCGATTCTAGCCTAAATTCTTGCCTCATGACAATCACTATCCACTCCTTCAATAGATGAAGCTATCTCTCTTCTTCACTTGGCGGAGACTCCTTTACAATCCCTCCTTCACCTAGGTGGATGTTGACTTTTTGAGTCTGATCCCTGGTTTTGACAATGACAAACCACAAATATCTTGTGTGCATTCAGTGCTTGAGGAGGCTTAATACTTTAGCGCACAAATAAGGAAGAGATGGAAGCCAGGAGAAACATAAAGACCATATCATATGGCGTATTCTATGACGAATCCAAAGAGCAAAAGAAAAAGAAGAAGACATTTTGCTATTTATTATAAATGCATTTTAGTTTTTATATTTGGTCTATAATATAATGCATCGCATGCATGATGTGGATGATAAGCTCAGGATGATCATAGACTGACCCTAAGGGACTAGCACCTTTCACAGAAACTCTTTTCTTAAATAACTAATTGGTTAGGGTCAAAAATTAGGGCTAAAATGAAGTTTACAAAAACTTCGATCGACCAACGCCAGGTTTTTGGGTTTAATTTAAAAGCTTAGGTCTTAGATTGACCTTAGGACCCCATGCACATAAATGAAAAGTCCTTTAAACTAAAATGTCACATTTATACAAAAAGGGATAAAACTTAGGGTCAAAATTAAGTTTTTGAATTGCCCCGATCAACCAAACCCACCTAGTTATACTCAGCTTGGTCAACCAAACTGAAAAGTTAACCAAAGTTAAAGCTTAAGTCAACCAAATATGTGACAGTATAAATGCCATGGTCGATCGAACCGGTCAAGAAGTCAATGTATTGACTTCGCTCGATCGACTGTTCTAAAATGAACGTGTTGTCGACAGTTGACCGAATTGATACGTGTCTAACCCCCAACTACTTGGTCCACTGAACCTAGTAGTTCAAATTGGCCTTGATCAACCAAACCCTACCTTGGTTAACCGAACCTAGAAGAATGATCAACCAACCTTGTCTTGTTCGATCGAGCCCAATCGCCTTGTGACGGTCGACCAAATGCTCAGTTCGAATGTGCCACGATCGACCAAACTTAGCAATACGGTCGGTCGAACATTTAATATTGTCCACCGAACCTCTTGGCTTGGTCAATTTTTTTATCTCAAGTAATAGGGGTTATTTTTAACTAAACATGGTTAATCTTTTTACAAAATACCAAGCATGTCCCTAACGGTCATATTTTTGCCCAACTCCATATATACCCCCTCTTAATTTATAATTAGTAAGTTGATTGGTCCAAAAACTCTCTCAAATTTTATACTCATTTTTTACTCTCTTTTTATTATTTCTTTGATAAATCTTTCAAAGAGAGCATAGTTTTAAACATCCTTTGGGCATTTGCTTTTACAAATCTGAATCGTTTTTACTCTCATCTTGCATATATTTTCTTATTTTATTTTGAGAGTATTACTTTGGTTTCTCCCACATATTTTATTTGATAATTATTCTTGGGAGTTAATATAGTTTGCTTGTGAATCTTACACATCCATTGAAAGATTCAAAGGCTCATTGGCTTGTGCTTACGAAAATATTTTTTGAGTCTTAAACCCTAGATTATATTCTCTAGCACTTTATTTAAAAAAATATTTTTGGAAAAATTTCGTAATTGGGTGTAAAATCTTTGAGCACTCATTATATACATTCTTATTCAAAGATTATTTTTGTGAAAAACACATTCTTACATTGAGCTTATTTGCATATCATAGGTGAGTGTATTTGTGCATATTGGTGTACACATAAGCTTTTGTTAGAAGCAATTTATTTGTACACAAATATTTTATTGGTTGTATTCCCGATGTGCATTCGGAAGAGGGAGACTAGCCCTGTGAATAGTCCTGAGCTTGCTCAGACCCGGTTAGGAGAGCACTAAACTGGTTTAGACCCGATTAGGAGAACTAGGTGCACCATCGTGGTAAGATATTGTAGTCGGTGCCGCTCCACCCATAAGTGGGCAAAGGATAGTGGAATCCTCTTGCTTGTGAGCTTAAGGCGGGGACGTAGGCATCGTTGGCTGAACCTTGATATCACATCGTGTGTCGCTTTCTCTTTCCCTTAAATCTTTAATTTTCGCACACGTGTGATTAATTATATATTGTGTTGATTGCCTTTCATACATGCATTAATTTGTTGGGAAATACTGAGATTGAAATATCTACTTTTTACATTTGCTCAGTTTAATATTGTTGGGTAATTGACATTCATTTATACAAACCTTAGGTTGTGAACATACTGAACTATTATTTGGACCAAACGTAGGAGAAATTTTTAATACCCAATTCACCCGCTCTTGGGAATACACTAATTCCAATAGGGGAGATGCCTTTACAATCCCTTCTTAACTTAGGTGGAGATGCCTTTACACAACCTCAAGCAAGTTACCCTTTGCTTGACACGATTCACACTCGAACCGTCGTAGTTGAATGAAGAATGAAAGGTGTACAATGAGTGCTCCTTAATTGAGTTGATGAGTACAATAGAAATACAAATCTAATATATTCCCAAATGAATTTGATTGATGCTCAAAGGAGAGACAAGGTGTTCTCTAAGGTTTCAAGAAAAAACAAGTGTGAGAGAACTGGAATGATGTGAATAATAATATCAATATGAATCAATGGTCGAGTTATAGTTGTTGTATGACCGTTGGAGGAGTTTATGTATATTACTTTGAAAAATCTAACTGTTTTCTAGTCGTTGGATCACTTTTTCAATAGATTCAGTCGACTGAATTAGGATTCGATCGCCCGAATCGCCTGTTCGGTCATCCGAGTTCTTGGAGATTTCTTAGATGCGATTTTTCATGATTTTTGGTCGCCTGACTTGTTGATTCGGTCACCTAAGTTCCTGGCAGTTTTCCAAATGCAATTTCTACAATTTTCAGTTGATTGAGTCTATGCTCCGATCGCCCAAATTGCCTAAAATCAGTAATTCTTTTGAGTTTTTCATACTTAAAATATTTTAAACCTTTGAAATGATTTATGCACTTTAATAAAATGATTTCCCATAAAATTTTGAGTGCCTAGAGTCCAACCAAGGTCATGTTTGAGCTTCAAACCATATTCATGGGAAATGTACTTACATTGCTCCTAAATGCAATATACATAACAAATTTCTTCGAGTCTTCAACTTTGATCTTTAAGGGCTCCATGATATTGGCCAAGTAAAATCATCTTTAATGCTTCATGGCTTCCACTTTGCATTAGTCATTGTGCTTACACTTAAATTGCCATTCCTGTGAACACACTTAAAGCACAATTTAGATGCCTTGGTTTGTCATTATCAAAATGGGATAAAGTTTAAAAAGCCAACAAACAAATCCATTCATCTTAGGACAATAAGTGGATGAGTTATGATGTTGGATCCTAAATTGATTGCATAAGTCCTTCATTATCTTATTTTTTAAATTCTAAACATTGTATGAGATGATCTCTTTAGGTAAGCCATATTTGTAGATTATTACCTTCTTGATGAATTTGACTACTACCTTCCTTTTCATGCTTGTACATGGAGTAGCTTCAACCCATTTTGTAAAGTAATCAATAGCCACTAAGATGAAGCAACAACCATTTGATGCTTTAAGTGGAATTAGTCCAATTACATCCATGCCCCACATTGAGAATGACCAAGGAGTCACCATGGAATGTAATGGTACAAGTAGATCTTTTAGCTTATATACATATATTTGGCACTTGTAACATCGTCTAACAAAGTCAATGCAATCAATTTCCATAGTGTCCAATAAAAACCAACTCTTAGGATTCTTTTTGCCAACGTATGGAATGTGAGTGAGTAAAGAAAAACCCTCCATAAACATCCTCCATAATCTGAGCTGCTTCTTTGGCACCCACACATCTCAATAGAGTCATAAATGATCATCTTTTGTATAATGTATCTCCACTGAGGTAGTATCATGAATAACCTTCAAATTGTTCTTTAGTCATTATCATATGCATGTGGCCGATATTGTTGAGTTTTTAGGTATTGCTTGATATCATAACATTATGGCTTCCCATCTACTTCTCCTTCAATGACCATACAATGAGTAAGATCACTTTGTACATCCATTCAAAGGTTGGATTATTTATTCATTGGCAATCCTTATTATAAAAGCCACGGTTGCTAATGCATTTGCAAATTTATTCATCAATCTCAGTAAGTGCTTGAAGGATATGAATCTAAACTATTGTACAATTTCTTTATGAATTTTTAATAGGGTATTACTTTTAGGTCTTCTATTTTTCCATTGCTCCACTTCTTGACATATGATAAAAGTTGAATCCCCATACCCTTAAGAATTTGAATTCCCATTTTTTGTGCAAATTTTAGTCCAGCTATGCAAGACTCATATTTGGTAACATTGTGGTACGATGAATAGTTAGCTTTGCTGCAATTGGAAATTGTTCCCCTTGAGATCATACCAACATTGCCCATATTCCACATCCATAAGTGTTTGTTGCTCTGTCAAAGTACATCTTCCATTTTTTCTCTTCTTGTTTCATGGCTAGGACATCTTCATCAAGAAAACCTAGATTAGATGTTCCCTCTTTTTATATTGCATGGTTGGCTAAATGTTCAACTACCACTTGCCCTTTGATCGCCTTGCATGATTTGTAGACAATGTTATATTTGGATAATAGCGTGCTCCACTAAATTATTATTGTTGAAAAATGTTGGCTTTTCAAAAATATACTTTAATGGATCAATCTAAGAGATCAAATAAGTCACATAATAGAACATGTATTGTCTTAAATTATGAGCAACCCAAGCTAAGGCATAACATGTTTTTTCTACTAGTGAATATCTTGAATCACATTGATTGAACTTCTTTCTAAGATAGTAGATTGCTTTTTTTTTTTTTTTGGTTTCATCATGTTGATACAATATACAACTTATAGCCTTTAGTATAATCAAATAGAGGGTTAATGGTTTCCCAAGTACTAGTGGCATCAATACTGGTGGGTTCTTCAGGTACTATTTGATTTATAAAAAGTGTTAGCTTTGGTGCAATCCCAAGAGGGGGGGGGGGTGAATTGGTATTTAAAAACTTTATCTCATAGGTTAAACTAATCTAACAATCAGTATTACTCAAGCCTAGGGTCTTTCTATGTAATTGCAAACCCAATCAGATATTCAGACAATAAACGTAAATATACAGGTGTAGAAAATCAATTGTGAAAAATAAAACTAACACCAGATATGTTATCAGGGTTTAGCCAATATTGCCTACATCCCCGCCTTGGCACACCCACACAAGGATTACACTATAAGCTCACTTAACGAATGGAGCGGCACCGTTTACAACTAGGTCAATTAACGGGGCTGACCTCAACCTACACCTTACCAGGATGGTGCACCTAGCTTTCCTAACTGGGTCTACACTAATCCGGGACTATTCCACAGGGCTAGTCTCCCTTTTAAGGCTGACGCCTGGAATACAACCAATGTGTATAAAATTTTGCATACAAGGAAATATGCTTCTTCAAAAGCAGATATGTACACCAGTATATCAAGCAATAGTGCAAGCACGAATGATATGTAAATATGCTCAGTGCTCAAATATGTGTGCTAAACACTCAATCAAGTAAGAATAATCAATCAATACAAGGAAATATGCTTCTTCAAAGCAGATATGTACACCAGTATAGCTTAAGTAATAGTGCAAGCACAAATGGTATGTAAATATGCTCAGTGCTCAAATATGTGTGCTAAACACTCAATCAAGTAAGAATAATCAATCAAGATTTAGAGTGTATATCAAAGCAATATTTGAAAAACAATATTTAAATATCACAATATCAGATCAAGGTTTCAAAAATGCTAGCAAGATGATTCAACAACCTTAACCATATGTTCTCAATATACTAAGCACAAGGGATGTTTGGATGCAAGCCTGAAAATGATTTTTGCACACAAAAATATAGGCTAAGGTAACTTGCAATGATAATGCAAGAACCACAAGCCTCTAAGTCTTCCCACACAAGATATATCAAATAAAATCAGTGGAAGAACTTAATGCTTTACTTTCAATAAAAATCAATCAATGAATACAACAAATGAGAGTATGAGCAAATTAGAATGAAGCACAAGCACACTAAATATACTCACAACACTTGAATGATCAAGGAAAATGGAGTGTATGAGTGTATGTGAGTAGTATAGGCTATAAAATGATTTTTGAAGTGGAGAGAATTTTGGCCTTAATGATCTTGCTAATCCTTACTAATTTTTGCAAAGGAACAAGTATATATAGGCAAGGACAGATTTATGACCATTGGGGACCTAATGGTAATTATTAGAAAAGTTTTAAACCTGTTTAAAGAAAATAACCTATTTAACCATTTTAACTACGGTAAATATTAATTCAACCCGAGAGCTTTTGAGTGCCTGATCCAAGGTTCAGGTGCCCAAACAGACATAATACAAAATGGTATTTTTGAGGTTCGGTCACCTAAAAAGTAGTTCAGCTTGCTGAATCGAGCGATTCCTCAAAAAATCGCAGTTCGGGTGCTCGATCTAAAGTTTGGTTGACCAAACTTACATGTTCGGTCGCCCAAGGCCATTTTGAACGCAAAGGTTCGGGCACCTAGTTTGGTGAAAAGTACTCTGATAGGTGTTTAGTCAACCGAGGAAGATATGTTCAAAAATAGTTCGGTCTGCCGAGCACAAGTCAACAAGTTGACCTGTCGACCTCTCACAAGATTTTCAATTAAGTCCAATTTTTTTTCAGTTAATTCCCCTGATATATTTAAGAGATGTTGAGGACTTAGTGCACTATGTGTAGGTACCTAAAGTCCAACTAAGGTCATTTTGAGCATACCTACCTATCATGCGTGATGCAAATTATTACAAGCCATATGGGTGTACAGTCCATAATAAAATTACATCCCAAAGTAAAGAAAATGAATAATAATTACAAAATACAACACATATTTCTTCATTCTTTTGCTTGATCACCGTGCACCATCATGTTGTATCTTTTAGTTCGAATACATGCGTAAGGTAAGCGTAAGGTGAACCTGCATGCAAGCCCTGAGTACAAACATCAGTACCAAGAGTATTTGTCATTATCAAAACTAGGTATGACCTATTAGGTCTACAAAAAGCTTGTTGCAATTCTTCATTCCAAATACAAGGATTATCTTTCTTTAATAATTTGATGATCGGTTCACAAGTAGTTATTAATTGAGCTATAAATCGAGCAATGTTATTCAATCTCTTCAAAAATACTCATACTTACTTTTTAATGGATAGAGGCTCCAACTTCTCTATGACTGAGATCTTAGCTTGATCTACCTCACTCCCTATTTGATTTACTACAAATCTCAATAGATTTTCAAATGTTATTCCAAAAGTTTATTTAGCTAGATTTAATCTTAGCTTGTATTTCCTCAATCTTTCAAATAACTTTTTTAGCACTTGTGGGTGTTCTTCATCTGTCTTTGACTTTGCAATAATATCATCTACATTGATTACGCACTAAAACTGCGTAATTGGACGTTTAACCCGAGCTTTACTGTTTATATTTTTAATTAAATGTCCAAAATTGTCCAATATTTTAATAAAGTGCCAAAATCATCATTCTTGAACTTTATTGCACTGTTTATGAAGTTTGGTAATTTTTTGTCGCAGGAAAATTTCTGGGAATCAAAACCAACACCTGTTTGTATTTCGTGCATAACTTTTCCGTATGAGCTTCGATTGAGACGATTCAAATTTCTAGAGAAAGAGGAAAGGATCATCTACAACTTTTGTGTTTTGAGTTTTTTGATATACGGGCTCCAAAATAGTCATATTTGCGATGAACAGAGAATGAAAAAAATGAAAAAAATCAAGTTGTCGGGTCAACCCTTTCCAAACGGGTCGGGTTAGTGCTATCCGGGTCTAGGGCACCCAATGCCTCCTATTTAAGCTCTCCTGTTTCTTCCCCCAGTGCAGGCAGCCCCGTGAGGGCTCTCCTCTCCTCTTCTTCTTCTTCTTCTTCTTCTTCTTCTTCTTCTTCTTCTTCTTCTTCTTCTTCTTTAGTTTGCTTTGTTTTTTTTCATCTTGCTCTCTTCTCTTCCCTTTACTTTCTCTCCTTCAAACTCTTCTCTCTTCCCCTACTCTTCCTCGCCCTCTGGTTCTCTGTTTAGCTACCAGACCCTCATGGCACAGCAGCTTGCAGCAGCTTCATGGCACAGCAAACAGCAGCCACCACAGCAGAGCACAGCAGCATCCTCTGCAACTCTCGTGCTCCGGCAACCCAAACAGTAGCCACCACAATAGAGCACAGCAGCATCTTCTGCAACTCCGCCCTCTGCACAGCCAGCCCCGACCTCTAGCTCCTCCACAGCAGACCCCAAGCACTCCACAGCAGCCTACTGCCACTACCAGCGACCTCTACTGTCTACAGCAGACCCAAAGCACTCTACAGCAGCTTGCTGCCACTACCAGCGACCTCTACTGTCTACAGCAGCCGAGATACACTCTCACCATCTATCTCTCCTTTTTATTTTCTTTCGTTATTCTTCTTTCTTCATTAAGTTAATTCTTGTTTTATTTATTGAAAAAGATTGGATTTTGAATGTTATTTTAATTTGTTTACTGTTATTAGATTTCAATTAATTGTTTGAATTCTCAAGTATTTTTTACAGTAAATTTTATTCATAGTATTCAATTAATTTAAGATCCGGAGTAGTTCTAAAATAAAAAATAAAATAAAAAAGGAGAATAAAAAATAATGTTTCTATTAAATTAGTCGTCTTTTCCTCTTAAAATTTAATTTCTAAATGAAGATTAATTTAGTTAGGTTCCTTTTTGTTAAAGTTCATACTTTTACTTTTTGGTATCGTTCAAGCTTAGATTTTTTATGTATTTACATTTTGGTTCAGGTTCTTGATTTGTGTTAAAGTCTTGGTTTTTATTGTATGCTTTGAATCTGATTGAGTTTCCATTACATGCTTTAATTCCATGATTAATGTTACCATTTTTAATTAGAGCGTGTTTCGATGTTTCCTTAGGTAGATTAGAGTTTCTATTCTTGCATGTTTTAGTTCCATGTTTTAGGTTTGCAGTTTTTATTAACGCGTGTCCCAATGTTTCTTTAAGTAGACGTAGGGTTTCTATTCTTGTTTTCTTTTATTTAGTGTATGTTAGTTTAGAGTTTTAAATTACGTGTCATTTAATTCATCAAAAGTGAAATTGAACAATCTTGAAAAACCCCGAATCTGAACCAAGTTCAGTGCATTTTTGTTTTCGATTGGGCGAACGTAAACTTAGAGATTAAAACGCATTCCCTGAGGAGACGATCCAGCCCTTGGGTTTAATATTACACGACATAACTCCTATACTTGGGATAGCTTTCAAACTGCTCATTTTTCGAGTGAGTCAAGTTTTGGCGCCGTTGCCGAGGATTGTCGTTCTTAGTCTCAATTTTGCGTTTTTCCTGTCATTTTTATTAGTTTTATGAAAAAAAAAAGCAAAAAACAAAAAAAGAAAAAAATTTTGAGTTTTGAAAAATGACTGCACCTGCACCGCGCACGATAATGGATTTTTTGCAGCTTGAATATGCCACTGCATCCTCTTCCACTGTTTTGCCTTATGATGAGTTTAATTTCATGATGCAGCGCGGGAGGACGTCACTGCTACCCGAGTTCTACGGGACAGAATCTGAGTGCCCATATCAGCACTTAGCAGAGTTTGAATTAACCTGCAACATATTTTTCTCTCATGCTAGAGCTGACGAATCTACTAGACAGAATTTATTTCTTACTACTTTGCAGGATAGGGCACTGATTTGGTTTCATTCCTTGAGACCTCACTCTATCACTAATTGGTCTGACATGGAGCGTGAATTTCTGCATGCGTTTTGTTCCTCACAGAAAACTCAATTTTTGCAGGAACAGATTCTTAATTTTGTGCAGCAGGATGACGAGACATTTCGGGCTTGCTGGGAGTGATTCAAGGATCTACTAAGCACTTGTCCACATCACGGGTTCGACTCATGGAGGTTAGCTGATTGTTTTTATACTGCTCTCACCCCTGATTGCAAATGTTTTATCCAGACTATGTCTAATGGAGAGCCCATCAGCGAGGATCTAGATCAGGTATTATCATTCTTTGATTACTTAGCTGACAATGTCCCACAGTGCAACACACGATACACTCGGGCACCCATGAATGCACACCCTATCAGCACAATTAGTGGTGGTGATGCATATGAACCACCAAAATACCCAGATATTCCTCCGCCTCATTACCAGCCACAACAAATCTCTCAGAGCTGTATGCAGTCAGAATTTTTGGAGGATAGCATAACGCAGATGGCGAACATGCTCCAGCAATTCATGCAAACTCAAGTTGATCATAATAATGAATTGTGGGATACCATTAATACAATAAGCATGCAGTTGGACATCTTAGAAAACGAAGAATTGCCCGTGGAACCTCAGCCTAGTCCTCAAGAGTACCAGCAGCCACACCAACAAATACACAATGTTTCTCTTGAGACAGCAGAAACCACCACCACTTCGAGAAGCAAGAAAGAATTTCCCCAACTTAAGATGCTTATCGTTGAACAACCAGTTGTCCCAGCACTAGAAGTCACGGCTGAACCAGAAGAGGTCAAAGAAAAATCAGAGGAAACGGGGCCAGAAGTGGAGCAGTTAGTTGATGAGGAGACTGATACTCATACGGAGTACCAACTTGTGGTACCTTATACTCCGAGCTTAGAAACCGTGGAACCGTCACTCCCACCTGAATCAGATGTTAAGGAGCCTAATGTGGAGGCAGACTCTTGCAGTGATATAATGATATGTACACCCGATAAAGAGGGTGACCAGTCTGGTGAGCATATAATTTTCAAAGAACCTGGTAAAACCTTTAATGTTAATGCTTCTGAAGAACTGCAGGTAATTATTCCGATCACTTTCTCTCAACCGTTAGTTCGTAAAGAAGTACATTTCCTGGACACAATGTTGAATAAAGACCCTTTCTTATCCACACACGAGGGTCGACCTACACATAAATTGTTTGGTATTTTGACACGCATTAATACATTTGAGGCTAATTTTCGTGCAGGTTTGAAGACTGATCGATTTTGGAGACTCAAATTTGGAGACCCGCCGATGCAATTTATAGACCTGCGGCCACCAGACAAAATTCCTCCTGAGCCTCCACTAGACAATTGTGATGTTTTTCTTTTCCTTATTTTCCTTTTATTTTATCTTATTTTATTTTTAGTTAGTTTTCAGGACCATTTTCTCGTAGTTCGATTTTTGTTATTTTGCCACTCAGGTACACTTTACTTTTCCCGTGCACAGTCATTTCTATTTCCCCTATGCTTTCACATTGAGGACAATGTTCCACTTTAGTTGGGGGGGATGAGCATTCACATGTAACACTGTGCACGTACACGTACCGGGTTTTTAATTTAAAAAAAAAACAAAAAACAAAATAAAATAAAATAAAATAAAATAAATAAAAATCAAAAAGAGAGAGAAAGAAAGGAGGAGCACTGAGGAATTACACTACACTATGCCATGCTTAACACTGTGTATACATTTCACATACTTGCGTATAACTTAAGAATGACACACTTGAGTCAATCATGCGTAGTTTCTCTTTATATGACTTTATGACTCTATGAAGAATTGATTGGTAGTACATTCGTGTTAATTTGGGTATATAATTTCCTATATTTACACAGCATCTCATGAGGCTGAATAAACACATTCACGTGATTCATTGCACTTAGAGTTTCCTGTGAGCACTGAGAGAGCACCTGTGGCGACTATGACACCTTGTGAGATATCCTTGAGCTATTTATCATCCTTTTGAGCGTTAATATCAAATCAGAGTTCATGGAACTCAATTCTCTTTTTCTGGATGATTCCTTTGTACACTAGTCTATGTTTTGATTTGCTAGCCTAGAGGTGACACCTAGTGGGGAGATAGAAACCTAGGTCTTGTAGCCTACTCAAGATGTGAAAACTGAGCCACCCCTAGAGATAGACTTAATTCATGAACTCCTATTTGAGTTCAATTCCCATTGATGGTATGAAGATTACAAAAGAAGTGTTAATATTGTCCTTATTGCTCAAGAAAAGACAGAAAATAAAGAATGAGCAGAAAAAAAGAACAAGAAATACAAATGCGCATGAGATGAAACGCTAATGCCTGATCCACATACATATCACAAAGAATCAAGGACATGACACATATTTTTCACGTATGAAGATTCTTCAACTGATTAATGCCTTAGATGTATTCACAACAAGTTTGTGGAGCTTCCTCTATCCCCAAATTCACCACTTATATTCTATCTATGTGTGGCTTAATTTTATTTTTCTCATGCTTCAACATTCTTAAAAGATTTATGATGATCCAAACTCCTTATCCCATACTAAAGTTTGGCAGAGCATTTTCATTGTAATCAACTATGTCCTCAAGGCTCAAAATTGGTTTTTTGTAGGGATAAAATGAACAATTGATAGCTTTAGTGTATTCCCAAGAGGGGGGTGAATTGGAATTTAAAACTTTTTTCCTAGGTTTCACCTAAATAGCAGCAATACATACACAACCTAGGGTTGTCTACCCAAATGCGCAGATAAGTATAATATGCAGAATTTAAATCATGCGCATCATTTACACAATAACATACACGTGTGGTAAATATAAAGTATGGAAATATAAACAGACACACGATATGTTATCGGGGTTCAGCCAACTGTGCCTACGTCCCCACCTCTAGCTCGAAAGCCCGAGGATTCCACTAATTGCTCACTTAATGGGTGAAGTGGCACCTAATACAACTAGGTCAATTTGTATAGGGCTAACCTCAACCTTTACAAACACTCCTTGTGGGGCAACCCCCTCAGGCCACGCCTGGAAATACAACATTATTTTTCACAAGATAACATGTACAGTGATTATGCTTCTCAAGTAAAGCAGATATGTACCCAATTACGCACAAGTAATAATCAATCCACACCAAACATGTAAGAACTGTAAGCTCAGTGGTGTATATGTACAATTCTACACTCAACAAGATATGATCTAGCGCTAATATACTCAAGAGTGTTTTAATCAAGTTATTTCTTTGAAACAAGTCATAAAAAATATCAATAATGAATCACAGTTTCAAATATGCTCCAATAATCTTTAAATCAACTCAAAAATGTTTTCATCAATGAAATATGCTCAAGAGTTGTTTGAAAGAATAATATAGCTTGTTATAAATATTTTGCACACAAAAGAATAAGCCCAAATGAGTATTGTAATGATAATGCAAACTCACTTAACTATATGATTTTTCCCAACCAAAGATTTACCAAATGAAATTGAGGGAAAAATCAAGGTAAACCCTTAATATGAAAATCACAAGCACAAGAGCAAGTGAGGGTTTTTAGCAAGATGGAATAATCAATAAAACACTCACAGAGCTATATTTCTTAAAAGAAT
Source organism: Malania oleifera (assembly GCF_029873635.1). Classification (NCBI taxonomy): domain Eukaryota; kingdom Viridiplantae; phylum Streptophyta; class Magnoliopsida; order Santalales; family Ximeniaceae; genus Malania; species Malania oleifera. The sequence goes on from NC_080420.1 coordinate 73,430,594, forward strand.
GGATGTATTATGAGTGTATGGGCTTGGAATGAACAAATAGGGTTTTGAAAATTGGAGAGATTTTTTGTCTAATCCTATTTGCTAACTATCTCTAATATAAGTAAATGAACCCCTATACATAGAGAGAGGGTAATTATGGCCGTTGGGGGATACACAAGGTATTCTTAAATTTGTTTAAAAAGGTTTAGTAAAATTAACCCTATTTACTTAATTTTAACCCCAGTAGAAAATAATTTTAGCCGCGAGATTCAGGTGGCTGAACCGAGGTTCGGTCGCCCGAATAGACTCATCTTGAAAACCCATTTTAAACAGTTCGGTAGCCCATGTGTAGGTTCGGTAGCCCAAACAAAAGTCAGTAGTATTTACCGCATGGTTTGGGTGCCCAGTGCAAAGTTCGGCTAACCGAACTTGCCAATTCGGTCACCTGAGCTCAATTTGAACATGTCATTCCAACGCCCGAGTAGTTGAAAAGTGCCCTAACACAGGTTGGGGTGCCCGAGGACGATACGCTCAAAACGAGTTCAGGTGCCCGAACACAAAGTCAACATGTTGACTTGTTCGGTCGCCAAAGCTGTTTTACACGGCCTGGGTTCCGTCGCCCGAACCCTCTCAACATTTTCCATTCAATTCTTTTAGCCTTGATTTGATTCCCCTGATATATTGGAGACTTTCTTATGTGCAAGTTCTGGGACCAAGGGTCTTTCCTAAGTCTTTTTAAGGTATGTCAAAAAACCTGGCGTCGGTCGATTGAAGGGTATTCCCTAAGGTCTCTATGGTCTTTGAGCTTTAATTCCTGCATGCATGCCATGCATTAATTATTACAGACCGTTCCTATATTACTATTACAGACCCATATAATATAAATTACAACAAGAAATAATTTTCTAGGTCTTTATGCTTTGCTTTCATGTGCCATTACTTGATCTGTTACAATGAATCTGCACATACACTTAAAAGTCATCAAATATCTGAGTATTTGTTATTATCAAAACCGAGTGTGACCCATAATGTCAACAACTACTAAAAAGATAAAGTAAAAAAGATAAGACTATTAATGAAATATCTATCTTTAGACATAAGTCAAAGTAAGATAGAGTTTTTTTTTTTTTTTTTTTTAGCAAATTATGTGTACTTGGATAGGACCTCAATAGTCTAATTATTAAATAACCTTGATGTAAATTTAGAAACATCTAGTTGTTTCTTCTCTCAATTAACCATGTTGATGGATAGCTGATCTTGAAATAATTATACTAACTCAGTTTTTTTTCCGCAGGAACAGTCTCCAACCCTTGGTGTATCATGCACGAAGACTTTGGAAATGTCTAGAAGATGTGAGAGATCACTAGTCGAGGCTCATTAGGATTTATTCCTTTAATTTTAGCCATTCTTCTCTCTTTGCGTCAGAAGTATGCTTCTGCCCTATCCTTTTTGGTTGGTTGAAAGCCCAATCATCTTGGTGGCTCTTCAATGTTATTGGTTCTATTATGCCCCTTTTCAAGTTCATATTCTTACTTCAGTGTTTGTCTCGCACTCATCGTACTAAGTTCTATGAATTTGGGTTTAGGTGCCAGCCCATGGTCTCCTCTAGTCATAGGAGATGTAATTTCTTATATATTAAAAGGATAATCTGTTTCAGTTTTAATATATAGTATTATTTCAAGTTTCAATGTCCTGATGCTCTTTTCACCTTTCATAGTAATCAAGTGTTCTTTTGAAATGATTTTTAGCTTTTGATAAAGGGATGACGAAACTGTCCTAGCTGTATAGATCCATAGCCTTCCCAATAACATATTAAATGAAAATGCATTCTATAATACTTGAAATGCTACTTTGAAAGTACAAGGTCTAATTTCAATGTTGAGATCAATTTCTCTTACTATCTGTATCATGGTCTCGTTGAAGGCTCTAACTGTTAAATTACTTTCTTTATGGTTAACTTGTCAATTCCTAGTTTTAGTAGCATTGAGTATGGAAATATGTTAGCTTTGGTGCAATCCCAAAAGGGGGGGGGGGTGAATTGGAGATTTAAAAAAAATTTCCTCATAGGTTAAACTAACCTACCGATAGTATAATGCAACCTAGGAGCAATCCAAGTATATATGAAATTATAGATACGATTTATTAAACAATTTTCAGTACATGCAGCACAATTTCAGTATTTCTAGACTAGATACAATGTAGTGTCAATCAGATATGCAGTATATTCGGCGGGAAAATTTAATCAAGCACAAAGCAGAATATAATGTAGGAAATGTAAAAGTGACTGATATCGGGGTTCGGCCAATCCTGCCTATGTCCCCTCCTTGGCTCACCAGCACAAGGATTACACTATGGGCTCACTTAACGGGTGGAGCGGAACCTAAATATAACTAGGTCAATTACCACAAGGCTAACCTCAACCTTTACAAACAATCCTTTTGAACTAGATTACCACCTCCTCAGGCAACGCCTAGAATCCAATCAATGAATATGAAATTTTGCGTACAATTTTAAGTGCAAACACAAGCATATATGTACTACAATATAGTGCAGATAAATATGCACTCACAAATGATATGGATTTAATGCTCAGGTGAGATCCAAAATGTAAACTCTCTAAGATGTGTGAGTGTATGTATATGTGAGAGTTCAACCTTTGATTCAAGATAAGATATTCAACACAAAAATAATCAAAGGAAGTTTAACACAATCCAAATCAAATATCTCAAGGATATTCTAAAAGTAAAGCACAATAGATATTTTGGATTGAAGCTTGCAAAAAAGAATATCAAAGAATATATGCAAGCTTTCAAGTCTTGCAATTTGAATGTCAAGACTAGCAAGCTAAAAACAAAATCTTCCCAATCAAATATTTATATATGAAATATTATGGAAAAGATTAAACAAGCAAGAACTCTCAAAAATAGATTTTCAAGTAAGTATGATTTCTGCCAAGGAAATGATTTGAAGTGATGCACAATAACTTAATCAATCTCCCTACACTTTGCAATTGATTTGATTAAGTTATTGTGCATCAGTTCAAATCATTTCCTTGGCAGAACTTTGCAATTGATTTGAAAGTTAGGGAACAATAAAGAAGAGCTCGCTTTGTTAAAAATGATTTTGCAAATAAGATGTAAGAGAGTATAAATAATTTTTGCTTGAAAAATGGTAGAGTATGAGCAAATAGAAGTGTAAGAAATTGAGAGAATATTGTGCTAATCTATTGCACTTGAGACAAATGAGAAGGTATAAATAGTTTCTCCTCAAAAAGTAACGATTGGGACTCAATAGGGATCATTAAAAATGTTTTAAACTAGTTTAACCCAAATAACCCCGTGTTACCGTAGTTAAAATTATTTTAACCCGAGAGTTTCGGGTGCCCAAGCCATAGGTTCGGTCGTCCAAACACTCATAACAGGAAAAGGAAAATTTGAAGTTCAGGTGCCTGAAAATAAGTTCGGTTTGCTGAATCGAGACGATTTTCCAAAAGACCACGGTTCAGTTGCCCAGTTTAAAGTTTGGTATGCCAAACTCATGTATTCGGTCGCCCAATGCTATTTTGAACTTGAGATTCGGGCTTTCGAGTTGTTGGGAAAAGTTAGAGTAAAGGTTTGGTCGCCCGTGGACACTATGGTCAAAATGGTTTGTCGCCCGAAACCAAGTCAACGTTTTGATTAGTCAAAGGTTCGGTCGCCCGAAGTGTTTTGAACATTAGGGGTTCAGTCACCCAAAACCACACAATTTTTACGCTTTAAATCCAAACTTAAGCCAATTAATTCCCCTGATAATATATGTTATGTTGGGGACTGTGTTAAGTGTGTGTGCAAGGACCTAAGGTCTTTTGAATTAGTCCCAAAAACCTGGCGTCGGTCAACCGAAGGGTGAACCCTAAGGTCACTCTATGGTCTTGAGCATTAAACCTACCATGCATGTTATGCAGTTAATACAAACCATATTATATTACAAACTCAAATGAATTGAATGCTATTACAACAATAAAAGAGTCTTCATTCCCTTTGCTTCTTCAAGAGCCATATAAAGCTTGAACTTTATGGTCCGTATATCTTCCTTGAGTTCCTACCAATAGTGCATGCTCAGGATGAACCTATTCAAGAGACTCAGTGCATAGGTGAGAAACATTAGTTTTGTTATAATTAAAAAGGGATCAGACTCGTAGAGTCAACAAAATACATTTAATGTTGTACCATTATCAACTAGCACTTTTGATACGATCATCTGACCATGTTTTACTACAATGTGTAAAGAACTTACATGACCTCTTCATTATGCTGGTTTTTCATCATTTTTGTATGTTATATTAGTCGTCAATATGGAGTTAACCAAGTCCTCAAATTGTTCAAAGGATAAATTTTGAAGAACATAAGCTTCATTTAGAACCATTATCAACCTATTTATATGACTTTCAGAAGATGTAAGCAAATTAAGTATGGATATTTTGGTTAGAGTCTTATTTAGTTGTTCCACTATACTGTAGTCACTGATCTTAAGTTGTTGTAAGAACTTGACTACTTCCTCATCACTAACTTCTTAGGTCTTTTCCTTCTTAGGTTCCTTTTCTTTGTTTTCAACAACCTTAACTTTTCCTTTCCTTTTTTTTTTTTTTTCTAGTTCTTCTAGAGTATAACATCGCTCAGTTCTAGTCATACCACTCACACTTGAAAAATTAGTAATATTAGTTTCTCCCTCTAAACTTGTTACCTCTACTTCATATTTCCACAACATAGCCTAGTTTGAGGAATATATAAATGGTATGGGTGACTTGATGGTTATGGATTCCACACTAGCTTGAGATGCTACATAGCATTGGAGGTACATTGGCACATAGGCAGTAGTGATAGATGGTGTAGCATTTTGGACTTCACAAACTTTTAGTACATTAATGGAAGTACTTCTATGATCTAGTAATGGGTTAGTTTTGATGTTAGGATTTGAAGCATCTCTAACAGGTTGGAACTTTAGGATATTAGCATCAATCAGATCTTTGTACTCTAAGTTTGAGAGCTAGATAAGTGTTTGTGGCATGTCTAGGTGCGTTCATATGGTATTCATATGAAACATTTGGATTTGAGAACATCATGTTTTTCCATAGTTTCATAGGTATATGTACAATCTTCCCTTAGGATATCAATTAACGGTGCAAATCGATCAAGGGCATTGATAGTGTGGTAAATTCTCTTATGTATCTAGGATTGAAATTATTTTTGTTAAGGTTTATGTTTGATGGATTTGGAGTAGGTTGTTTCACAAATGATGGGTATAGTTGCATAGGTACAGACAACTTGGGTAGTTTGATTTTGTGCCTTTCCTTAAGATATGACACTAACTTACCCTCTTTCTTCTCTTTCTTGATAAATATCTTCTTTGCAATAACTTCCTCAACTATTTTTTTAGTAGGGTGTAATAGATTAACTTTCCTGATTTCATTCCACTTTCAATTCTCTCTCCAATTGCCACCACTATTGCGACGTTGCATAATTTTTTAGGGATAAACACATTATAATACATTCCTTTTAGATTCCCTAAAAAGGTACTCATAATTTTCATGTCAGATAAAGGCATATTCACTTGTGTTGCAGCCTATCTCCATCTCTATGTATAATATTTAAAGGTTTTAAAACTTTTCTTCTCTATGTTTTGGAAACTTATATAGTCCATGAAACATCAATATTGAATTGGAATTATTTTAGGGATAAATTATCTAAATCCCCCCCTTTCTAAATTTTTCTTTTATCCAACGATGCATACTACCTTAATGCAGCTCTAGTTAAGCTTTCATGGAAGAGGTTGTTGGTCTAACGTGGCTTGCGAATATTATTTTGATGATAAAAAATCAAGGGTATTTAACATGTTTTGGTTAAAGTGATGATGTTTCAGGAATCAAGTATATGAGTTCAAGATTAAGTAATCACAAACCTTATTGAAAGATTACATTCTAAGGACAAGTTAAAAAATGAAAGCTTAAAGAGTATGAAAGCATGGATTCAAAGATGATTTGATGAAAGCTTAAAAGAGTATTGAAGCTCAAAGTGAAGATGGACTCAACAAATGAAAAACATGAAGGCTCCGAGCTTAGAATGTTTTTAAGTATTAAGAGAGTCTTTATGTAAGTACTTCATTCAAAAGTCAATATGGATTCTTTGAAGCTTATTAGATTTTAAATTGACTCAGAGACCGTATTTTGAAAAACCCCAGAAAATATTTTCAAGAGTCTCAAAGTGTTTTGACAAGTATAAAAGAACACAAAAGATTTTGGAAACAAAATAACAAAACAAATTTTTTGAACTGTCCAGGCGACTGATGCCAGTCGACTGAACTTTATACAGAACAAAATTGGGCAAACGGTAAAGGCCCAGTCGATTGACTTTGGCGAGCCCAGTCAACTAACCCTAGCGAGCCCCGTCGACTGACCCTACACTGACTTTAAAATTTCACTTTTTTTTAAAGGCCTGGGTGACTGACCTCTTGAGTCTAGTCGACTGACCCTTTGAAATTCAAAATTTTAAAATAACAGGAAGTTTCCAAATTTGAGTTTTTGAAATTTTAAACGTTATGAAAACTTGGGAAATGCTTCTAGTCACTTGGGGAAAATAAAATACACTTTCTAAACTCTATAAATACCCCCCAAATCAAAATATTTCACACACCAAGAATTAAAATCAATCATCAAGCCTTATTGCTTACAATCTTCAAAAGCTCTCTTGCTCATATACTTGCTGAAATTTTCTACTGAGTCTTGCTGAGATTTTCTCACCAATCTTTGCGCACAAATTATGATTCTTTAAATCAAAGGAAGAAGATTATGGTGATATATTTCTAAAGCTTCAAATACTCTATATTTTATATTTTGATTTGAAGTATATAGCTGTGCTTTAAACTTGTACTAATCAAGCTCTTGTTGAGAGTATCTTTTTACACTGAATTCTCTTGTTGTTTTGTTGATGGTTCAGGATTGTTGAATCATTATACCAAGCGTGGGGTATCGCTTGGAGAGGAGGGCTCTATCCTATTGAAGAAGTGTTGTAAAGGTTTGCTCTGCCCATAAAGGAGTCGTATAGTGGTATCCTTAGGTGTGTCACCCAAGGTGAGGATGTAGGCGGGGATAGTCGAACCTCATAAACTCTCGGTGTCACTCTCTTCCCTACCCTATTTAATTTTATGCACATATATCAACTGCATGAATTAAATATCAAATTGCTGAAAATTAATTTGCTTTTGGGAATTGCAGAAACAAAAAAGGAGTACGTTAGTTGATCAATACATATTGTGGAAACCGTAAGGGAGTACACTGATTGATTAACACCCAAGACTCATTAATATTGAAAGAAGTTTATTTAAATTCTGAGTTTTGGAAGCTTGGTTGAATTCTTTATTTATTTTCATATTGAAATCCAGCTTATCTTGTTGAGTGGGTTGTCATATTCAAAAGTTGAATCTTGGAAGCATTGCTGGAATTGATATATTGTTTCATATTGTAAAGCTAATCTTGGTTGATTGAATTGGTTTTATTGGGTGTTGATTTAAAGTGCTGAAATAAGTCTTGGAAAATCTACAAAGTATTAAATTTAGTATTCTCATTCATAAAGACTTATAATTGAATTAATTCTCAGCTGAACTTGTGATTGTTGAAATTAAAAAGAATTGAGAAAGAATTAATAAAAGAGGTTATAAATAAATTTTTATAATCCCAATTCACTCCCTTTCTTGGGAATACACCTTCCTTTTCAATTGGTATCAGAGCGAGGTTGTAATAAATCTTAACCTAGAAACTACATAAAGATCTCTATGCCACACCTAGGTGTATCTCCTTTTGCTGAGGGTCAATCCTCAACTAGGGCTCCTATTTTCTGCGGTGTAAACTACACCTTTTGGAAACAAGGAATGAGAATCTATTTACAAACCATGGATTGGAAAGCATGGAAAGTCATCACACATGGTGACCACATCCCTACTAAAACTGTTGATGGCAAAAAAGTGCCTAAAGAAGAAAAAGAGATGACCAAAAATGATTTTAAAATGCTACAAGTAAACTCAAGTGCAATGAATGCACTATATTGTTCTTTGGACGTAAATGAGTTTAATAGGGTCATGGCATGTAAATTAGCCAAAGAAATATGAGACAAACTAGAGGTAACCAATGAAGGAACCGTTGATGTGAGAGATAGTAGAATCGACATGCTTACAAGCGAGTTTGAGGCATTTAGGATGAACCCGGATAAGAATATCACTAGCATGTACACTAGGTTTACTCATATAATAAACTCTTAAATGCTTTAGGGAAAAATTACTCAACTTATGAAATGATTTGGAAAATCTTTAGAGGACTTCCTCCGATATGGGAACCTATGGCCACAGCAATCATGGAAGGAAGAAACTTCAAAAATACTTCTCTTGAAGAATTGATTGGATCCCTTCTTACATATAAGATGGCAATAAATGAAAGAAATTCTGAAAATAACAATAATAAAAATCAATAGCCCATTAGGCTGCCAAAGAAAACTCTAGTGACGAAGACGAAGATAATGAATTAGAAGATGATGAACTAGCCTTCATTATTAGAAGACTTGTAAAGTTTTTCAAAAAGAACAAGAAGTTCCCTTGGAAATTTAAAGGATCAAAAGTTGATAAAGGAGAAACAAATAAAAAGGAAACCAAAAATGAACCTCCTACTTGTTGTAACTGTAAAAATGTTGGGCATATTAAACCTGATTGTCCATAGCTGAAGAAAAACAAGAAAAAGAAAAAGAAGTAATGAAAGCTACATGGGATGATACAAGCTCAAGTGAATTGGAGAACAAATCAAGTGAACAAGAAATGGCAAACATATGCATCATGGCTCACAATGCTGAGGTAAATGCCTACCATAGTTCATCTGAAGAATCCAGTGATGAGTCATGTAGTGATTCATGTGATAGTATGCCTTTATACAAAGAAATTCAAGCTGAATTATTTGCCTTACATAATAAATTCATAAAAGTAACTAAAAGAAATATAGCTTTGAAAGAACAAAATGAAACACTCAAAAATCACCTAGAAACCTCAATATTTGCTGAAAAATAAAAAGACACACATCTTCATGATCTTATGAAGAAAATAAATGAGATGTCTCAAGAGTTCGTAAAACTTCAAGTAAATGGTGAAAGCAAGAAATAATTAGAAATAAAAGATCTTAAAAGTAAAATTGAGGATAAGGATAAAAGCATCTACAATTTTACGAAAGGAAAGGAGAACTTTGAAAAGTTGATTGGAACCCAAAGAATGTCGTTAGACAAAGAAGGAATTGGACATAATGGAATTGAGAACAAAGAGAAAAAGAATCTATATATGAGATACTTTGTAAAGGAATGAAAGTACTATGCAAGCACATCTTCCACAAATATCTATGAACACACTATGTGTTTCTTATGTAAGAAAAAGAGACATGTAAAATTTGAATGCCCATTTAAAAGAAAGAATGTTAAAGTCAAAAAAGTATGGAAAGTCAAAGATAATAAATCTGAAATAAAAAGACCTAAGAAGGTTTGGGTACCTAAAAATAACACATTGAACCCTTCTTGTAGGTATGCTTTAGGACCACTCCATCAAAGGACAAGCGGTACTTGGACAGTAGGTGTTCAAGGCACATGACTGAGGATAGAACAAAATTCACCACCCTAATGCAAAAAGATGGAGGGTATGTCACCTTCGATGACAACGCTAAAGGTAAAATCATTGGAATTGGAAAAATAGGTAAAGTATTGACCCTATGGGTCATACCTTATTTTGATTATGACAAACACTCAGGTATTTAATGTCTTCCGAGTTGATGTGTAGGTATTTTAATTGGCAGATCATAATGATAGCACAAAGAGGAATTGAAGTTGAAGACCTAATATATGTTGTATTTTATTTCATTATTATTTAAAGGGTCTGTAATAGTAAATAGGGCTTGGCTTGTAATAATCACACGTGTCACCTGCATGATTTGATAAGTAAGCTCAAACTAAAAAGAACCTAGAAATGACCCTAGGAAACTCACACATGCACATATATAAATGGTCATTTGAATAGGGTCATTGCATGCTTAAACAGGACCGAAATGTATGAAAATTACATGTTCGGTCAACCATACTCCCAAGTACAAAATCCTCCCGGTTAACCGAACCAGACTGGGTCAATAAATTAATCATAGCCCGGTTGATCGAACTTGTCTAGTTCACTTATACCCGGTCTACCGAACTCCCTAGGAGTCAACATAATTGACCTTTTGGTCAATCGTTCCAAAATTGCATGCCAACTACCTGGTATACCGAGTTCTCACATATGGAACTCAATGGTCTAGTCGACCAAACTTGTTAATTCATTTGATTCCCGATCGACTGAACCACGCTAAAAAGGAAAATTCGCACTGAACCTCCAAGTCCGGTCAACCAAACTTGTAGTTCAATTAACACTTGGTCGACCGAACTTGCCTTGGTCGACCAGTGTTCTCGGGTTGCTTCAAATATTTTATCGCAGTTAATATTTTTAAACGGGGTTAATCATATTAAAATATATTAAAACTTTCCTAATAATTCCATATGTGTCCTAAACGGTCATATTTTTGGGGAAGTATATATATACCCCCTCATTTGGAATAATTAGCATCGAATTAGCAATCTTGATTAGGAAAAATCCTTTGAAATTCAAAAATCTATAATACTCATTTTTGAGCCTCCAACACTCATTCTTACCTGATCTTATTGTTCAAATATCTTTGTAAATATGATTTGAGTGTTCTTGCTCTATAGGTTTGCTCTCTCAAGTTTGTGCTTGTTTGATACTATTTTATTTGAGAGCAAAACCTCAAGTGTTCTTAGGAAACTTTATTAATAAGTCTTTCCTACGAAGACTTCACTTGAACTTCTAAGTACTACATTGTCATCACAATATCTTAAGAAGTTCTTATTTGATTTTGGTTGCAAAAATATTTTCAAATCATTTTCAATTATATAGTGTGTTTCATTTTGAGAAATCTTTGAAGAGATATTTTTCTATGTTCTAAAGATCTTTGTTGCAATATTCCTTGAGTAACACTATTTGTTGAACACAAAGATCAAATCTTTTTTTGTAAACCAAATCTATACATCACTTGAGCTTTATACGTTGAGAAAAACCATTTGTTGACATATATGAAGCTTGGCTAATATCTTTGTTTGAGAATTGTGATTGAATATATTGTGTGATACAAAGATCATATTATTTGCACTCTCATGCACTGGTTGCAATACTTGCACAAATCTTTGAGAGTAGACACTAAGACTACACTGAGCTTATCATATCTTATCATTTGGTAGTGTATGTGATGGATTATATTGGTACATATTAGCTTATGTAAGAAGCATTTCCGTGTACACAAAAATTGTATTTCAAATCTATTGTATTCTAGGCATGGGCCTAAAGAGGGAGACTAGCCCTATTGAATAGTCTCGGACTAGCTTAGACTCGGTTAGGAAATCTAGGTGTGCCATCCTAGTAAGGCGTGTTGGTTAAGGTCAGCCCCTTGAATTGACCCAAGTATAACTGGTGCCACTCCACCCGTTAAGTGAGCCTTTATTGGAATCCTCGGGTTTGTGAGCTAGAGGCGGGGATGTAGGCATAGTTGGCAGAACCCCGATAACATATCTTGTGTGCACTGTTTATCTTTCTACAATTTACATTTCTGCACAAGTATGTTATAGTTCGTGAATGTTGTGCATGATTTTAATTTCCGCACATCATATTTATCTGCGCATTTGGAACTATATAGACAGACCCTAGGTTGCGAATATGCTGCTGTTAGATTAGCTAAACTTAGGAATAAAATTTAAAATTCCAATTCACCCCCTCCCTCTTGGGAATACACCAAAGCCAACAATTAATATCAGTGCCTCATTGCACTAGACTTAAACATTTTTGCAAAAGGATCGCAATGGCTCAATTTGGTGTATCCCCATTCGGAGTGAGATGATCACCTTCCAGTCCTCCATCATTTTGTGGTGTTGATTACACCTGCTGGAAAACTAGAATGAGCATATTTGTAAAATCTATGAATTGGAGGGTCTGGCAAGTGATTGATAAGGGAATTTGTATGCTTGTAGAAAATGATATTTATTTGATGCATGCAAATTCATATGCCATGGTCATGTTATATCTTGCATTAGATTCTAATATTTTTGTTGAGTTTATGGCATGTCGGACAGCAAAGGATATCTGGGATGAAATCGAAAGGAAATATGGAGAGTCCCAGAAGAATGAGACCACCACTCAAAGAGTGGTAAGTGATAGGGAAATGGCATTAACAAAAGAAGAGGTATAGGATTCTAACTCAAACTCAATTGATGACTTTTATACTGAATGTTGTGTTGTATCAAATGATGAATCGTCTGTTGAATTTCATGATAGTTTTGTTGTCTATGTATGCGATGATTCATATGAAAAATTTTGATAATGAGTCATCGACTCTTTCTGATAATGATACTGTATGCATTGATTCATGTGATAGTTATAGAGAAAAATCTTGTATTGAATCATGCTATGGGTTTTATGATGAAAACATGTCATTGAACAGGAAACTAGAAAAGGAGTCATTTAAAATTCATAATTCTCTAGTTGGAATGTCTTATCATAAAACATTTCTGAAAATTCAAAACAAAAGGTTGGCTAAACAATTAGAGGAATTAAAAGATTATCATGCCACCTTAGAGAAGAAAAGTATAAAGAAAATATTGAAAATAATATGCCAAGAGGAAGAAATGGGAAGTGATAAACCCTCAAATCGTAAAAAGAAAAATCTTTTCAAAAAGGGTTCAAAGTCACTTAACAAATCCCATACAAACTTTTATGCGTCATTGAGCAAACATAAGATTAGTAAGCATAGCCTTTCACGAAAATTCAAAACTTGCTTACAACATAAAAGAAAGGGGCACAGTGGGTTTAATTGTTTAGTTGGAGGTGTCAGAGGCTTAGAAAAAGAAATCAAATGAATAATAATGAAAGCAAACCCCATAGGACCTTTGGAAAAATAGATCTAAAGTAATATTGCATAATCATTTAATCCATCCTTAGTTTCTAGTTTTAGGGGTAGTGATGACCAAAACACTAGGAAGTGGTCTTTACTTAAAATATCAAATCTTTAGAGAATCACATCAGTGTGGAAATACATGTAATATATCCAACCTAAACTCAATGCATATATATCATAATGATTGGTGAAAATATGAAAACATTGGTAGTTTGGTGAAATAAAATCCATTTCCAAATGGACATGGCATCTATGCCTAGTATTTAATTCAAAATGCTTAACCCATGCTAACATGAAAATCACAAAATTAAGCAACTGTTGTCCATTGCACAAAATTGAGTGTTAGGGCTCTATCTTATATCATATATCACTATACCCTAAACTCACTTTTGAATATGAAAAGCCTAACTCAAAATTAAGTCATCACTCTAGGCTTAAAGCACTATTAATCATAAATGACTAATATATATTGAGTGTTTCTCATAGCTATAACCAAATTAGAGGCATCCACTAGGGGATTGTTCCCTTTGAGTTTAAATTATAAATCCTTTAATTTTGGTTTAATCCCTTCATAGGAAATCTTTACCAAACCACGATCATATCAGGTATAGATTCATCCTTTCCTTGGTTTATATTCTTGTTCGAAATTGTGATAATATCTAAAGGATACTTTCCAATAACCAAAGAGCATTGTTCACAACATTCACATATCCTATATGCTCTTTGCCCAAGCATAGACATGATTACCATCACAAGAATATTTTGAAAAATGTCCTGACTATCCTAAATACTCATCTGTACCCATTAGTGATTTAAATTTTTTAAAAGTATTTATTTATCTTCCCTTCACAAGCTCTCAAATCATTAAGTCATATCATTTAGAGCTTTATGTACTTAGAGATGAGTTAAATGGCTAATATGATCGCCTAGGTCTCAATCTAGAGGAATGTATATTCAAGTAGACCTATGCATGTGCAATTTCAAGTCAAAAGCCATTCTAGCTCGAGCCTCTCTCACATATTGAAATATTATAAGAAAAGAGGCAAACATAGGCTTGTCACACTTAAACGAATATACATTGTGACTTTTTGGTCAAATAAGCCCAAAACATTCCCGTCATGATATAATCACTAAAAATCTTAAAATGCTTGGCTAAAGAATTTGAAAAATAAAAAGGGCATGATTTGGTTGTGTGCATTACTCAGGGGCAGCATTACTCTTTCATGACTATAAAAATTAAATGCTCTCATTATCATATAATACCCATGCCCATACGCCTTTATGAATTAGAGCATTGCACTGAACTCATGTCTATCCTCCACTCTCTACCATTTATATTCTATGATGGATAGATTATATTTTATGAATTGTTGTTTGCTACCTCATTGCATACTTAGTCTAGAATGCCTCCTGCATGGCGGATGCAATTGATGAGAATTGCATGGTGGTAGTAGATATAGGTTCTCTTGTGACTTGAACTTAATTATAAATTGCTTAATTGAACCTATCAAGTACATGTTTTATGGGAAAATGTCCGATTTACACACGGCATGCTGCCAAAATTTTGACAGGATTTTTCCCAAAATAAAACCTTGTGCTAAATATGATTATGATAAAATTAATGTTAAAACATTTTTTAAAGGGTGAGTGAAACCAAATAGATAATTTAAACTTCATTCTAGCATAATCATCAACTGTTTAGAAAGGCTTAGATCCATCCCTATAGGAAGCACATAAATGATCCATATGCATCACTTTCATCTACTGAATATCGAGTCTCTTGAGAATACCCCAAACATTATATCCAGTGCTTAAAGGCTTGTGATTTGATATGGAATGTTCTTGGGTCATGAACATTATTGCACACCTCAATATATACTCTCTTATGCATCTATGATCTATAGGGACAACTATACTAATCAAATGACAACTGTAATTGACAAATACTCAGTATAGTTGATGTTAAAGATTTGGATTGATGGCTTATACTACTAAGTATAATGGAATTAATTTTTAGTCAGTATAAGCAACTGTGTTCATCTAAGCTCGTACTCCAATTTATAGGAGGAGTCCTTGAAACTAAGTTTCCATCTTTTTAGGCTCTCCAACATGTCTTATTTAGATATGTTTTAAATATAGTATGGCATATGCTTAAATGTGTTTTTCTTATAGCAAATCATAAATTTGAAATATGCTATTATTGCCACAGTCACTTGATTTGCCATATGATCTTGCATGTGATTGTTAAATTTTTATAATCATTATGGTTGTGCTTTTCTGGTTATATTTCAGTTTGTGTGCTTAATTAACAAACCAGAAAATGTTGCTTTCTTGCATTAAATTAAAGTTTCTTTTTCAGCAAGCACCCCTTATATATATATATATATATATATATATATATATATATATATATTTGCAAATATCAAAGTGGGATATATATTTATTGTATACATATCTATTTTTAAAAAAATTTCATAACTGGTTCGATAATTTCATATGAAAATGCATGTGAACTTGTTAGGCTATTTTTATGCTCAAACCTCCTTTTTGGTATCATATGCCATGTGCCTTTAACTCAAATCTTCCATGGGTCTTATGATATGTTTCAATTGCAAGTGGTTTGTATATGCTTATGGTCTAACCTTGTTTTCATGTCATTTAAATCATTTAAATGATCAATTATATTGTTTGTGTGTTTAATTGTTGAGGTTATCTTTGTCATTCTTTTTGCATTATATGGCTATTATATTTCTTGAATGACTAAAAGTTATACCTCTATTTTATGTATTGAGAAGACTGGACTGTTTGAATAAGTAGCTGGGGATATAATGTCAATATATTACTCAATCAGGTCACTTGTATACAGGTATTTTTGGGAAAAATGTTTTGTTTTCAAATGGCATGCTGCCGAATTTTTTTAAAAACTTTTTCCCAAACATATCTTGTATTCAGATGATTATTTGCCTATATACTTAAATGTTTATTTATGCCCTTTTTGCTGTTTCCAAAAGGGGGAGAAGTAGGCAAGTATTTGTCATCATCAAAAAGGGGGAGATTGTTGACCCTATGGCTCATACCTTGTTTTGATTATGACAAATACTCAGGTATTTAAAATCTGTCGAGTTGATGTGTAGGTATTCTAATTGGCAGATCATAATGATAGCACAAGAGGAATTGAAGCTAAAGACCCAATATATGTTGTAATTTATTTCATTATTATTTAAAGGCTCTGTAATAGTAAATAGGGTTTGGCTTGTAATAATCACACGCATCACCTACACGATTTGATAAGTAAGCTCAAACTAAAAAGAACCTAGAAATGACCCTAGGACACTCACACATGCACATATATGAATGGTAATTTGAATAGGATGACTGCATGCTTAAACAAGGCTGAAATGTATGAAAATTACATGTTCGGTCGACCGTACTCCCAAGTACAAAATCCTCCCGGTCGATCGAACCAAATTGGATCAACAGATTGACCACAACCCGATCGACCAAACTTGTCCAGTTCATTTATACCTGGTCGACCAAACTCCCTAGGAGTCAACATAATTGACCTTTTGGTCGACCGTGCCAAAATTGCATGCCAATTACCTGGTATACCGAGTTCCCACATGTGGAACTCAAAAATTTGGTTGACCGAACTAGTTAGTTCATTTGATTCCAAGTCGACCGAACCGCGCTAAAAAGGAAAAATCACACTGAACCTCCAAGTTCGGTCGATCGAACTTGTAGTTCAATTAACACCCGATTGACCAAACTTCAAGCAACTCGGTCAATCGAACTTGCCTCAGTCGACCGATGTTCTCGGGTTGCCCCAAATATTTTACCGTGGTGGATTAATCATATTAAAATATATAAAAACTTTCCTAATAATTTCATGTGTTCTGGACGGTTATATTTTTGGGGAAATCTATATATACCCCCTCATTTGGAATAATTAGCATCGAATTATCAATCTTGATTAGGAAAAATCCTTTGAAATTCAAAAATCTAGAATACTCATTTTTTACCCTCCGACACTCATTCGTACTAGATCTTATTGTTTAAATATCTTTGTAAGTGTGATTTGAGTGTTCTTGCTCTATAAGTTTGCTCTCTTAAGTTTGTGCTTGTTTGATACTATTTTATTTGAGAGCAAAACCTCAGGTGTTCTTAGGGAACTTTATTGATAAGTCTTTCCTAAGAAGACTTCACTTGAGCTTCTAAGTATTGCATTGTCATTGCAATATCTTAAGAAGTTCTTATTTGATTTTGGTTGCAAAAATATTTTCAAATTATTTTCAAATATCTAGTGTGTTTCATTTTTAGAAATCTTTGAAGCAATATTTGTTTATGTGCTAAAGATCTTTGTTGCAATATTCCTTGAGTAACATTATTTGTTGAACACAAATATCAAATCCATTTTTGCAAACCAAATCTATACATCACTTGAGCTTTATACATTGAGAAAAACCATTTGTTGAGATATATGAAGCTTGGCTAATATCTTTGTTTGAGCATTGTGATTGAATATATTGTAGGATACAAAGATCATATTATTTACACTCTCACGCACTGGTTGCAATACTTGCACAAATCTTTGAGAGTAGACACTAAGACTACACTAAGCTTATCATATCTTATCATTTGGTAGTGTATGTGATTGATTATATTGGTACATATCAGCTTATGTAAGAAAAATTTTCGTGTACACAAAAGTTGTATTTCCAAGCTGTCGTATTCCAGGCATAGGCCTAGAAAGGGAGACTAGCCCTATTGAATAGTCCCGGACTAACTTAGACCCGGTTAGGAAAGTTAGGTGCGCCATCCTGGTAAGGCGTGTTAGTTGAGGTTAGCTCCTGGAATTGACCTATGTGTAACAGGTGCTGCTCCACCCATTAAGTGAGCCTTTAGTGGAATCCTCGGGCTTGCGAGCTGGAGGTAGGGATGTAGGCACAGTTGGCCGTACCCCGATAACATATCTTATGCGCACTGTTTATCTTGCTGCAATTTGCATTTCTACACATGTATGTTATAGTTGGTAAATGTTGCGCATGATTCTAATTTCTACATGTTGTATTTATCTGTGCATTTGGAACTGTATAGACAAACCCTAGGTTGCAAATATATTACTGTTAGATTAGCTAAACCTAGGAATAAATTTTAAAATTCCAATTCACCCCCCCCCCCTCTTGGGAATACACCAAAGCCAACATAAAGAACCTTCTTTAACCATTGAGGATGTTTTGTTAATAGATGGTTTAAAACACAATCTTTTAAGCATAAGTCAACAATGCGATAAGGGGTTTGGCATAATCTTTAAACAAGATAAATGCATAGCTGAAAATCTAGGAAAACATGAAGTTTTATTCACTACTTATAGAGTTAATAATGTATATTGTATAAACTTTGAAAATTTAATTTCTCAAGAAGTTACATGCTTAGCTGCCATGAATGAAGCCAGTTGGCTTTGACATAGAAGACTAGGACATGCAAGCATGGAATTGTTATTAAACCTATTGAGAAAGAAGTTAGTCAAAGATTTACCTAGAACAAGTATCATAAAAGATAAAATTTGTGATGCTTGCCAACTTGGGAAGCAAATTAAGACAAACTTTTAAAAGAAGAAACATATTTCTACTAGTGGACCTTTAGAACGTATTCATTTAGAATTATTTGGTCCTACTAGAATACAAAGCATAGGAGGAAAGCAATATGCTTTTGTCATAGTTAACGACTACTCCAGGTTTACCTGGTTACTTTTCTTAGCCTCCAAAGATGAAGCATGCAAGGTGCTAATAAACTTGTGCAAAAGACTTCAAAATAAAAAAGGATATGATATTTCAAACATTAGGAGTGATCAAGGAAGAGATTCCGACAACAAAGAAGTTGAAAAATTTTGTAATGAACACAGAATCAATCTTAATTTTTCAGCACCTAAAACTCCACAAAAAAATGGAGTTGTTGAAGGAAAGAATAGGTCCCTTCAAGAGATGGCTAGGACCATGTTAAATGAGCGTAAACTACCTAAGTATTTATTAGTTGAAGTAGTAAATACCACATGCTATGTGATAAGTAGAGTATCCATAAGAGCTAACCTAAAAAAAACTCCCTATGAATTATGGAAAGGTAGAAGGCCTAACATATCTTACTTTCATATATTTGGATGCAATTGTTTTGTACTAAAGGATAAAGATGATTTGGGGAAATTTGATGCTAAATTTGATGAAGGAATATTCTTAGAATATGCATTAAGGAGTAAAGCATTTAGAATATATAATAAAAGAACCCTTACAATTGTAGAATCTATACATGTAACCTTTGATGAAGAAAATCCATTCACTAAAACAATAAATGTTGAATACGTTAAAGCTGATGCTACACAAAAACCTGAAGACTTAGAAATCATAGATGTAAAGGAAGAGAAAACTAAATTAACTTTAGATGATGATCCTATAGAAAATTTTGAATTACCTAAAGATTGGAAATTTGTAAGAGATCATCCAAAAGATCAAATAATAGGAGAACCCTCACGAGGCGTATCTACTAGATCTTCTTTTAAGAATCTATGTAATCATTATGCATTTTTATCTCAAGATGAACCCAAGAACATAGAGAAAACCTTGAGTAATGATTCATAGATAGTTGCTATGCAAGAAAAGTTAAATCAATTTGGAAAAAATAAAGTATACAAATTAGTTCCGAGACCGGATGACCATTCAATAATTGGAACAAAGTGGGTATTTAGGAATAAAAAGGATGAAAATGGTATTTTGGTAAGAAATAAAGCTAGACTTGTGGCTCAAGGATATAACTAAGAAGAAGGAATAGACTATGATGAAACATTTGCTCTCGTAGCTAGAATGGAAGTCATAAGAATGCTATTTGCCTATGCATCTCACAAGGAATTCAAACTTTATTGAATGGATGTAAAGAGTGCATTCCTAAATGGTTTTATAAATGAAGAAGTCTATGTGGCACAACCTCCAGGCTTTGAGGATATTGATAAACTTGATTATGTGTTTAGATTAAAAAAAGCCTTATATGGATTGAAACATGCTCCTAGGGCTTGGTATGATAGGTTGAGTGGATTCTTATTAGAAAAAGGATTGTCTAAAGGAAAGGTTGACAACACTTTATTTATAAAATCTAAGAAGCAAGGTATGCTCGTTATCCAAATCTATGTGGATGATATCATATTTGGTGCTACAAATGACGATTTATGTAAAGAATTTGCAAAATGTATGCAAGAGGAACTTGAAATGAGCATGATGGGAGAATTGACCTACTTCCTAGGACTACAAATTAAGCAAGCCAAGAATGGAACTTTCATAAATCAATCAAAGTATATAAAAGACATGCTTAAAAAGTTTGACGTGGAAAGTAGCAAGCCTATAGGAATTCCAATGAGTACTTTCATAAGTCTTTATAAGGATGAAAAAGGAAAACAAGTTGATATGAAATACTATCGAGGTATGATAGGAAGTTTGTTATACTTGACAACTAGTAGATCGGATATAATGTTTAGTGTATGCATGTGCGCACGATTTAAGTCAGCTCCTAAGGAGTCTCATCAAATAGTTGTACAAAGGATATTAAGATACTTAATAGGTACTATTGACCTAGGACTTTGGTACCCTAAGGACAACAGATTTGAGATGATTAGTTATTCAGATGCTAATTACGTTGGATGTAAGATTGATTGGAAAAGTACAAGTGGTACGTATCATTTTCTAGGACGGTCTCATGTATCTTGGTTCTCTAAGAAACAAAACTCCATAACTTTATCTATTGTTGAAATTGAGTATGTGGCGGCAGGTAGTTGTTGTGCACAAACACTCTATATGAAGAAACAATTAAAAGACTTTAATTTAGAATACTCTGCTATACCTATAAAGTGTGATAATACCACTACTATAAACATTTCCAAAAATCTGATATCACACTCAAGAAACAAGCATATAGACATAATGTAACGCCCCGAACCTGCCAAGTGGGGCTCGGAGGTTATGAGTTTCATTCACCTGTTTTTGAAACTATAAACTACAATTACGTAGTGGAAATAAATAAACATTCTCAATTTAAATACCAGAGTATATCTATAAATCCCAAAACAATAGCTTCCATCTGTTTATATTACATCCTAATATTTAAAACATAAACTGTACATAAATTGTTCTTACAGTCACCCCAAAATTTACCAAAAATACTACCTTACCCGAAGCTCTAAGCTCAATCACTTGATGGACCTGAAAATATAATTATTTGCTAGGGTGAGACGCATCTCAGTTAGGAAAAATAAACCATAACAGTTTGTGGCAAAGAATTTAAATAAATAAAAAATAAAATCATTTGTTATTCAACATTAGTAGAGGAAGCACATACTGATTACACTTACACATATATAATTATTTATAGTGATAGTTCCCAAGAATAGGGAAGATTACCTGCCTATACAAGTAGCTTCCCTCTGCTCTGAAACCAATACCAGGGCACTCACCTTACTCAGTAAGCCCTCGGGTTATATATATAGGCAATGTCTCCAAGAATAGGGAAGATTATCCACCCATACAAGTAGTTTCCCCCTGCTTTGGCTCCAAATCGAAAATTGCCACGACACTCACCTTTCTCAGCAAGCCCTCAGGTGGAGAGTTTTACTTTGCCATAAATATTTTTTTAATTAAGGTCACACACATCCATTATAAACCATTTCACTGAGATCTATGTATACATATAACTACACATATCCACACAGGAAATACCGTCGACACAGGACTCATATCCACATAGGAAATACTATCCACACAGGATTCTATACAAGTTCTTCCCTGCAAACCATCACTGTCATACTTTCACAATGACCTATCCATAGTATATCAGTAGAACAACCTCCTCGGCCCTGCCAATGCTCTACCCCAATATATATTGACAATATAACAAACTCCTTAGACCTGCCAATGTTATATCATGATTATATCTAGGCAATATAACGAACTCCTCAGGCCTGCCAACGTTATATTGTGATACACACATATAACCAAATAAAATGACTCATTCACACACATCAAATTATTCACCACACAGTAGTCACAAGTAGCCAGTATTCGCAACCAATCTATATTCACAAATAAATTGTATTCACAACCGGCCAACATTCACGAGCATCAGTTTTTATCACCAATTAGTATTCATAATAGCCAATATTCGCAACCAGTTAAATTTTAAAAGTTATATTAATGCCACACAATTTTTACTATATATAATATATATCAAAAATCACTATTTTCCAAATGCCTAACTATTTATAAAATCATACCTAAGTATATAAATTTGTATAATTGAATTTAACCGGTTCAAACTTAGTAACCTACTATAATTAATTGCCCATACCTGATTCCTAAAAATCTTGCTAAAATTCTAACCACGCTCGAGACTTTCAAAACTCCAAACCCTAAAATTACATTATCCCCAATAAAATCAACTCAAACCCAATATAAAAATCATTTACTACCTTTCCTAGGCTAGCATACTCCAAATACACACATAAACCCTAAAATATCTCACTTACCCAGATTTTGGGATGGTGCCCCAAAACCCCAAATCAACGAACTGTCTCGATTAGGTTGTAGAGAATCTTCCCCAGATCTCCGTGGCGATTCCTAATTGTCAAACCAAGCTTAAATGGGTCTAAAATCGAAAAGAGAGAGAGAGAAAGAGAGAGAGAGAGAGAAAGAGCGAGAGAGAGAAAGAGAAAGAGAGGCATAAGGAGAGAGAAATCCTCACTTAAAATGAAAGCTACCCTATTTATAGGTAGGGCTTCGTCGATGAGACACGTGAGTTTGTTGATGAGCCTAATAAGGATGTTCGTCAATGAAGCCATGAGTTCGTCGGTGAATCTCAAAAATATCTGAAACCTCTCTCGATAAATCTTCGTCGATGATACACGGGTCTTCGTCAATGGGCCAAGAAGGATGTTCGTCGACGAAGTCAGTTGGTTCATCGACGAATCCTGACTCACTCATTTTTAAAAGTCCTTTTCCTTTTTCCTTATTTCTTTTCCCTTTTTCCTTTATTTATTTCCCTTTTATTTTATCCATTTTTATTTTATTTTTCGGGTTCGGGTTACTACATTCTTCCCTCCTTACAAAATTTCGCCCTCAAAATTTGTTAATCCATTATTTTTCACAACTTAAAAGCTAACTAACCACATTCACATAGTTCAATCTATTTAACATGTGAACCATCGAATTACTTAAAATAAAAAAAAAAAACTATCGCTTATCCAAACGTAAACATATTACATGTGCCTCTATCATTGTTCCTCTTAGTTGGGGTAAGCATACAGACACGCGTCGGGCCGCTGCCGCCGCGAGGTACTGAGTTGTTCCTCCTATTCTAATAAGGAGCGGTTGTATTGCTCAATGAAGCATGACAATCATGAGTTATGTTGTAACGACCCGAAGAATAATGGTACTTAAATAATAAAAAGAAAGAAAAATGGAAATAGGAACAAAAGGAGGCAGTTGACGACGTTGCATTTTGTGTGGCATAATCCCAAGGAATTTTTTAGCTCCTCGTCGACGAATATAGGGGACTCATCGACGAGGGTATAAGAGGAACTCGGCGACGAGGACAAGATTCATCGATGAGAAGATACCGAGAGAGGATTTTTGGAAGCCTAAAATTCGTCGATGAGGGTTGAGGTTCGTCGACGAATTTTCTACAGGAGTCGTTGACGAGGTGACGTGGCTCGTCAACAAATCCCCTAATATAAATAGCCTAAAATTTCATCTAAACACACAAAATTCAGAAAATCTCACATTCTCTCTCTCCCCTACGCCCCTCCTACCTTCTCTCTACGATCTTAGGCCAAATTCTCACCGGTTCAACGATCTGAAGCCACCACGACGCTCTTGGGAAAGTTCTCTGCAAGTCTTCCGAAGCGGATCATCGGTGGGGCTGATTTGGAAACCATCCCAAATCCAGGGTAAGGCCTTCTACTCAGTATTTGGATTTTTGACAATTGTAGAAAGCGTAGTATGTGTAGAAATACTGAACTTTAGTTCTAGAGAATGTTGCTTTCAGGGTGTTGAATAGGGAACCCTGTGGGCGCAGGAGTGCTTGTCTTAGGGGCTTTTCAAGTATCAGGTAAGGGGATAAACTAAGCTAGTTAATTTATGAAAATGTATTTCATTATTACAGCATTTGATTTTAGGAAAATAAATATATTTATATATGATTTATATTTGGGAAATATTGCTAAAAATGATGGTATGTTAAATATACGAAAAACCTTTTTAGTGTGGCATGAGTAGAAATTATAATGAAAAACTGTTTTCTGGGAATGTGTTAATGATACGGATTTTTATAATGGAAAATCGGTGTACGGGCAGAGATTTTTATATGTATTGTCGACGTATGGGTCGTTCTTTGTGTATGATTCGCCATCGTACGGGCTGAGCTGTGGATATATTTTACCGACATATGGGCCGTGCTATGGATGTGATTTTTCAGCGTACGGGCTAAGTTATGTATATGATTTTCCGGTGTATGGGCCAATCGATGGAAATGATTTGCTAGTGTACGGGCTATGCTATGAATATAATTTGTTGGCGTATGCACCGAGCTATGGTAAAATGTCAAATACCAGCGTACGGGTCGATGATTTTCATGATATACGTATATATGCAAAATGATATGATTGACTTGATAATTAATGAAATGAAATATCCATGTATCATAGTTTCAGAATATGTTATATGATATCAGAACCTGGTTGGCTTGGTCTAGGCTAGCACTTGCACGGTACTGTTGCTATGTGTCCTTGGTCATCATGATCATGATATTTGTGTTAATGCCGCTGTACGAAGTGGTGTGAGATTGGATGGTCAATGTGATTTTTAAGAAGTGTGTGAGCGCCCCTAGTGTACGGACCAGGTCTGGCAGACCCATTAAACTTACAAACTGTACTTTTGACTTGGCAGTGGCCGGCCAACCATGTCAGTTCCCGCCTTCGAGCCATACAACCCAGTCATGTGGGGGTAATACATGACAACAGCTAGCTAACCTACTAGGAATGTTTTTATACTATTATTATATGAGATTATATATGTTTATGAAAATGCAGTATGTTCTGCCATGTTTTGATGATATATATGTTTTCCCAGATTTGACACAACAGTTTACTAAATATATTCTATATGGTATATGTATAACACAAAATACTCATGTTACCACACACTAGTTTTAGTTTATTTCCTTTAGTGAGAGGTGTCTCACCTTGAATTTTATAAACATTTCAGAAGCCCCTAATAGGAGAGCGGGTAAAGCCCCGCTGATCTAGTAGGGTTGATCTGCCCTTCCAAAAGGGTAAATGTTTTGATAGGGTCAGATGTATTTTGTGGAAATGACCCTAAGACATCTTTTGGGTTGTGTATTGTGTACATATATATATATATATATATATATATATATATACGGTGATTGCAGTAACTCTGGTATTGTGGTGTATGATATAATGAGGTGTTTATGATTTATGTTTCCTGCTGCTTAGGCTTCTGCATTGTGTTTCTGATGTATCCCTGGTTCCCATAGGTCCAGGTGGATTATGATCTGCTGAGTTTTGTGATATTCTATTATATTATGGAAAAAAATGTGGAAATTAAGCAAGTCGTCACATATGTGGCCATGTCTGCCACACCTATAACACACGGTATTCCCACCCCGGCATTCCCCCCAATGCCTTTGATTACATCTGGCACAAAGGGTACGGGATGAATTCTTTAGGTAGTCTCGATTAGCCCTATTTGACCTCTGGCCCCCAGCATCTCGATCTCCCCTCTAGTAATCCTATCAGACATCGGTACGTGAGTTGGAAGGTATGGATCTCTTCTTCTGATTCGCGTATGCCTTAGTTTCTTGTATACTTGCCTTAACTGCCATGGCCCTATCCACCAACTCAGAGAAACTTTGAGTCAATAATTCCACCACCTAAGCACATATCCCCTGTCTTAGTCCTCTCTTAAACATCCAAGCTTTCAGCAGCACTTCTGGGACCATATGTGGAGCGAAATGAGATAACTCCACAAACTTAGTGGCATACTGTTGCACAATCATGGACCCCTAGGTCAAATGTAGGAACTCCTCTTCTTTTGCCCCTCGAGTGGTAACAAGGAAGATCTACCAAAGAAGACCTTCCTGAAACGACTCTAAGTAATAGATGCATACCCTGGACACAGCTCCTCCACCAGCTTTGCCAACCTCCACCACCTCTTTGCTTCCCCCACTAGCTTGAAGGTGGTATATTGTACCCTCTGCTCCTTAGTACAATGCAGAATAGTTAGGAGTTCTTCCATCTCATAAATTCAATCCTCAGCTACGATCGGGTCTACACCTCCTACAAAAGTCGGTGAACTCGTCCAGGTGAACTGCTAAAAATTGCAGCCCCTATCAACTAGTGGCTGATTCTACTCTCTCCAAGCTTCCTTCTTACCCTAAAGTGCTATGCTAGGCAACATCGCTGAGGCATTAACATCATCCTCATTGGAGGTATCCACGTGTTTATCTCCTCCAATGTTAATGTCCTTCTCCCTAGGATCCATCATGAAGATAGGATAGAAACAAACTTAGAATCTCCTCATTTATCATAATTGAAACAAGTTTGAAATGAAAAGCTACTATAGCATAGAAGTTCTAATCTACGATTCTTTCATACCGTCTTACCACAAAATCGTAACATCGACATGATAAATATACTCAACCAATCTAACGTTCCGACTTACATGCCCATGTTCCAATGTCTCAACTCAAAAACGAAACCATTAATGGATTTATCATAGTTTTCCAAAAATCATCATTCCTGGAAAAACACAGAAGACCATCAAAGGATCTCTGCCTCCAAGCTTCCAGACCACTATTCCACCTAACCTACCCACTCTTATCCTTATCATAACTAAAACCTATACTCTGGTATTAATCATCCTTAAAGTTTGTAGAACTGTTAGACTCTGATACCATCTTGTAACGCCTCGAGCCCGCCAAGTTGGGCCAAGAGGTTACGAGTTTCATTCACCTATTTCTGATACCATAACTACAATCACATAGCGAAAATAAATAAACAATATCAATTTAAATACTAGAGTATATCTATAAATCCCAAAAAAATAGCTTCCATCTATTTACATTACATCCTAGTATTTAAAACATAAACTATACATAAATTGTTCTTACAGTCACCCCAAAATTTACCAAAACTACTACCCTGCCTAGAGCTCTAAGCTCGATCACCTGATGGACCTGAAAATATAATCATTTGCTAGGGTGAGACACATCTCAGTAAGGAAGAATAAACCATAACAATGTGTGGCAGAGATTCTAAACAAATACAAAATATAATCATTTGTTATTCAACATCAGTAGAGGAAGCACATGCAGATTACACTTACACATATATAATTATTTATAGTGATAGTTCTTGAGAATAGGGAAGATTACCCGCCCATACAAGTAGCTTCCCTCTGCTCTGATACCAATACCAAGGCACTCACCTTACTCAGTAAGCCCTCGAGTTATGTATATATGCAAATTCTCTGAAAATAGGGAAGATTACCCGGTCATACAAGTAGCTTCCTTCTGCTCAGGTACCAGACCGAAAATTATCAAGGCACTCGCCTTTCTCAGCAAGCCCTCAGGTTGAGAGTTTTACTTTGCCATAAATATTTATGTAATTAAGTTCACACACATCCATTATAAACCATGTCACTGAGATCCACATGTACACATAACTACACATATACACACAGGAAATACCATTCACACAAGACTCACACCCACACAAGAAATACCGTCCACACAGGACTCACATCCACACAGGATTCTGCACAAGTTCTTCCCCACCAACCATCACTGTCATACTTTCACAATGACCTATCCATAGTATATCAGAGGAACAACCTCCTCAGGCCTGCCAATGTTCAAACCCAATATATAATGACAATATAACAAACTCCTCAAACCTACCAACGTTATATCGTGATTATATCTAGGCCATATAACGAACTCCTCAGGCCTACCAACATTATATTGTGATACATATGGATAACCACACAAAATGACCCATTCACACACATCAAATTATTCACCACACAGTAATCACAAGTAGCCAGTATTCGCAACCAATCTATATTCACAAATAAACTATATCCATAACCAGCCAATATTCACAAGCAGTCCGTTTTTATCACCAATCAGTATTCACAATAGCCAGTAATAGCAACCAATTAAATTATAAAAGTTATATTCATTCCACATAATTTTTTCCACATATAATATATATCAAAAATCATTATTTTCTAAATGCCGAACTGTTCATGAAATCATACCTAAGTATATAAATTTGTATAATCAAATTAAATCGGTTCAAACTTAGTAAAACCTGCTATAATTAATTCCCCTTACCTGATTCGTGAAAAGCCTGCTAAAATTCTAACGACAATCGAGGCGTTCAAAACTCCAAACCCTGAAATTACATTATCCCCAATAAAATCAAATCAAACCCAGTATAAAAATCATTTACTACCTTTCCTAGGCTAGCATACACTGAATACACACATAAACCCTAAAATATCTTACTTACCCTAATTTTGGGATGGTTCCCCAAAACCTTAAATCAACGATCCGTCCCAATTCGGTTGTAGAGAATCTTCCCCACATCTCCGTGGCAATTCCTAATCATCAAACCTAGCTAAAATGGGTCCAAAATCAAAGAGAGAGAGTGAGGGAGTTGTAGGTTAGAGAGAGAGAGGCGTGAGGAGAGAGAAATCCTTGCTTAAAATGAAAGTCACCCTATTTATAGGCAGGGCTTCGTCGACGAGACACGTGGGTTCATCGACGAGCCCTAGAAGAACATTCGTCAATGAAGCCGTGAGTTTGTCAATGAATCTTTGAAATATATGAAACCTCTCTCGGTAAATCTTTGTCGATGAGACACATGTCTTTGTTGACTGGCCAAATAAGGATGTTCATCGACAAAGCCAGTTGGTTTTCCGACGAATCCCCACTAACTCCTTTTTAAAAATCCTTTTCCTTTTTACTTCTTTCTTTTCCCTTTTTTCCTTTATTTATTTCCCTTTTCTTTTATCCATTTTTATTTTATTTTCTGGGTTCGGGTTACTACATATAAGACATCATTTTCTAAAAGATCTGTGCAAAAAGAAGATATCTTACTTGAATTCGTGAATACAAGTAACCAATGGGCGGATATCTTTACCAAAACTCTTCCAGAAGATAGGTTTATATCAATAAGAAGAGAACTTGGCATAGTACACAGTAGGGAAGTGATTTAGGAAAGATACAAGATGAGTGAAAAAGGAAAAAATGGAAATTTGGAGAGGTTGGATGACTGAGCTCTGGATCATAATGGACTGACAAGCCATTGACTTATAGAAATTTAATTTCTCTAAAGGTCAGACGACTGAACTCAAGGACCCCAGTTGGTTGGACTTACGAGACTCTAAATATTCCTAGTGCAAAACCCTAATTTTCTTTATTCCAGTCAATTGAACCTACTCCAATAACTCACCTGAACTCATTTATCTTTGATCTCCCTTGATTCCAAACCTAAAAACCTCCTATCAAAGTGTGGAAATCATCTTCCCACATCTCCTACCTACGGATTTCTAGGGTTTCTTCACCATTCGTCCATCAAAATGCCATAAACGAAGAATATAGCAAACCATGGTGCTACTTAAGGAAAGGAAGATGAGAATATTGACCGATGGCTCATTGCTCCTCAAGCCAAACAACGATATAGAAATCATCTTTGCGCCACCAAACCAATACTTGGTAAGATCATTGATACAACTTTCTTTGATTCTGAATTTCCAAACATCATACCTATGTTTAGGGAGATAGGTTGGAAAAATTTTGTGGTATATCAAGCACAAAGACTATATACCAATCTTCTTAAGCTTTTTTATGTGAACATGGTTCAAGGACAATCGATACTCACTACTAAAGTGAGAGGAAAGAAAAATGTCTTAACTCCGCAAACGTTGGCCCCCATTCTATGAATAAGCCAAGGAGACTTCAAGTGTCCTTCTTTGCACAAAATTAGATCATGGAACAAGATTTTACCCCCAAGGAATTCCTACCATTAATTATGGTTGAAGCACTAGACCAATTTAGGACTCCTTAATATAAAAATTTTAACCTCCAAGCGCAAATTCTTTAGAAAATTATCACGTACAATATTTTACCCCAATTCGGATCACATGATTATATGTCTTACGTCGACTGCTTCGTTATGTGGTGCTTATTTAAAGGAAAGAAACTCAACCTTTCAGGTTTGATTCTGAAATGGATGTTGTTGACTTAGTTGAAATCCCAAGAGGGGGGATGAATTGGGTACTTTTAAAAATTCTTCGAATCTATCTACCACTTAATCCCTACTTGTATATTTAGCAAAACAGTCTTAGGGATTTATAACAAACAACAAATTCAATTTACCAATGAGTTCTTATTACCCAATTAATTGTGTGCAATGTTATTCAACCTACATATGCAATATGAATGGTTTAAATGTAGTGATGAAAGTAAAGAGTAAAGGGAAGAGAGAAGACAAATACAATTTTTACGAGGTTCAGTCAACTTGGCCTACGTCCTCGCCTTGAGCAACCACTCAAGGATTTCACTAAAAACTCCCTGCTCCTTAAATTGGGACAGAGCTTCTCTTACAATCCACTGCTTACAACAGGTACAGCTTCCTCCTCACCCGCTTCTTACAAGAGATACAACTCTCTCCTCAACCCCGGTTCACAAGTCGAACCGTGAATACAATGAATCTGTAAAACACTCAAAAATGCTTCCAAATAAAAGCTCGTGAGCACAATTCAAATTCCTAATACATTAACATATGATGCGAACCTCAACTGACACGCATTGAGACCCAGTAAAAAATGTTGGAATGCTTGCCCAAGAAAGCTAAAATTTAGATTTTGATAGGAAACTCTGACCCAAGGCGTACAAATGAAACATGAACCGAAAGTATAAACTAGCAAACCCCGACCTAATGATTATAGATTAATCATGAACCGAAGGTATAAAATTTGAACGCCACAAGGAAGAGTCCTTGATAAGTTCGCAAGTTCTTTAAAGAACCAAAGAAGAAACAAATCCTCATTTTGCTTGATTTCTATTCAATGAATGCTTTTCTTACAATGAAAAGGCTATTTATAGGCATAGCCTAGAAGACAAAGCATTCAACACTTCAAACCACTCTCAACAACTCACAACAACTTCCTAAGACTTCTTGTAAGATTATAAATTAGACTCAACAACTTTCAACAACTTACTAAGACTTCTTGCAAGATTACAAATTAAATATAACACAAAAGTCAAAGGTAGGCTCAACAACTTACTAAGACATGTGCAAGCAAAACAAGTTGTCTTGCATGATTACAAATTAAACATAACACAAAAGTCAAAAAGTCAAATCCCCTATTTGAATAGCACACCATTATTAAGATTAACACATTTAAGCTCCATCAAAAACTTGGATTAAGTTTAGTAAACCTTCATATTTCTTTGGGCCAAGCTTGGAGTGGCCCGTTTTTGAATAAGCCCAAATATCTTGAATTAGCCCATGAAGTGCTTCCTTGATTTTCTTGGATCTTGCTCTAGTAATAGGCCCATTTGGAACATGCAATGGATCTTTTAACGATGCTTGTTGATTCTCATCAACATATGATAAAATCTAAAGCTCAGAATGTATGAAACGATATAATCATTTATGCATGATATGTTTGAACACACAAATCCCTTTTTATCTAGTCTCCCAAAAATGTTTGTATAAAACAATGCTTTGGAGATCTTAGGTTAGATCTTTAAATATAAATATAGCTTTGTAGATTGCAAATATGCAAAACACACTTAGTCAAACAAACAATATTTCTCTAAATATTTCAAACTCAATGTGATCTTGGTAATATTGACTTAATGTGTATATATATATATATATATATATATATATATATATATATATATGTATCTCTATGATGATAATGCCAAAGATCAACAAAATTAATGTTTGATTTTCAGAAAATATCCTTCAATATATATATCGATAGTTATGCACTTCTAAGGATATTGGTATATTCAAATAGTTTAGATGTATTCAAAAATATCAACTTTAAACTAAGCATACACTTGAATAAAGAAACTTTAATCAATGGTCAAATATAAAACTTTCTCAAATATTGAGTTTGTCAAAAACGATCTTTATATGAATGTGAAAACTCAATATCAAGTTTCTCTAAATATATCAAAACAGATGGTGATATGAGATTCTCTAACAAAAACTAAATGTAATAACCAAACAACCTCAAACCAAGTTGAAGCACAAGATGTACAATAGAGATCCCTTTAGATTTTCTGAGGTGATTTGCTTAAAGATGATATGTAGAAACTAGAGCGTAGGCAAACGTACAGCAATCAACTCAAGTATCTTAATTTTCTTTTCAACAAGATGTGTTCTTCACTTTATGTTGATCTTCTTGTTTTTAGCTTCTGTACTAGGGTTTAGATAATCAGTATTTATAGTGTCTTACCCCTAGAATTGATCTCAATCGTTGGATCAAAAGATAGCTCGCGTGTTTACACAATAAGAATTAATTTTTAATCTTTCCAGCAAGTTCAGACGTCTGAGGCCTAGGGCCCATACGACCGAAGTCACTTTTATTCTTCGAAAAAATAGCCTGGACACAGGGTTAGAGGACTGAGGTCAAGGTTCAGATGACCGAAGTGTTGAGTTCAGATGACCAAGGTAAAAGTTCAGTCATCTGAGGTGCTTCTGCCAGTGTCTATTTTTCACCCAAAAATCTTCAGATGTCTGACCCTATTCTTTAGACGTCTAAGCAAATTCTTCAGCCAACCGAACGTAAAGTTTAGTCAACCGAAGTCCCCATTTTCTGAATTTTTCTTTTCTAATTTAAAATTTTGTTTTGCTCTCCTTCTTGGGTCTTTTATAAAACATATTTTTCATGATTTTAAAAGTATTTATAAGTCCATGAAAGTCCCCTAATGATATACATGAAATGCATGAATCCTAAAGTCTTTCTAAGTTATGTTGAGCCTCAAATTAAATCAAATGAAAATGTAAATACATAAGGTCAAAGTACCCATTCCCAAGATATGCTTGAACTTTGCCTCCTGCATCTTGATTCTCCTACTCTTTGAGTTCCATGGATCTTGGCAAGATATGTGTGGTTTACTTTAAGGTTTCCATGACTCGTTATCCTTCCGTGCATGCTTAATATAAGTCATGTTCACAAACTCAATGCATAGATCAAATACCAAGTGATTTGTCATTATCAAAACCGGATTGGACTCATAGAGTCAACAATCTCCCCCTTTTTGATGATGACAAATGCACTAGCAAAAATATATATAATGGGTTACGCTAAACAAAGCTCCCCCTCAATTAATGCATCATATATTCAATGAATAACAATATGCTCATGATGTTTCAACAATTTTTGTTATTATACTTCTCCCCCCTTTGCACAATTAGTTTTGCCAACAGTTTTTGCTCCTAATATTTCTCCCCAACACCAAGTTTTAATTTTTGCTTTTTTTCCTCGACTTCTTTTATTTATGCTTTTTCTCCTGATTTCTATTATTTTTGCTCTCAATTTTCTCCCCCTTTTGACATCAACAAAAAGGTGCAAAATAATAAAACATGAGTAGACGTACCCTTATGTTCTTCTCCCCTTAGAAATCTTACGGTTTTAAACGTGTTCAACTATTAGGTAAAAAAAAAATTCCTTCTCATGGTTTTTGACATCAACTATCCCCCTTGCTAACGCATCAATTTCAAAGATTACATGAGGATACCAAATGTTGATTAAATGTTATGTCGAATTTTTTTTACCAATTGTGGATTAATACAATACGAAATATTTGATTAATATGATACCAAGTGATTACATCGTAAGTGACGTTGCTCCCCCTGAATTATATCATCTAACAGAATTCTAGGCAACCTCTCGACTATGCATGAGACCTAATTCACGCCTAATTTGGATAAACCTATCCTCCGCAAGTGGTTTCGTGAATATATCTGCCCATTGTTCATCCATGCATACAAACTCAAGTGTCACATCCCTTTTTTGTACATGATCAGGAAGAAAGTGACGTTGTATCTCTACATGCTTAGTT
The DNA here is from genome assembly GCF_029873635.1 of Malania oleifera. Lineage (NCBI taxonomy): Eukaryota > Viridiplantae > Streptophyta > Magnoliopsida > Santalales > Ximeniaceae > Malania > Malania oleifera. The sequence continues at coordinate 73,464,816 of NC_080420.1, forward strand.
CATGAATGTAATATTGGATTCTTTGAAATATTTTTTGCACTCATATTATGGCATCTAATAGGGATTGTTTCATAACTTAATCCAAAATCCTTCAGTTGTTGCTTCATGTAAAACGTTTGAGCACAACAACTACCTACCGATATGTATTCGGCCTCGGTTGTGGAAAGAGCGACTGAATTTTGCTTCTTGGAAAACCAAAAGACTAAGAAATTTCCTAAGAAATGACAAGTACCACTCGTGCTCTTCCTATCCACTTTGCTACCCGCAAAATTAGCATATGAATAGCTAAGAATCTCAAAAGATGTGTACTTAGGGTACCATAATCCAATTTCCATGGTTCCTATCAGGTATCTAAGTATTCGTTTAACAGCTAACAAATGTGACTCTTTTGGTGCAGACTGAAATCTTGCGCACAAACATACGTTAAACATTATATTAGGTCTACTGGCTGTCAGGTATAATAAGCTACCAATCATTCCACAATAAAGTTTGACATCTATTGGTATACCTTGTTCATCTTTGTCTAATTTCAATGAAGTGCTCGTAGGTGTACCTAGTATTTTTCCATCTTCTATATTAAATTTTTTGAGTAGGTCTCTAATATACTTTGATTGATTTATGAATATTCCATGTTTTGCTTGTTTGATATGAATTCCTAGGAAGAAATTTCATTCTCCCATCATGCTCATCTCAAATTCATTTTGCATTGTATTGCAAATTCATTACACAATTCTTTATTTGTGGCTCCAAATATGATGTCATCTACATATACTTGAACTAGGAGAATGTCATCTTTCTTTATGAATAGGGTTGTATCTATCTTTCCTCTTGTAAATCCATTTTCTAATAGAAACCCGCTTAGCCTTTCATACCAAGCTCTAGGAGCTTGCTTTAAACTGTACAAGGCTTTTGTCAGTCTATACATATGATCTGGATTCTTATGGTTTTCAAAACCTGGGGGTTATTCTACATACACTTTTTCATTTATGTAACCATTTAAAAATGCGCTTTTGACGTCCATTTGATATAACTTGAAATCCTTAAAAGCTACACATGCTAAAAGCATTCGTATGGCTTCCATCCTAGCTACAGGTGCAAATGTTTCTTCAAAATCTATACCTTCTTCTTGATTATATCCCTGAGCTACTAATCTAGCTTTATTTCTCACAATTATTCCATGTTCATCCTTTTTATTCTTATATATCCACTTAGTTCCAATGATTGACTTATCCTCAAGTCTAGGAACTAGTGTCCATACTTTATTTCTCTCAAATTGATTTAACTCTTCTTGCAAGGACAACACCCATGATTCATCCTCTATAGCTTCACTCACATTCTTAGGTTCTTCTTGAGATAGAAATGCAAAATGACTAATCATATTCCTAAGTGAGGATCGAGTGGCTAATCCATGTAATGGTTCACCTATTATTTGATCTATGGGATGATTCTTTATATATTTCAATTCTCTAGGTGGTTCATTAACCTTATTTTCAGTTTGATCAATTTCAACGAATGGTTCTTTAAGCTCATTTATCTTTTCTAAATCATTCTCAGTAGATAGTTTGTCAAGTTCCTTGTTTATCTCAATTTCATCTTCATCAGCTCTTTTGGAGAAGGGATTTGACTCATCGAACACTGCATGAATAGATTCTATGATCGTCAATGTTCATTTGTTATATACTCTATAGGCTTTACTATCTAATGTATACCCTAGGAAGATGCCTTCATCAAATTTCACATCAAACTTCCCTAGGTGTTCATTGTCTCTAAGCACAAAACATTTACAACCAAAGATATGAAAATATGATATGTTTGATCTATGGCCATTCCATAATTCGTAAGGAGTCTTATTAAGTGATGGTCTAATCAGAACTTTATTTAGCACATAGCAGGCGGTATTCACTACCTCAGCCCAGAAGTACTTAGGCAGTTTATGTTCGTTAAGCATAGTTCTGGCCATTTCTTGTATAGACCTATTCTTCCTTTCAACTACACCTTTTTTTTGTGGTGTTCTAGGAGCTAAAAAATTATGAGCAATTCCTAATGAATTACAATAGTCTTCCATGCCCTGATTTTTGAATTCTCTACCCCTATCACTTCTAATTTTAGTGATAGTATATCCCTTTTCATTTTGGATTTTCTTGCACAGGTTTATGAATTTTTCACATGCTTCATCTTTGTTCCCTAAGAATAATACCCATGTGAATCTAGAAAAGTCATCAACAATGACAAAGGCATATGATTTTCCTCCTAAATTCTGAATTGGGTTTGGTCCAAATAAGTCTAAGTGTAGCATTTGGAGTGGCCTATTAGTGGAGATATCTTTCTTCTTCTTTAAGCTTGTTCTTGCTTGTTTTCCTAGCTGGCATGCATCACAAATTTTATCTTTCACAAATTTAGTCTTAGGCAGTCCCTTAACTAATTCTTTCTTAACAAGTTTTGAGATTAAATTCATGTTTGCGTGTCCTAGTCTCCTATGCCAATCCAGCTTATTTCATTCATAATAGATAAGCATGTCACACTCTGTGAAGTTAAGCTATCAAAGCTTGTGGTATATACGTTTTCATGATGCTTAGCAATGAACAATATCTTATTATCAATTTTGTGTTCAACTATGCACATGTCATGTTCAAAAGACACTTTGTAAGCTTTATCACATAGTTGACTAATGCTCAATAAATTGTGCTTTAAACCTTTAACCAATAAAACATCATCTATAATGAGTGAGGAATCATTACCGAATTTACCTACATCTGTGATCCTTTCCCTTAGCATTATCTCCAAAAGTAACAAACCCTTCATCCTTGGGTATGATGGATGTGAACTTTGCTTTATCCCCGGTCATGTGACGTAAGCATCTGCTATCCATATACCATTTGTCTTTTGAGGATGCTGATCTTAAGCATATCTGCAAAAACACAATCAAATAATTGGTTTTGGTACCCATATTTTCTTGGGTCCGGGGGGGTTAGTGCTAGACTAACCTTTGACCTTCCATACTTTCTTAATTTTTTCATCTTTATTTTTGAAAGGACAGTCAAATTGTATGTGACCTAACCTTCTACATTTAAAGCATGTAGTGTTTCTATAATAATTCTTAGTTGGAACTTATGACATTGACTCTCTTCTAAAATAACCCATGTAAAGGTGTCTATTCTTTAGATTTTCTTTCCATTAAAGCCAAGCCCTTCCTTTTCTAGGGCATTTCTTTAAGATCCTAGGAGCTTTTCAAAATTGTTTTGTCCTTCAGTAAATTTGCAAATAATTTCATATTTATCTTTCAAATCCTTTTCTAACTCCTCAATTTGAAAATCTTTATCTCTTATGAAAGATGCATGAGATTCATTTTGGCGTTCAATCAAATTTGAAAGTTCTTTGACTTTTCTTTTCAACTCAGAGATTTTCTTTGTTTTCTTCTCAAGCATTTTAATAGAGTATAGGTATTCTTGTTTCAGTTCATCATATGAAATCAAGTCATTTTCATTTTCAGACTCACTAAAATAATATGAGGATGATGAAAATGATGATTGTACCTCAAGGTCATCATGTGCCATTAGACACAGATTGGAAATCTCGTTGTCGCTGGATTCAGATTCTGAACCGTTAGTGTTGTGAGTATCCCAACCGACTTTCAGCACCTTCTTCTTTTTCTTTAAGGCTTTCATGAGCATAGGGCACTCAAGCTTGATGTGTCCAACTTCTCGGCAGTTGTAGCATATTGGTGGATCCTCCTTCTTTTTCTTCATGCTAGCCTCTCCTCTTTCTGATTTAGAGTTTCGAAATTTTCTATTGAACTTCTTGTTCTTCTTCAAGAACTTCTCGAACTTCTTGGTTAGCAAGGCCATGTCATCATCTGCTTCAAAATCACTTCCTTCACTTGAGTAGCTTGATGATGCCTTAAGTGCAGTGACCTTCTTTGCTTTGTTTTGCTCACACTTCCTCTTGTTTATTGACAGCTCATAGGTGATGAGCAACCTAATGAGTTCATCCACCGACATCTCCTTGAGATTCCTTCCTTCAGCTATTGCCGTAGCTTTCACTTCCCACACTAGGGGTAATCCCCTGAGTATTTTCCTGATCAACTCATAAGTAGGGTAAGTCTTTCCAAGTGCATTCAAAGAATTGATGATGTGTGTGAATCTAGTGTACATGGATTGTATAGATTCATTAGCTGTCATTTTAAATGTTTCATATTCACTGGTGAGCATGTCTGTCCTACTATCCTTGACTTTTTTAGTACCTTCATATGTAACTTCTAATTTTTCCCAAATTTATTTAGCCGAGTTACATGCCATTACTCTATTAAATTCATTTACATCAAATGCATAGAAAAGCAAGTTCATGGCAGTGGCATTGATTTGTACTGACTTTCAATCCTCTTTAGTATATTCATCTTCAGTTTTAGGTACATTAATCTTATCAATTACTTTCATGGGTATATGATTACCCTTAGTCACTATTTTCCAAACCTTCCAATCTACATTCAATAGATATATGCTCATCCTACGTTTCCAATAGGTGTAGTTTACACCACAAAAAATGGATGGTCTAATGGATGAGTATCCCTCACCGAATGGAGTTACACCCATATGTGTCATGTGATCTTTTTACAAATTGACTATTAAGTCTATGTAAACCCTCTCTGATACCAATTGTTGACTTAGGTGAAATCCAAAAAGGGGGGTGAATTGGGTATTTTTTAAAAATTCTTTGAATCTATCTACCACTTAATCCCTACTTGTATATTTAGAAAATCAATCTTAGGGATTTATAACAAACAACAAATTCAATTTACCATTGAGTTTTTATTACCCAATTAATTATGTGCAATGTTATTCAACCTACACGTGCAATATGAACAGTTTAAATGTAGTTCTGAAAGTAAAGAGTAAAAGGAAGAGAGAAGACAAACACGGTTTTTTTGACGTTCAGCCAACTCAGCCTACATCCTTGCCTTGAGCAACCACTCAAGGATTTCACTAAAAAATCACTACTCCTTAAATTGGGACAAAGCTTCCTTTACAATCTGCTACTTACAAGAGGTACAACCTCCTCCTCACCCGCTGCTTGCAAGAGGTACAACTCTCTCCTCAACCTTGGTTCACAAGTAAAACCGTGAATACAATGAATCTGTAAAACACTAAAAAATGCTTCCAAACAAAAGCTCGTGAGCACAATTCAAATTCTTAATACATTAACATATGATAAAATCTGAAACTCAGAATATATGAAATGATATAATCGTTTATGTACGATATGCTTGAACACACAAATCCCTTTTTATCAAGTCTCCTAAAAATGTTTGTATAAAACAATGCTTTGGAGATCTTAGGTTAGATATTTAAATATAAAGATAGCTTTGTAGATTGCAAAGATGCCAAACACACTTAGTCAAACAAATAATATTTCTCTAAATATTTCAAACTCAATGTGATCTTGATAATATTGACTTAATGTATATATGTATGTGTATATATATATATATATATATATATATAAATGTATGTATGTATGTATCTCTATGATGATAATGCCAAAGATTAATAAACTTAATGTTTGATTTACAGAAAATATCCTTCAATATGTATATAGATAGTTATGCATTTCTGAGGATATAGGTTTATTCAAATAGTTTAGATGTAATCAAAAATATCAGCTTTAAACTAAGAATACACTTGAATAAAGAAACTTTAATGAATGGTCAAATACAAAACTTTCTCAAATATTGAGTTTTTCAAAACAATCTTTATATGAATGTGAAAACTCAATATCAAGTTTCTCTAAATATATCAAAACAGATGGTAATATGAGATTCTCTAACAAAAACTAAATGTAATAACCAAACCTCAAACCAAGTTGAAGCACAAGATGTACAATAGATATCCCTTTAGATTTTTTGAGGTGATTTGCTCAAAGATGATGTGTAGAAACTAGAGCATAGGCAAACGTATAGCAATCAACTCAAGTATCTCAATTTTCTTTTCAACAAGATGTGTTTTTCGCTTTACGTTGATCTTCTTGTGTTTAGCTTCTGTACTAGGGTTTAGATAATCAATATTTATAGTGTCTTATCCTTAGAATTGATCTAAACCATTAGATCAAAAGATAGCTCGCATGTTTGCACAATAAAAATTAATTTTTAATATTTCCAGTAAGTTCAGACATTTGAGGTCTAGGGCCCAGACGATCGAAGTCACTTTTATTCTTTGAAAAAATAGCCTCGACACAAGGTCAGAGGACCAAAGTCAAGGTTCAGATGATTGAAGTGTCGAGTTTAGATGACCGAGGTAAAAGTTCAATCATCTGAGGTGCTTCTGCCAATTTCTATTTTTCACCCAAAAATCTTCAGACGTCTGAGGAAATTCTTCAGCCAACCGAACTTAAAGTTCAATCAACCGAAGTCCCCATTTTCTGAATTTTTCTTTTCTAATTTAAAATTTTGCTTTGCTCTCCTTCTTGGGTCTTTTATAAAACATATTTTCCATGATTTTAAAAGTATTTCTAAGTCCATGAAAGTCCCCTAATGATATACATGAAATGCATGAATCCTAAAGTCTTTCTAAGTTTTTTTGAGCCTCAAACTAAATCATACGAAAATGTAAATACACGATGTCAAAGTACCCATTCCCAAGATATGCTTGAACTTTTCCACTTGCATCTTGATTCTCGTACTCTTTGAGTTCCATGGATCTTGCCAAGATATGTGTGCTTTACTTTAAGGCTTCTATGACTCCTTATCCTTCCATGCATGCTTAATATAAGTCATGTTCACAAACTGAATGCACAGATCAAATACCAAGAGATTTGTCATTATCAAAACCGGATTGGACTTGTAGAGTCAACAAATGTGGACAAGATTGGACTCTCGATGAGTCACTCTTTCATATGGTAGTATTCTTACCCAGCTCTTTGCTTATACTGATGTCACCACTCCCACTGAGTTAGTCATAAAACGGACTAGATATGATATTTTTGCCTCCACAACTCTTAAACAAATGGGATATGAGAAACCAGAGCAAGGTTGGTTTCTGAGAGGAAGGATACCACCGAGACAAGCTACTGAACCAGCTCCACCTCATGTTTAGCAACTAGCTCCTCTTTTTGATGCACCTTCATGGTTTATGTCTTATCATTAGAAGTTCACAGACTTTAGTACAGCAATGCGTGCTAACTACAACACTCTTCAGGCAAACCATGCTTCTCTAGACACGAGACTTGACCAGATTGAGCAACATCTGACCAGTACTTTCTCATCACATGGAAAGGCTCCAAAGGAAGCTAATTTTGATGTTAGTGAAGAATAAAATGAAAAAGGAGAAGATGATGAGTCTGATGATGATGCTGGGAACGCTTAGATTTGCTTGACTATTCTGAACTTGTATTAAACACCGCTTTGTGCCTTATTTTGTTGCTTATTACTCATATTTCTTATCTATTTGAAAGCATGTTATTTCTATGTCATGTTTTTATGTTTAGGACTTCTTAGATGGCACATGATATTCTTTGTTTTCGTGCTACATTCTCATTTTTGTCTTAGTATGCATATGCTTATTGCTTTATCTCTTTTTGATTGATGTCAAAAGGGGGATAATTATTGAGCAAAACAAAGACACATATTGTTTTTTGACCTTGGAAAATGGACTTACATGAAGTCTGAAACTGAATTTGATATTACCTGATATACCATCATAAGATTAATTGTCTTACTTTTCAAATATTGTTAAAAGTATGCTTATTGTACGAGGGAGCCTTTTTAAGGTTCACTCAATTTTTTTTGGCTCCTTATTTGTCATCGTAAAAAAGGGGGGAGATTATTGGCCTAACATGGCTTACGAATCTTATTTTTATGATAACAAATCAAGGGTATTCAACATGTTTGGGTTAAAATGATGATATTTCAAAAATCAAGTAAATGAGTTAAGATTAAGTAATCATAAGCCTTATTGAAAGATTACATTCCAAGGACAAGTTGAAAAATGAAAGCTTAAAGAGTATAAAAGCATGGATTCAAAGATGATTTAATGAAAGCTTAAAAAAGTATTGAAGCTCAAAGTGAAGATGAACTCAACAAATGACAAACATGAAGACTCCGAGCTTAGAACATTTTTAAGTCTTAAGAAAGTCGTTATATAAGTACTTCATTCAAAAGTCAATATGAATTCTTTAAAGCTTATTAGGATAAATCATTGACTCAGAGACCCTTTTTTTGAAAAACCCCAGAAAATATTTTCAGGAGTCTCAAAGTGTTTTGACAAGTATAAAAGAACACAAAAGATTTTGGAAACAAAATGAAAAAATAGATTGTTCTTTTTTTTTTAACTGTCCAGGCGACTGACCCTTGTTGGCCCAATTGAATTAACTTTATACATAACAAAATTGGGTAGACAGTAAAGGCCCAGTCGACTGACCCTGGTGAGCCTAGTTAATTGACCCTACACTGACTTTGAAATTTCACTTTTTTTTAAAGGCCCAGGCAACTGATCTCTTGAGTCCAGTAGACTGACCCTTCGAAATTCAAATTTTTAAAATAACGGGAAGTTTCAAAATTTGAGTTTTTGAAATTCAAAACGTTATAAAAACTTGAGAAACACTCTAAGTCACTTGGGGAACATGAAAAACACTTTCTAAACTCTATAAATACTCCCCAAAACAAAGGATTTCACACACCAAGAATTAAAATAAGCCATCAAACCTTATTGGTTACAATCTTCAAAAGCTCCCTTGCTCACATACTTGTTGAAGTTTTCTACTGAGTCTTACTAAGATTTTTACACCAATCTTTGTGCACAAATTCTAATTCTTTCAATCAAAGGAAGAAGATTACGATGATATAAATCTAAAGCTTTAAATACTTTATATTTGATATTTTGATTTGAAGTATATAGCTGTGCTTTAAACTTGTACTAATCAAGCACTTGTTGAGAGTGTCTTTGTTCACTGAATTCTCTTGTTGTTTTGTTGACAGTTCAAGATTGTTGAATCATTGTACCAAGCATGGGGTATCACTTGGAGAGGAGGGCTCTATCCTATTGAAGGAGTGTTGTAAAGGTTTGCTCCACCCGTCGACGAAGACCCTAGGTTCATCGACGAATGCCTCATAGATTTCGTCGACTAAGTACACGTGTCTCAACAACGAAAAGATACCGAGAGTTTAGGGAATTTTAGGAAATTTTAGGTTTGTTGACGAACTAGGCTCGTCGTTGATGAAGTACCTTCATGGGTTCATTGATGAATCACTTGAACTCTTCAACGAATGCCAGCCTATAAATATGAAAATCCTCATTTTTGGCGTTGTTTTCTCTCTCTCTCTCTCTCTCTCTCTCTCTCTCTCTCTCTCTCTCTCTCTCTCTCTCTCTCTCTCTCTCTCTCTTTGATTCTAGCTTCGTTATAGCTTGGATTAACGATCAAGAACCACCACGAGATTCGTGGGGAGATTCTCTATAACATAGCTGGAGTAGATTTTCAATTTGGAGTTTTGGGGCACAATTCCAAAATTAGGGTAAGTGAAGTATGTTAATGTTTAATAGGCTATTTGGAGTATTCTAAACCTAGGAAGTGTTAAACGAAAGTTGTTAGAGGAAATGAGTTATTTAACTTAGGAAAAATGTGATTTTTGGGGAGCCAATACCTTGATTAGACTGGGTAAGTGTTTTGAGCTAGGGATGGAGGATGCCCCTAAAGTTTTGATTGATTTTGGGAATGTGTTGGATATGTGTGCATATATATATGGATGTATAGTACTCTAGTTATTTATATTCTGGATGATTTGTATATATTGACTTCCGCTGATAGGATTGTTATATAAGTTTGACTGACTACCCGGTATCCCACTTCGGGTCGAGTTATACTGATATGGTATCAGAGATTTTGACATAGCCGATGTGTGATTTGAATATTTATTATTTATGGATGTTGGAAAAAATGGCATGAAAATCGGGGCATCACAGTTTGGTATCAAAGCCTAGGTTGCTAGGTTCTGCAGACTTTAGTAAACAGTGGAATACAATACCAGAGTATAGGAATGGATTTTGAGGAAAATAAGAAATGAGTAGATTGAGATATAAGTTAGAGATTGCTAGAGGACGAGATTGGGAATTTAGGGTTCTATCCTGCAACCTAGAAACAGAAGATCCGTGATTGTTTATGTGATTTTCCTACGGTGACAACTTCAAGAAAACCATGGATACTATCGTTGGTTCTTGTTTCTAAGTGGTAGGACTAAATCTTAAATTGGGTTGAGGATATTGGAAATGAATGATTGTAGATGAATATTTTATGGGTTTAGTTTCTTAAGTGTGTTAGTGATGTTGAGATGAAAAAATTCTAAGATTGTTTTATACCATTTTTAGGATGGACCTAGCGAGTAGCAGTGCACAAGCTGGAGGTGATGATGCAAAGCCTTTCAGTATAGGTGGCGGAGACCCTGATGCAGTGTTACATAGCATCACCCAACAGGTTATGGCAAAGATGGCTAGGAGTTTAGGGGAGCGGAGCTACACGATTGAGCAGTTCACGTGTATGAGACCACCGTCGTTCTCTAGAGAAGCTGACCCACTAGGCTAAGAACTGAGTTTAGAATATGAAGGATATGTTAGTAGTCCTCCCATGTACAGATGAGCAGAAGGTACTATTTGCAACATTCAAATTGACTAGGGAAGCTAAACGCTGGTGGAGATCAGCAAGATTACTAGAGGAGCAGAGACCTAACTCTGTAGTGGTGACGTGAAGCCGCTTTAGGGAGATCTTTTTCGAGAGATACTTCCCTGCTATTGTTAGAAGTGCGAAGGTAGCAGAGTTCTTGCACTTGACGCAAGGGCCGATGATGGTACAGCAGTATGCAGCTAGATTCATCAAGTTGTCCCAATTTGCCCCATATTTGGTACCGGATGAGGAGAGGAAGTTTGAGGAAGGCCTGAGATAGAGCTTGTTTGAGCAAGTCATAGGCTTCCAAGCCCAAACTTTTGCAAAGGTAGTGGATAGAGTTGCAGTAATTGAAAGTGGCATTTATAAAGGCCCTACAATGCCGAGCCATGGAAAAAGGCCAATGCCTCCAGATTTTTAGGTAGGGTCTAGCCAATGGGCCTTAGAGGACGCAAGATAACAGAGGAGGATGGAGATAGGGAGTGGGAGATCGGGCAGTACAGGGCAGACTGATGCCCCCTCTTTGCCCTATATGCTATAGGAGATACCCGAGGGAGTGTCAAGTTAAAGAGATTGTTTGTTACTGATGCCATCACCAGGCATATGGTGAGAGATTATCGAGCATTTCCAGCTATTGTGCCTATTTCTAGACCATACCAAGGAGGTCGCCAGGCACCCCAAGGCGGACAGCAGAGGAATACCGCCCAGGTACAAGTTTATACACTGTCACCGAGGGATGCTGAGGCAGCAAAAGATGTCGTGATAGGTATTGTTTCAATACTGTCATATAAAGCTACTGTTTTGTTTGATTTAGGGGTGACTTATTCTTTTATCGCTTGAGAATTCGTTAAGTTGTGTGGGTTAGAAACTCAACAGTTAGATGTCAGTTTGTCAGTAGCTACGCCAATAGGGGCTGTAGGGATATGTAGGAAGGTACTCAGGAACTGTCGTGTTTATATTCAGGGGAGGCCTTTACTAGTTAATTTGGTGGTTTTAGAGATGCATGGGTTCGAGGTAATTTTGGGGATGGACTGGCTAGCTGCCCACTATGCTAGTATTGACTACCGTCAGAGAAAGGGAGTGTTCAGACCTCCGGAGGGATAGGAGTACAAATTCGTGGGGTTATGTGTGCACATCCCACCACAATTGTTATCCACTATTTAGGCGATAAGGTTGTTGCTAGAAGGCTATCAGGGATATTTGGCTTGTGTGAAAGAGATATTAGAAAAGGAGTTGAGGGTAGAGGATATCCCGGTAGTGAGGGATTTTCCTGATGTTTTCGTTGAGGATTTTTCGAGACTACCTCCTGATTATGAGGTAGAGTTTTCTATTGATCTAGTTCCAGGGACAGCGCCGATTTCAAAAGCATCGTACAAAATGGCACCGGCAGAATTAAAAGAATTGAAGGAATAATTGTAGGAACTGTTAGACAAGGGATTTATTCGGCTTAGCGTGTCGCCCTAGGGAGTGCCAATATTGTTTGTGAAGAAATAAGATGGGTTGATAAGAATGTGCACCGACTACAGAGAAATAAATAAAGTGACTATCAAGAATAAATACCCGCTTCCCCATATTAATGATTTATTTGACCAAATACAGGGGACACATATTTTCTCGAAGATAGATCTATGGTGTAGGTATCATCAGGTAAAAATCATAGAAGAGGATGTTTTAAAGATAGCATTCAGGACTCGGTATGGCCACTACGAATTCTTGGTTATGTCGTTTGTATTGACCAATGCTCCTATAATGTTTATGGATCTTATGAATAAAGTCTTTCACCAGTATTAGAATCAGTTTTTGGTGATGTTTATTGATGACATACTGGTGCATTCAAAGAGCCCAGAGGAGCACAAGGAACATTTGAGGATAGAGCTTCAGGTGCTGAGGGAAAGGAAACTGTATGCGAAACTTAAGAAGTGCATGTTCTGGCTGGAACAGGTTATCTTCCTTGGACATGTGGTATCCAAGGGTGGTATTTCAATAGATCCAAACAAGATTGAGACGGTAGTATATTGGGTGCAACCAAAGAATGTGCAGGAAATCAAAAGTTTCTTGGGATTGGCTGGGTACTACCGCAGGTTTGTTGAAGGTTTTTTTAAATTGTTAGGTCCGTTGACTAAATTGACTAGGAAAGGTGTGAAATTCGAGTGGACTGATGAATGCAAGCAAAGTTTCCAGGAGTTGAAGCAATGACTCATCACTGCACCAGTGTTGACGATTCCTTTAGGTGAAGAAGGTTTCATAATTTACAGTGATGCGTCACATAAAGAACTCGGTTGTGTTTTGATGTAGCATAGGAGAGTTATAGCATATGCCTCATGAAAATTAAAAGAATATGAGAAGAATTACCCTACCCATGATCTGGGGTCGGCAGCGGCGGTCTATGCATTAAAAATTTGGAGACATTGTCTCTATTGTGAGATTTTTACCAATCATAAGAGCTTGAAATACTTCTTCACGCAGAAAGAATTAAACACGAGGAAGAGGAGATAGTTAGAACTGATAAAAGATTACGACTGTACCATCAGTTACCACTCGGGAAAAGGCTAATGTGGTAGCTGATGCTTTGAGCTGAAAATTAGTGGGAGCATCAGTGCTTTTAGTGGCGATACAACATCTGATTCATATGGATTTGGAAAGGCTTGGGGTGGAACTTGTAGAGGGCAATCATCAGGCATTTATTGCCAATCTTGTATTGCAACCAACCTTATAGGAAAGAATTAAAGTGGCACAGAAGGGTGGTGCAGAGTTGGTAAAGTTTATGGGAAAAGTATAGGATGGTCAGGAGGCAGATTTTAGCATCTCAGATGATGGAGCTTTGAGGTTTCGTACCAATCTATGTACCTTGAGATTAAGAATGTGATTCTAGAGAAAGCGCACCAATCTATATATACGGTACATCCTGGTAGTACTAAAATGTATAGGGATCTTTGGGAGTCTTTTTGGTGGAGCGGTATGAAAAGTGAGATCGCCAAGTTTGTGAATCAGTGTTTAACATGCCAGCTGGTGAAAGCTGAGCATCAGAGACTGGCAGGACCATTGCAGCCACTCTACATTCCTGAGTGGAAATGGGAACACATAACAATAGATTTTTTTACAGGATTACCGCCGGTACTACACGGACAGGACGCCATTTGGGTAGTTGTAGATCGACTGATGAAGACTGCCCATTTATTGCCTATCAGAGTTAACTACTCCTTAAATAGAAAAACAAAGTTGTATATGCAGGGGATAGTTAGAATGCATGGTGTGCCAGTATCCATAGTTTCAGACGTCGACCCACGGTTTACATCTCAGTTTTGGAGAAGCTTGCAGAAGGCCATCGGTTCTCAGTTATCGTTCAACACAACATTTCATTCGTAACACCCCAAAAATAATTATTATAGGAGGATGTAGTGATTTAAAAATACTAATAATAAATTAATTAATTAATTAATTTTAAAATAATAAATTATATTGTATTATACTATTTATTTAATTAAAGTAATTAAATAAATGATATGGAAAAGAATTTGGATTAAGTGATGTGTGTGTGTGTGTATATATATATAATACAATATAATATAATAAAGTTACAGTATATATATATATACACACATACCAAATCTTCTTGAGAAAGATTTCTTCCTCAGAAAATAAGCAAAGAACGACTCTCTCTCTCTCTCTCTCTCTCTCTCTCTCTCTCTCTCTCTCTCTCTCTCTCTCTCTCTATGTGTGTGTGTGTGTGTGTGTGTGTGTGTGTGTGTGTGTGTGCATGTGTGTGTGTGCTCCCCTCATCTCCTCTCTCACTCTCCTTATTTTCTCGGCCAATATTCGGTTGATCGAAAAATCGAAGATACTGTTGGACTCCGATCTCCGCCACCAACATTTCTACTAGAGCGGATTTGTCATGGGAGCGACGTAGGCACCACTCCTGGGAAAAGGTATACTCCCTCTCATTTCTCAATTTCTCCTTAGTTCTTTAGTTAAATTGAAAATCGGGCACCACCATAGGGTTTTAGTCCCAATCGTCATCATTTTGATCGGAGTAAATTTTCAATTTGGGTATCTTAGGTACCACTCCAAAGCGAGAGTGGGATTTGGAAAATTAAGTAAATTAGTTATATTTGGAAGTTTAAATGTTTATTGGGAATTTATGGGCCTCGAAAATGTTAAAATAGTATTTTATTTAGGTTTGATTTAATTAAATTAGGGTTATTGAATTTAGGGTTCGGGTGAGCGTTGCGGGTATAATTTTGGGATCCCTGCAGGCGTAGTTCAGGAAATTAGGTAAGGTTGTTATTTGAGTATTTTTGGATTGATTTTTAATTTATTGAAGGTATAAGTTTAGATATGAATGTATTTCTGAGGTTAAATTGAAATATTGAGATTTTATACAATTCAGGGTTGGTATATACACGACAGGCAGGCTAGGTTTTTAATGGGTGTTCCTATGAATTTAGGTAAGATAATGAATAGTTTATAATTCGGGAAATGTGAGTATGAGATTATTCTGGGAATTCAGTTATTTGACAAGAATATATATATATATATATATATATATATATATATATGATATTTTCAGGGAAATGGAATTTTGAACGCCGTGGGCGTAAGTTAGAATCGATAGACTAGTTCAGTTAGCCAAGGTAAGGAAAATATGCTATGCTAGTAAATTCAGAAATATTATCAGTAAATTATAGTATTTGTTTATTAAGATATAGGGTATAAATTATATAGTTTTATAGATTTCAGAACATGAGTTTTATTATATGTGTGGCCTGAGTAGATATTTGTTTAGTTTATATAGTTTTTTTTTTTTCAGAATATCATGATTTACAGTATTTTTGCATAGAAACATGTTTTACTAGATTTTATAGAATTATGAATTACAATGTATATATAGACAGATATATTTTACAGACAAATATATTGTGCAAACAGATATTGTACAGATAGATATTTATTAGACTGATATTTTACAGATATTATACAAATAGATATTTTATAATATTTATAGAATGTCATGATTTCCAAAACCATAACACTCAGACATTTCAGATTATTCAGTCAGATATTACAGTTATTTTCGTCAGATAATTCAGTATTTCATATCAGATTTATAGTGTTATGGTTATTTTGGAATCATGATGAAACAGCAAGATAATTTTATATATTAGTATTATACAGTATCAGAACCCTAATGAATTGTTTCAGATAGATTCAGTCAGTAGAGCACGGTACTGTTGCTATTTCATATCAAAGTGCAACCATATATCTCAAATAGTGTGTGGATTCCGTCTACCATGCCTATAAAAAGATTACAGTCTCCCTAGTATTCTGGATTAAGGAGACCGGTTCGACGAGGTAGATACCAATATCATGCCTTTGGAGAGATTGCAGTAAAGGTCGGACTGAGGATTAGTAAAGTATTCAAGTGACTTACCCTGGTAGCCAACCAAAGTTAAGCCCAACCTACGGGCTGCATAACCTTGTCATGAGGGGTCAAATCATAACATACATATTTCCAAGGATATTTCTCCGTTCTTTATATATATATACAGATTTACAAAAGAACATTAGATATATTATATTCTTATCAGTATGGATAAATAGAAAACTCAGATAATACAATTGTATTGTAAGTCATATAGGTGTGAGTTGCATAGTATTTACACGATATCTCAGTCAGTTATTTATCAGTAAATTATTTATGTAGACTCAGTTGTCACACACTGGTAATAGCATATTTATTCTTACTGAGCGTTGTCATATCCTAATAAATTAACATTTTTCTGGTGATCCAGCTAGATGAGCAGATCAGGCTCACAGGTAGAGAGGTCGTCTACACTACCCTGTCTGAAGGGTAAGTGTTATCAGGGGATTGTATTTTGAGTAGTATTCAGGAGTATTGGGTAGAAGGTATTGGGATGATGTATAATTATGTATGTATGCTTTGGGTTAATAATGGATTCTGGTATTGTAATTATGGATGTACAACTTTATGTTTTCCGCTGCATAGGTGATTTTAGGGGTATCAAAGTAAAATGATTATCAATATATTTTATATATTATTTGGAAAAAAATGGTATAAAATTTCAGGTCGTTACATTTTAGTATCAGAGTCAAGTTGCTAAGTTCTGTAGACTTTAGTGTGCAGCGAAAACAATACCAGAGTATAGAAATGAATTTTGAGGAAATAAGAGATGGGTAGATTGAAAAACGAGGCAGTTATTATTAGAGGATGAGATGAGAATTTAGGATTCTATCTTGCGGCCTAGATATAAGAGTACTGGGGTTTTTTCTATATTTTTCCTGGGGTGACGATTTCAAGAAAACCATGGATACTATCGTTGAGTCTTGTTTCTGAGAGGTAGGGCTGAATCCTAAATTGGGATTGAGGATGATAAAATTTATGGTCGTGGAAGATTATTTTTGGAACCTAATGTGTTAAGTGTATTAGTGGTATTACGTAGTGTCACCCAGGAGGTGATGGCAGGGATGGCCCGAGGTTCAAGGGAGCAAAGCTGCACAATTGAGTAGTTCATACGCATGAGACCCCCGTCGTTTTCCGGAGGAGCTGACCCACTCGTGGCTGAGAATTGGGTCCAGGATATAAAGGATATGTTCGCAGTGCTCCTTCGTACCAAGGAGGAAAAAGTATCTTTTGCTACTTTCAAGTTTACAGGGGAGGCAAAACGCTGGTGTAGATCAGTGAGAATGTTAGAGGAATAAAGGCCTGAGCCTATATTTATGACATAGAGCCACTTTAGGGAGTTATTTTTTTAGGGGTATTTACCCACTACTACTGGTAATGCAAAATTGGTAGAATTATTGAATCTGACTCAGGGACATATGACGATATAACAGTATGCCGCCAGATTCATTGAATTATCTCATTTTGCCCCATACCTAGTGCTAGATAAGGAAAAGAAGGCGAGAAAGTTTTAGAGCGGCCTGAGGTAGAGTTTATATAAGCAAGTAGTGGGTTAAGGTCCACATATTTTCAGAACTAGTTGATAAAGCCACAGTGAATGAGACTAGTTTATAGAGAGGTGTTGGGGTAACGAGCTAGAGAAAGAGGCCCAAGCCTCTAGATTTTCAGGTAGGAACGAGCCAGGGGCCTTGGAGAAGGCATGGTGGCAGAGAAGTTCAGAGGCAGTGAATGGGAGACAGAGTTGTATAGGGCAGACCATTGCACCCTCTTTGCCCTAAGTGCTACAAGAGGCACCCAAGTGATTGTCGGGTTAAGGAAGTTATCAGTTATTACTACGGTCGACCTGGTCATTTAGCAAGAGACTGCTGAGCACAGTCAACTAATTTAGTAGAACTGGATATGCACGATTTTGAAGTAATTTTGGGAATAGACCGTCCAAATGCCCACTATGCCGATATAGACTATTATTAGAAATAGGTAGTGTTCAAACATCCAAGAGGACAAGGGTATAAATTAGTGGGGTCATGGTTGCACACCCCACCACAGTTGTTATCCGCCATTCAGGCGAGGAGGTTGTTGTTAGAGGGTTGCCATGGATATTTGGCTTGTGTAAAGGAAGTATCAAAAGGGGAAATTAAGGATATTCCAGTAGTGAGGGATTTTCCTAGTGTATTCCCTAAGGATTTGTTGGGACTAACTCCTGATTGTGAGGTAGAATTTGTTATTGATTTAGTTCCAAGGACAACGTCGATTTTGAAGGTGCCATACAGAATGACACCAGCAGAGCTAAAAGAGTTAAAGGAATAGTTACAGGAACTATTAGCTAAAGGGTTTATTCAACCCAGTGTGTCACCTTGGGGAGCACCGGTATTGTTTGGGGAAACGAAAGATGGGTCAATGAGAATGTGCATCAGTTACATATTTTCATATTTCCATAAGTCGGCCAAACTAGTGGATACAGTTCAATCCTAAAATTAAGATGTCCATAAGAATGTAAGTTACTAAGTGGGCAACAATTGGACTCCTATGTTCTGTGGAAATTCTTTATTCCCTGGGAAGTTGGGTCATCACCATAACCTAAAACCAACCATGGGAATAAGATGTCATGGGCACTACATTGCCAAGTTTTCCGAAGGATCTTGTGAACCAAATAACACCTAATAGAATCATCTTTAGCAACTTACCTAGAAAAAAATATAATGATAGTCGTACCTTTAGCAATCTGCTATTCAAAAGGAAAACCACACATGCTAGGATCTTGAGCTTTATCTTTTTGCTCAATCCTATGCGGATCCTACTTGGCAATGGAGCACCAATTTAACCATTTAGGCATTGGCTCGGTTGGGATTTGATTCGTATATAGTCTAATGTGAAATCTTCTATTGTTGTCTGCAATTGATTGTGGCTTTTGAAGACATCTTCAGAATCTAATCCTTCCACCATTAGCAACTCTATAGTACAAATGAATATCACCCTGTCCTTCCTTGTCCATTTCACACAAGATTTATGCTGCCATACAATGTCCAATCACTGATCATAGCTAACTAAACAACTTCCTTAGTATTGTATTATGTACCAGAAACCAAGGTACGTGTTTATTGCATATTTGTCCAATCACTGGAGCAAGGTAATGGTTGACTTGAAGTCAGTATACCAAGACTTTGACTTGCCATAATTACAATCCTTGTTTTTCATTGAGAATATTTTCCAACTATACTTTGACATTCAACGTTTACCAACATAGGCTAGAAGTTGAATCTTAAAATTGTTGGAAGCAAGAAAAAAATTTAGAAACCAATTTGGTAGGAAAATGATACTTTACCCTGATTTAAAATTTTATGCCTGTGTATTAGTTTGTTGGGTAATTAGAATTTCAGAGAATGTTTAGAAGCTTATATAATTTTTACTCAAATGAATCACAAGTTATGATGAGAGTTTGAAGTACTTTTATACATTTGATCTGACAAGCTAATGATTACACATATTGGTCTGGGATGTCCTAGAAGGTATGATCCTTGATGAGTATGAGTCATTATTGCAAGTTCTCCATTTAAAGATGAGGCTAACTAGTGGTGGTTAAAGAAAAAAATATTAAGAAATCCAAATGGAGTGAGGGTTATCTTTCTAACTAACAAGCTCTCATATTTGACATCTTAAGTTCTTGTGAAAGGATAGAATTTGGGCACATGTCTGGGGTTGTAGCAGTAATGAAAGAAATACACAAGTTAACGAATTCCAAACTTCTTTACCCATAGGTGATGAATTTTTAGATATTCTTCCCAAATGATTTATCGGAGTTACCTCCAAGAGGAGATTGAGTTTACTATTGATTTGGTGCTAGGAATGGAGCCTAAGTCAACTGCTTCATATAGAATGACACTAATTGAACTAAGGCAACCTAGGGTGTAACTAGAACATTTCCTCGACAAGGAATTTGTTCGACCTAATATATCATCATAAGTTGCACCTGTGTTATTCACTAAGTGGGACCTTGAGGTTATGCATTAACCATTGGAAGTTGAATCACATTACATTAAGAATTGGTAATGGCTTCCAAGGATTGGTAGATTATTAGATTAATTGGTAAAATCCCAAAAATTCTTGAAGGTCGATTTGTAATTAAATTACCACTAATTAAGAATTGGGAATTACACATCCCAAAGACTGAATTGAGTACACAATAAGATCGTTATAAGTTTTAGGTGTTACCAATTGGGGTTGCCTGTAACGCCCCGAACCCTTAATCTTGGGTTTGATGCATTATACTTAATAAAATCCTAATATTTCATAAATCAAAACATACGCAGCAGAAAATATAAACATAATCTCCATAAATACAATGCTAGAGTTTACTATTTCTTGTCTATAATTCATATTATCCATTCATCACCTGCATTTCTATATATACACATATCTCCAAAACATTTTAGTATTCACAATCATTCCTTTCTCAATAGACTTAAAACATAAGAACATAACTTAAACTTTATACAACCCAATAGTATTATCAAAATATACCCTTTCTCTTTGCAATCCTAAAAATTGCTATAAACCCTCGAGCTCTCTAAGCCCGACCTCAAGGATGTCCTAAAAAAGAAATAGTCATATTCGGGTGAGACACATTTCAGTAATGGAAGAAACGATATATATTAAAACAGCGTGTGGCTAACATGAGGTTTATAAACATCATTTTAATAACATTTGCAAAACATTTTCATAACACTGAAATCATTCTCTGAACCTAATCAATCACATGCAAAAGATTTTACCCGCGAGATTACCCAAAGATAGGGTGATTACCTGCCTATACAAGTAGCACCCCTCTGCTCTGATACTTAGGCAACCCTAGGGTCGCTGCTGAAGCATACTAGGGCACTCACCTTACTTAGTAAGCCCTCAAGTACTAGATTGATCTTCTACTCACACAATTCAAACAAAGGTTTACCAGCGAAGGTCCCAAAGATAGGTAAATCTACCCACCCATACAAGTAGGTTCCCTCTGCCCTAGTACGTTATACAGCTGCTACCACATCTGAAGTTACTAGTGCACTTGCCTTTCTCAACAAGCCCTTGGGTAAAGAGTACGCCTCGCCCAATCGTAACATGTTCTATTAGCATAAATACTTCTAATATCATAATACATTATTCTTTCTATCATTATTCAATCATAATACATTATTCATTTTGTCATTATTCAATCATTCACATCTATTCATGTTCATAGCTTTAACATCGTATTACATTCCACTTTAAGTGACTTTTTTCCCATTTCATCGTTCACATTTTACATTTCATTCCATTGTCATTTCATTCCATTTTCATTTCATTCATTCGTACTACAGCTGGTCTTTCGTCGTCATCAGTTAGTCCACATAGAAATGCGCTAGAATCTGCTAACACAGCTCCTTTTAGCTGTCATCAATTAGTCCACATAGAAATGCGCTAGAATGTACTAACATGGCTTTCAGTTGTCATACATTTATATGGTTGCATTAACATACACAAGCAGCATGGTTCATATCATATTTTATTCTCAATGCATTACTTACTTAGCCTGCATCTCATACGTTTAACATATATTTGCACAGAACTTACATTTACTCATGCCACACAATTTAGCAATAAAATTCATACATTGCTTGTAAAATAAGCTGACCAACATTTAACGTTTATACGCTGAAAATACTTTTCATTTCTTACATAATTTCCCAAAAAATACCTTTCACTTTCATCAGTTCATTTCACATATACATAACTATATAAATGGTCCTAGGCTTAGAAAACATAGTGTTAGAATTGGTGTATTCCCAAGAGGGGGTTGAATTGGAATTTTTAAAACTTATTCCTAAGTTAAATTAGATGTTAGCAGAATATCACAACCTAGGGTCTTTCTAAGCAATCCCAAATGCGCCGATAAATATAATATACGGAAATTTGAATCATGCACATCATTCACACCATGACATACACGTGCGGTAAATATAAAGTGCGAAAATATGAACAAACACACGATATGTTATCGGGGTCCGGCCAACTGTGCCTACGTCCCTACCTCTAGCTTGCAAGACCGAGGATTCCACTAAAGGCTCACTTAACGAGTTCAGCGGCACCTAAACAACCAGATCAATTAGCACAAGGCTGACCTCAACCTTTACAAATTCTCCTTGCGAGGCGGAGAAGGCCCTATGTCAAATTCACAAGGCTAATCCCAACCTTTACACAATCCTTACCGGGCTAGATTACCGCCTCCTCAGGCCATGCCTAGAAATACAATAGTAATTTCTCAATCAAATGGTACAGTGATTATGCTTTCATGAAAAGCCGATATGTACCCAACACACGCTATCACATACTCATCAACAATGTTGGTAAATGTAAGCTCAGTGATGTGCATTTTTGTGCAAGCTACACTTAACAAGATATGATTGCAAGAATGCTCAGGAGTGTTCAAGACAAGCTAAATCTTTGAAACACGTTAATATCAAATCTCAATGTTCAATTAGAGTTTCAAAGATGCTTAATCAAATATTCAAACTAACTCAAAAGATTTTCTTCAACGAAATAAGCACATAAGTAGTTTGAAAAATATTTTAGCTTGTAGAAAAAATTTTTCACAACAAAATCAAAGCTATGGGACACTTGCAATAACAATGCAAATATCCTAAGCTTGCTAGTTTATCCTAACACAAGATTTATTATATTCAAATCTGTGGGATAAACTTTACTAACTCCCCAAAAATAAATCAATCAATCAAACAAGAACAATGGGAGTATTAGCACTATATAATAAACACAAGAACAAACAATAATCTCTCACAATATCAAGATCTATCAAGGGAATGAATATTTAAGAGTATTTTGGGCAAAATGGGATTTTGAGATAGAGAGGATTTTTGCTAATTATTTTGGCTAATCTCTTCTTAATTTTTGCAAATGAAGGCCTCTATATAAAGATAGGAAATATTATAGCTGTTAGGACATGTAGAGTATTATTAATATTGTTTTAAATCATTTTTAACTCAATCAACCCCATTTAAAAATATTAACTGCGGTAAAAAATATGGGGCAACCCGAGAACACCGGTCGACCGAGACGAGTTTGGTTAACTAAAGTTCTTAAAGTTCGGTCGACCAGGCATTAAATGAACTGTAAGTTCGGTCGACCGGACTTGTAAGTCCAAGGGCAATTTTTCCTCTTTGTGAGGTTCGGTCGATCAGGACCATTTTAAACTAAGTCGGTCGGTCAACTAGACCATTGAATTCCAACACATGGGAACTCGGTCAACCAGGACGTTGGTGTGTATTTTCTGAACGGTCGACCAGATGGTCAACTATGTTGACTCCAAGGGAGTTAGGTCGACTGGGGTCAAATGAACTAAGTGAGTTCGATCGACCGAACTGTGGTCAAACTGGTGATCCAGCACCGGTTCGGTCGACCAGGTATTTTTGTACAAGTAAGTAAGGTCGATCAAGTGTGCACATTTTGTGCATTTTGGTCTTATTTCAAGTATTCAATCACCCTAATCAAATGATCAATCATATGTATGCATGAGTGAGTGTCCTAGAGTCATTTCTAGGTATTTTTGAAGGCACCGAAAAAATCTAGCATCGATCGACAAGGGTGCCCAAATGACATTCGGTACCCTAAGGTCAGTCTAAGGTCATGTTGAGTTTACAAAAACCTATATGCATGACATGCAGAGATTATTATAAACCATATACCTAGTTACTATTACAGACCCATATTACAATAATTGAATTTACAAAAATGAGAGAGAATCC
Organism: Malania oleifera; assembly: GCF_029873635.1. Taxonomy (NCBI): domain Eukaryota; kingdom Viridiplantae; phylum Streptophyta; class Magnoliopsida; order Santalales; family Ximeniaceae; genus Malania; species Malania oleifera. The sequence continues at coordinate 73,488,657 of NC_080420.1, forward strand.
TCAGGGTCGTCGTGCTTTGCTTTCATGTGCCATTACTTGATCTGCTAAAACGAACCTGCACATACACTTGAAAGCCATCAAATACCTGAGTACTTGTCATTATCAAAACCGAGTGTGACCTATAAGGTCAACACATAGTTTACATGGTTGGCATTTTAATAATCCACACCAAAATGTATACATAAATATAACATAATTTATTACCTTTAATTTCATAAATTTTGATTTAATAAACAATTTCCCCTTACCTGACTTCTGAACTATGCCGGTAGGATCCCCGAACTAATACCCACGGCTTTCACTTGGACCCTAAATCCAAAAATCTTAGTTTAATTAAAATAAACCCCAATTGACTCAAATCTTAAGAAAAATACTTATTTAATACTTCCTAGACTCCAAATAACAATCTTCGTTAAGAAATTCCCAAAATAACTCACTTACCCTGATTTTGGGATGTTTCCCAAACCTCTTAAACCAACGATCAGCTCCTACAGCCTTACAGAGAACGATCCTACGAATCTTATGGTGGTTCCGGATCGTCAAACCAAGTCAAATTCAGCCCAAAATTGAAGAGAGAAGGGAGAGAAACTGAATTTTTAGAGAGAGAAACTAAGAAAAATCATTTTCTTTGCGTGGAAGCAACCTTGGACCTTTTTATGGACATTGCTGCCACGTGGATTCGTCGATGAGACATGTTGGTTCATCGACGAGCCACTGAAGATACTTCATTGACGAGCCACTAAAGATACTTCGTCGACGAGCCACTGAAGATACTCATGGGATTCCTTCGTTGATGAGAAATAGACTTCATCGATGATCTCTAGAAGGACACTCATATGAAGACAAAACATTCATCGACGAGGCTTGCTATTCCTCCTCTAATTTCTTTCCTTTTCCCTTTATTATCCATTAATCCATTTCATTTATTATACTTCCCAATTATTTTATAATTTCAATTTTCGGGTCATTACATTACCAATGCACCTTGCATTTTAATGGATAGGATGAATCAAGTCATTCAACCATACTTGGATCAATTTATTATAATTTTTATAGATGATTTTTGGAGTATTCAAAAACTCAAGAAGAGCGTGAATAACATTTGTGAATAATTTTACGAACATTATGAGAGCATCAGTTATATGCTAAAAAGAAAATGTGGGTTCTGGACAACTAATGCAAAATTTTTGGGTCATGTCAAAATCAAAAGATAATAATCTATTGATTCTTCTAAGGTTATGACGAGGTTAGATTTTTGGAAGACTAGAGATGAAAATTGAAGTTGTGGAGTGTTGGTGCTAAAGCAAGGTGTATTAGCACATAATGTATAATCCATCGATTTATATTAGTTACCAATTTTAATAAAGTAGTTTAAAGGATTAACTCAAAACTTGTAAGGTTAACAATGGATTTTACTTGGGGTTGTATTTAACAAATTTCAAGGAAGAAATTTTTATAAGGAGGGGAGAATGTAATGCCCCAAAAATAAATATTATAGGAGGATGTAGTTGTAATGACCCGAAAAATAATGGTATTTAAATAATAAGAGAGAGGAAAAATGGAAATAGTAAAAGAGGGCAACAGAAGATTTCGTCGGCGACACACGTGGTATTTTGGGCTCTTCGACGAGGGTGTGCTTTATCGATGAGAAGATATTGAGAAGGTGTTTTTGGCAATTATGAATTTTGTATATGAGAAGAAGAGTTCGTCGATGAATTGTCTTCTTGACCTCATCGACGAGGTGACGTGGCTCATCGACGACGGCCATAGTATAAGTAGCCATAAACGCGATTTTTTAGCCATTTTTGGCCGCAGGAATTTTCTCTCTCTCTTCTTTCTGTTTTCCCTCCTTCTTTTTAGGATTTTGGGCCGATCTTTTGTTGGTTCGACGATCTAAAGCCATCACGACACTCCTGGGGAAGTTCTCTGCATATCTGCTGGAGTGGATCATTGGTGGGGCTAGTTCAAAATTCATCCCAAATCCAAGGTAAGGCTTTTACTCAGTATTTGGCCTTCCCTACAGTTGTAGAAAATGTAGTACACGTAGAAATATTGAATTTCTATTTTGGGAAATGTTGTTATCAAGGTGTTGAACAGGGAACCCTACGGGTGCAAGACTGTTTTCTTAGGGGCCTTTAAGGAATCAGGTAAGGGGATAAACTAAGCTAGTGGTTTTATGAAAATTACAAGTGAAACTTTATAGAATTTGATTTCAGAAAAATATATTTATATAAATAAATATATATGTATATATATATATATATATATATATGTATATATAATACCCATTTTGTGTGGCATGAGTAGATTTTATGATGAATTACCGTTTTCTAGGAATATGATAATATTATGAATTTTTATAATGGAAAATTGACATACGGGTCGAGAGTTTTATATGATTTGCGTACAGGCCGAGTTATGGATATGTTTTATTGGCATACGAGTCGAGTTATGGATATGTTTTGTCGGCGTACTTGCTGAGCTGTGGATATGTTTTGCCAGTGTATGGGCCGAGTTATGGATATGTTTTGCCAGCGTACGGGCCAAGTTATGGATATGATTTGCCAATGTACGGGCCAAGCTATGGTTAAATATGAAATGTCAGCATATGGGCCAATGATTTTCATGATGTGTATATATATATATATATATGCAAAATGATGTGATGATATTGATTTGGCAATTAATAGTATGAAATATCCATGTATCACAGTTTCATTATATGTTATATGTTATCAGAACCTGGTTGACTTGGTTTAGGCTAGCACTTGCATAGTACCGCTGCTATATGTTCATGATCATCATGATATTGTGCTAACATTGTCATACGGGGTTAGAGTGAGGACGGATAGTCAATGTGGTTTTAAGAAGTGTGGACGCCCCTGGTGTACGGACCAGGTCTGGCAGACCTATCAGACTTACAGACTATACTTTTGACTTGGAAGTGGTTGGCCAACCTTTGTCAGGTCCCGCCTTCAAGCCACACAACCCAATCATGTGGGGGTAATACATGACAACAGCCAGCTAACTTACCAGGGTTATTTTCGTATTATTATTATTAAATGAGATGGATTATGCTATAAAACCAGTATGTTCTGCCTTAATATGATTGTACATGTTTTTCCCAGAAATAATACAAACATTTTATTAGATATGCTTATTTATGCTTTTATGTATTACCCGGATAAACTCATGCTGCCACACACTAGTATTAGTTTATTTCCCTTACTGAGAGGTGTCTCACCCCAAAATGATACAAACATGTCAAAAGCCCCAAGTAGAAGAGCGGATAAAACTTAGAATTCAGTCGTTTTACCCTGTTCAAAGGGTAAGCCTTTTTCTAGGGTCTGACAGATTTTTGGGCGGCGACCCTATGCTACTTTTGGACTTTTTTTGGGTTATGTATATTTTATGACATTTGTAGTAAACTCTGGTATTGTACTGATTCGGTGTTGAGGTATATATTTGATGTTATGTTTCCTGCTGCTTAGGCTTCCGTATTGTGTTTCTGATATATCCCTAGTACCCATGAGTTCAGGTTGAATATGATCTACCGGTTTGAATATATTGGTTTGAATTATTTAAGGAAAAATATAAATAAAATAGATGGTAAAATAAGCAGGTCGTTACAGTTGTGATTTGAAAAAAAAAATAATTACAAATTAATTAAAAAATAATAAATTAAATTAATTATTTAATTAAAGTGATTAAATAAATGATATGGAAAAAAATTTGGATTAAGTGATGTGTGCGTGATATATATATATATATATTACAATATAATATAATAAAGTTACACTATATATATATATATATACACATACCAAATCTTCCTGAGGAAGATTTCTTCCTCAGGAAATAAGCGGAGAACGACCCTCTCTCTCTCTCTCTCTCTCTCTCTCTCTCTCTCTCTCTCTCTCTCTCTCTCTCTCTCTCTCTCTCTCTCTCTCTCTCTCTCCCTGTACTCTCCTCTTCTCCTCTCTCACTCTCCTTATTTTCTCGGCCAATATTCGGCCGATCGGAAAACCAAAGATACAGTTGGGTTCCTATCTCCGCCACCGACATTTCTACTGGAGCAACATAGACACCACTCCTGGGAAAAGGTATACTCCCTCTCTTTTCTCAATTTCTCCTTCGATCGGGCACCACCACGGGGTTCTAGTCTCGAGTCATTTTGGCTAAAGTAAATTTTCAATTTGGGTATCTTAGGTACCACTTCAAAGCGAGAGTGGGATTTGGAGAATTAAGTAAATTGGTTATATTTGGAAGTTTAAATGTTTATTGGGAATTTGTGGTCCTAAGAAATGTTAAAATAGTATTTTATTTAGGGTTGATTTGATTAAATTAGGATTAATGAATTCAGGGTTCGGGTGAGCGCTGCGGGTATAATTTTGGGATGCCTACAGGCGTAGTTCAGGAAACCAGGTAAGGGTGTTATTTGAGTATTTTTGGATTGATTTTTAATTTATTGAAGGTATAACCTTAGATATGAATGTATTTCTGAAGTTAAATTGAGATGTTGGGATTTTATACAATTCAGGGTTGGTATATACACGACAGGCAGACTAGGTTTTTAGTGGGTGTTCCTAGGAATTTAGGTAAGATAATGAATAGTTTATAATTCGGGAAATGTGAGTATGAGATTATTCTGGGAATTCAGTTATTTGATAGGGATATATATATATATATATATATATATATATATATATATATATGATATTTTCAAGGAAATGGAATTTTGAACGTCATGGTTGTCAGTTAGAATCGGTAGACGAGTTCAATTAGCCAAGGTAAGGAAAATATGCTATGCTAGTAAATCCATAAATATTATGAGTAAATTATAATATTTGTTTATTAAGATACAGGGTATAAATTATATAGTTTTATAGATTTCAGAACATAAGTTTATTATATGTGTGGCCTGAGTAGATATTTGTTTAGTACAGAGTTTATATAGTTTTTTTTTCAAAATATCATGATTTATAGTGTTTTTGCATAGAAATATGTTTTACTAGATTTTACAGAATTATGAATTACAGTGTATATACAGACAAATATATTTTACAGACAGATATTGTACAAATAGATATTTATCAAACAGATATTTTACAGATATTATACAAACAGATATTTTATAGTATTCATTGAATGCCATGATTTTCAAAATCATAACACTCAGACATTATAAATTATTCAGTCAAATATTACAGTTATTTTAGTCAGATAATTTAGTATTTCATATTTGATTTGTAGTGTTATGGTTATTTTGGAATCATGATGAAAAAACAAGATAATTATATATATATATATATATATATATATATATATATTAGTATTATACAGTATTAGATCCCTGATGAATTATTTTTGACAGATTCAGTCAGCAGAGCACGAAACCGTTGCTATTTCAAATCAGAGTGCAACCACATATCTCAGATAATGTGTAAATTCCGTCTACCGTGCCTATGAAGAGATTGCAGTCTCCCTAGTATTCTGGGTTGAGGAGACTAGTTCGATGAGGTAGATACTAGTACCGTGCCTTTGGAGAGATTGTAGTAAATGTTAGACTGAGTATTGGTAAAGTATTCAGTTGACTTATCCTGGTAGGCCAACCAGAGTTAAGTCCAGCCTACGGGCCGCACAACCCTATCATAAGGGGTTAAATCATGACATACAGATTTCTAGGGATATTTCTTAGTTTTTTATATATATACAGATTTATAGAAGAACAACATATATATTATATTCTTATCAGTATGGATAAATAGAAAACTCAGATAATACAATTGTATTTTAAGCCATGTAGGTGTGAGTTGCATAGTATTTAGATGATATCTTAGTTCAATTATTTATCAGTAAATTATTTATGTAGACTCTATTGCCACACACTAGTAATTGCATATCTATTCTTACTAAGTGCTGTCTTATCCTAATAAATTAACATTTTTCATGTGATCCAACAAGACGAGAGGATCAGACTCATAGGTAGAGAGGTCGTCTACACTACCCTATCTGAAGGGTAAGTGTTATTAAGGGATTGTATTTTCAGTAGTATTCAGGAGTATTGGGTAGAAGGTACTAGGATGATGTATAATTATGTATGTATGTTTTGGGTTAATACTGGATTCTGGTATTGTAAATATTGGTGCATGACTTTATCCTTTCCATTGCATAGGTGATTTCAAGGGTATTGGAGTAAAATGATTATCTGTATATTTTATATTTTGTTTGGAAAAAAATGGTATGAAATTTTAGGTCGTTACATCATCCTCATACATATGGGCATACGGAGAGGATGATACAGATACTAGAGGATATGCTGCGAGCCTGTGTGCTGGATTTTGGAGAAGTTTTTGACATTAGTTGAATTTGCATATAATAATAACTATTAGACCAGCATTAGGATGACACCATATGAGGCGCTATATGGCAGGAGGTGTCGATCCCTGTTATATTTGGATGAGATTAGGGAAAGATAGATATTGGGGCTAGAGCTGATATAGTAGACTCAAGATAAAGTCAGACTCATTAGAGATAGGATCAGAACGACATAGAGTCGGCAGAAGAGTTATGTAGATACTCGCCGATGAGAGTTAGAGTTTGATGCTAGGAATCATGTGTTTCTAAAGGTGGCACTGTTGAAAGGAGTTATGAGATTTGGGAGGAAGGGTAAGTTGAGCCCTAGGTATATTAGACCATTTGAGATTCTGAAAAAAGTGGGTCCAGTTGCTTCTTTCTTTTAACATCATTTCATAGGTTAAAAGAGATCTTATAAGTTCATCTAAGGAAGTTGTTTTAAGATTTCTTCCTTCCGTAATGGTTGTGGCTTTTGGTTCCTAAATAGGTGGAAGTGCTCTTAGAATTGGATAGATCATCTCATGGGTGGAATAAGTTTTTCCTAAGGCATTTAGGGAGTTTATGATATGGGTGAACCTAATATACAGGCTTGCTATACTTTCTTCGGAGTTCATCCTAAAAGCTTCATATTCACTGGTTAACATATCGATTCTACTTTCCCTAACATCTACCGTGCCTTCATAGGTTACTTCCAATTTATCCCAAATCTCTTTAGTTGTTTTACACGCCATTACTCTATTAAATTCATTTGCATCAAGTGCACAGTATAAGACGTTTATTGCACTTGAATTAATTTGCAACATTTTGTAATTTGAGTCATTTAGTTCTTTATCTTCTTTAGGTACTTATTTTCCATCAAAAAGCTTAGTGAGGATTAAATTTCCATTTGTGACAACATTCTATGCCTTCCAGTCCATTGTTTAAAGGTAGATTCTCATTCGTTCCTTCCAAAAGGTGTAATTTAATCCACAAAAGATGGGTGGCTTAGTTGATGATTGACCCTCACCAAAGGGAGCTACTCCTATTTGTGCTATTTTGATCTTTGTATAGCTACTTCTTAGCTTTTGCTACAACCGGGCTCTAATACCAATTGAAACCTAAGGTGTAGTCCCAAGAGGGGGGGTGAATTGGGTTATTTAAAATTTCTTTGATTCTTTTTTAGAACTCTTGTCCCTTTTCACAATCTCTTAAGGATTACTTGTATTTTTTTTAATGAGGCAATCAGCACTAATTCCTATTTTCTAATTAATCCACAATCAACTAATACAATCAATTAACTTACTGTTCAAACACAACAACCACCTAACAAAAATCAATTTGAATCTTTAGAGTCCCTGTATATGAATATACAACTCCTGTTGTTGTCTTTTGAATTTGAATATTACAACGACATTCAAACACGAATTCAATATCAAAACTTAATTAAACCTTCAGCTAATAAGTTTTTGGATGTTAACCAATCAACGTACTTCCTTTCGGTTTCCGCAAAAGATCGATTAACCAATGTACTCCCTTTTGGTTTCCGCAAGCCCAAGAACAAATTAGTTTTTGGGTTTACTTAGTTTCTAATATGTGTTTGTTTTATAATTAAAAGTATTAAACATCCACACAGGGTATATCGTTGCTGAAATTAAAAGAAAGTAAGGATAAGAGAGTGACACCACCACTTTTACAAGGTTCGACTTATACCCAGCCTACGTCCTCGCCTTAAGTCAACCATCCAAGGAATTTACTATATCTTGTTCCTTTCGGGTGGAACAAAAACCTTACACAATTTACCCTCTTTTTCAGGAAGAGAAACCTCTCCAAGCACCGACCTGTGCTTGGTCCAACGATCCAATAAACCTTTTAATCGTTCAAAGTATAAGAAGATAGAAGTAGATCTGCGTACAAAAAATACTCTCAAAATTTAGAGTAGGTTGAACAAATTGAGTTCTAAATTGTACTTCAAAACACCAAAGCTAAATAGAACATGAGAAGCTCTAAAGTTTTAGAAGTCGCCGATGGTTCTTTAAAAAGAATTGAGTGCAACTGTTAGAATTGGTGTATTCCCAAGAGCAGGGGTGAATTGGAATTTTAAAATTTATCTCCTAGGTTAAATGAAATACCCGTAACATAACCTAGGGTCTTTCTATGCAATTTCAAATGTGTCAATAATATAATATGTGAAAACTTAAATCAAGACCGGATTCGGTCAACAGGTTAACCCATACCGGATTCAGTCAACTGGGGGCAGAATGAACTATATGTTCCGATCGACCGAAAGTGCAAAAAGTGTGCATTTCGGTCCTGTTTTAATTTACAATCACCCTATTCGAGTGCCTAATACATACAAGTGCAATGGTGAGTGTCTTAGGTCTTTTTTAGGTCTAGTTTTAGTTATGATTCAATTTTAGGCTGAGCTTACTTACTAGACCATGCATGTGATGTGTGTGATAATTATTACAGGTAAACACCCTAATTTACTATTACAAACCAATTACGCAAATGAAATATATATTACAATCATAAACAAGAATTGGTCTTCAAGCTTCATTTGCTTTACGTGCATCTTGATCTTAATGAGTGAGGCTCCTGCACATAATCTCAAAAACTCATTAGATATCATGAGTATTTGTCATAATCAAAACCGAGCGTGGCCTATAAGGTCAACATTCTCCCCCTTTTTGATGATGATAAATATGATCAACAAAAATATGGGTTTAAGCCTAAGAAGGCTCCCCCTATCAATGTGCATCCACTTTATTTTTAACCAAGTCATTTTACCCATTATTTTTGCCCCTTTCCATCTCCCCCTTTTGGCAACAGCAAAAAGGGTCATACGAGGTAACGCTCTAAGCAATGGGTAAGTGTTACATTTATACATTATGAATTTTGGAAAGATTTTAAAAAATTTTGGCTAAGTGCCGTTTGTAAATCGGACTTTCCAAAATAAATCATGTATAAATGTGACCTATTTGAGTTTACATTTCCTAACAGTTTTATCCACAACTACTCAAACAATTCAGCATGGTCCAACAGTCAAGTAAAAGTTTCAACATCATCATGAAGTGGACAAGAGAGTTGTGCATCACAAGTAATAATTAAAGCCACACATTCTGATCAAAGCCACACATTCTGATCTGCAGGCTGCTCTCTAGAATCTAGAACTCCCCTTCATCATCACCACCATCTCCACCGTCATCGGCATCGAAGTCAAAATCCATGGTCATCCGGTCTCTCTCGTCCTGCATCTCCTGAATACGATCGTTTAGCTCATTGAAGCTTACTGTCATGGTCCTCTTTAAATCTGTGAATCGACTAGCGGTAGAGATGTAGAATTGCCGAAACTCGTCATAAAGGGCAGTGGATAACGATGTCAAATCTCGTAGGTCTGACTGGATTGATTCTCGAAACTGTACAAATGAATCAGATAAACTAATAATGGCAGCCATTAAATCAACATTTGATGGTTGCATGGGCTGTGGTGGCTCCTACGGGGCCTCTCCTGTGCTGTTGCACCCCTAGAAGGCAACTAGATGTTGCCAACTAGCTTATACCCCATAAGTGTCAGGGTGACGCCAGAGAATATATCAGAAGGTCGTCTTCTCTTCAGTGAAGCTACATTTGAGCGTGTGACTCCTATGGATCGAAATGTCTTGTTTAGGATCTCCCATACGGCATGATAATTCTGTGGTCAATCATTTTGACCATCATCCATCAAATCTGGGTAGATCTAGCTTAATAAAAACCACATAATAAAGCAATCTAGGAAGGATACGTGCACTCTAAAACCTGCCTTGGGCAAGACATTATATGTGATCAAATGGTGCACTACTCTGGCCTCTAACGTAAACTGCCTATACTGTAGGGGATGGTTTTGGCTGGCAGTGCCTAGATCAAACAAGGTCAGGTTTGCAAATGTGGCAACTGTAAATTCCTGTTCATGAATCCAAGAATTCACCACATCTGGGCACTCAAAATCTCCACGATCTATATCAAGGACATTTGAAAGATACTGTGCATCAAAATGAACATCGGTCCTTAATACTCTGGAGAAGTACCCATTTTCATCATTACCTAGATTTGCATAAAATAACCTAACGTACGTTGGGTAGTGACCCCCAAGCTGATAGGAAATGAAAGTTTTCTAGCCTTAATATTCAAACATGTTCAATACATTTCCAAAATACTGATTCATGAATTCTAAATCTAAGATCTTACCCAGTATTGCTTCCTTAGGATGAAACTCCTGTATGTATCTGACCTTGGATCATTCTGATAAGAATTATTCATCCTTAGCATGTGCTAAATCATGGGCTTCAGCATGATCCATAAGTGCTAGATGATGGAGGTTAGGCACTAGTCTAAGTTTGCTTGGTAATGTTTGGAGGAACGGTGAAAGAGTTCTCAAGATTTTTCACGTAAATGATCTTTGAACATAGGAAGGATCTAAGTATATTGCAGTTCAGTTGACCAGGAGAAGATACGGTCAACCGACGGTTCAAATTCTTCATGAACTAACACTGCTCGGTCGACCGGGGAGAATTTGAACTAAGATGGATGGTCGACCGAGATGGAGTACTGTGCCTATGTTCCGTTGACCAAGGAAAAATTGACAGGTTCGATCAACTGGGGTGGATAGGTTCACTTAATTTTGGTTGACTATAAGGTCAAAGTCAAGGGGTGTTCGATCGACCGGGAGCTTTTACTCTATCAATGCTCGGTCGACTGAGTATATTTTGATCCAAAGCTCTCCCTTGGGTTCAAATTTGATATGTTACATGTATTTTCACATTAACATGATTCTTAGGGATTCTTGGTGGAGAGATATTACACAATTGAGGCATGTACCAAGATTTAACATATTGAGCCTAGATTACTTCCCAGTCTTGCAATTACTACAACTTCTAAACTTAGAGACTAAGTTAGATAATAATCTCACTTTGACTGAACTTTTCTTTAAGTCCTGACTATTTTGACAAAGAGCACAAGGAGTATGTGACTTTTCTTGAACAATGCTCTTTGGTGATTGGTGATTATCCTTCAGATATGATGACAGAAAGGAGCAAGGATACATACCAAGGAATGAGTGAAGCTCCACTGAATATGATCATGGTTTGGTGAGTATTTCCTATGGAGTGATTAAACCAAAATAGAAGGTTTTACAATTTAACTCAAAGGGACCAATCCCCTAGTGGATGCCTCTAATTTGGTTATAACTATGAGAAGTACTCAATATATAGTAGTCATTTATGATCAATAGTTCTTTAAGCCTAGAGTGATGACTAACTATTTTATTAGGCATGTTAGGCTTTTCATATTCAAAAGTGAGTTTGAGGTATAGTGATATATGATATAGGATAGAACCCTAACACTCAATTTTGTGCAATGGACAACAATTGCTTAACTTTGTGATTTTCATGTTTGCATGGGTTAAGCATTTAGAATTAAGTACGAGGCATAGATGTCATGTCCATTTGGAAGTGGTTAAAGAGTCTTAGTATAACAAGATGTGTGTATACTAAGATTTTTATTTTAAGTAACAATCACTTCCCAAACCTACAGTTATCTCAACCCCCTAAACCTAAACCTAGGATCTAAGGAAGCATCAAATAATTAAATTAATTAAAATCCATTTTTCCTTAGGACCTACGGGGTTTGCTTTGCTAATTATCCATTTCATTTCATTTTCTAAGTCTTTTGCACTTCTAACTAAGCAGTTAAACCATACGTGCCACATAGTTTTGCAAAATAAGTAGGTATTGAATATACATAAAGGATTGTGCTTATTTATTCTATTTTTCTTTAATGAGGCTAGACTATTGGTTTTATGCAAACAACCTAAATCCTTCTTGAAAAGAATTTTATTTTTAAGTCCGAAGGGGTTGTTTAGTTTATCTTTCTCACTTGAGGACTTGAAAGACATTTTAGAATAATTTTTAATTTTTCTTTCTAAGAAAATGAATTTCAAAACCTTCTCAATTTTTCTCCTTTCTAGAGTGGCTTGATATTCTTCCAAATCATTTAAGTGCTTTGCCACCTTTTCATTTCCATTTTTCAAAAATATTTTCTTCTTTGATATCTCAACTAGAATTCTATGCATTTTAAATGAAGTCTTTTCTAGTTTTCCATATGAAGGCATCTCATCAAATGATTCATCACAGGATTTATCAAATTGGAAAACACATGAATCATTACATGCATTCATACCATCATCATCACAAAAAACATTTGAAGATTTATCACAAAATATATTATAGGAATCAACAGATGAATCATCGCATGTGATATTAACAGAATTATCCTTATGTTTAATAGATGATTTAGTATGTGTCACAACCCAGCATTCAGCACAAGAATCATCATATGAACTAGAGTGAATGTCATATACCTCCTCATTGATTTTAAGCTCATGATTTACCTCCTCCTGATCAATTAAGCTTGGAGCATTTGGAGGGGTTACGATCTCCTTTTCCTGGGATTCTCCATATTTCTTTTCTAGTTCATCCCTAATTTCTTGTGCACTATGACATGCCACAAACTCAAGTAGAATATTAGAATCTAAAGCATAGTATAATAATTCCATGGCACATGAATTCGCATGCATTAACCTAGTATCATTTTCATTTAAGGGCATACGAATCCCATTAACAATCACTCACCAGGTCATCCAATTCATTGATTTTATAAATATGCTCATCCTAATTTTCCAGGTGGTGTAATCGATACCACAAAACAATGGAGGACTGGAAGGTGACTGTCCCTCACTGAATGGGGATACACCAAATTGAGTCATTGCGATCTTTTTGTAAAAACGTTTAAGTCTAGTGCAACCTCACTCTGATACCAATTGTTAGAATTAGTGTATTCCCAAGAGCGAGGGTGAATTGGAATTTTAAAATTTATCTCCTAGGTTAAATGAAATACCCGTAATATAACCTAGGTTCTTTCTATGCAATTCCAAATGCATCAATAATATAATATGCAAAAACTTAAATCAAACGCATCATTCACACCATAACTTACATGTGCGGTAAATATAAAGTGCAGAAATATAAACAAGGCACACGATATGTTATCGGGGTTTGGCCAACTATGCCTACGTCCCCACCTCTAGCTCGCAAGTCCAAGGATTCCACTAAAGGATCACTTAACGGGAGGAGCGACACCGATTACAATCACGTCAATTAGCACAAGGCTAACCTCAACCTTTACAACCAGGTCAATTAGCCGGGCTGACCTCAACCTACACCTTAACAGGATGGCGCACCTAACTTTCCTAGGGCTAGCCTCCCTCTTCAGGCCACACTTGGAAATACAACAGTATTGCTCAATCAATAAGATTGTTACAGTGATTGTGCTTTCGTGTAAAGCAGATATGTACCCAAATGCGCTCAGTTACAAACACCACAAATGATTTAATATGTAAGTTCAGTTTGGTTTAATATTTCAACTCTTAAATGTATTTGCTATCAGTGTAATGAGTGCATGAGAGTATCATCAAGCAATCTTTGTATCACAAGATATTAAAACAACGTGCTTAAACAAAGATATCAATCAAGTCTCAAGAATATCAATCAGTTGGATATCTTGATCACGTGAAGATTAGATAATGAATATGCTTTGTTTGCAAGGGATATATAATATTTGTATTCAGCAAAATGATATGTAAGTCAGTGAATATTGCAACAAAGAATAATATCACAAACACAAATATCTTCTAAAAAAAATACCGAAATAAATCACACAAGATATTCGAGAATGTTTTTGAAAATTTTTTTGCAACCCAAAAATAAATACGAGCTTCCTAAGTTATTGTAATGCAAATGCAATACTCGGAAGCTTAGGCAAGTCTTCTTAAGATAGACTTATTAGCTAAGCCCCCTAAGAACACTTAGGTTTTAGCTCTCGTTAAAATCGATTCAATCAACACACGAATGGGAGAACAAACCTATTAACACAAACACTCAATCAACTTACAAAGGATTTAAGAACTTGAAGAGAGTAAGTATGAGTGATTTGGGCTTTGAAATGAGTAGTAGAAAATATTTGGCTTGAGGGAGAATTTTTTATTTTGTTCCATAATCTCCTTAGTAATTTTCCCAAATGAAGGGGTATTTATAGACACCCCATGAATTATGACCATTGGGGACAAGCCTTGTATTATTAGAAAAGATTAATGACGTTTTAATTATTTTAATCTTGTTCAAAATATTTAACCATGGTAAAAAATACAAGGCAACCCGAGAGACCCAGTCGACCAGAAAACTTTTGGTCTACCGAAGTTCATATGGCTCAGTCGACCAGGCCAATTTTGAACTTTGGGGTCGGTTTACCAGGAAAAGTGATTTTTCCAAAATGGCGCGGTTCGGTCGACCAGGGTGAAAATGAACTATCTGGTCGGTCAACCAAACCATTGGGTTCCCACACGTGGGAACTTAGTCGACCAAGTTGGTGCAGTTCCAAAAGGTCTCGGTCAACCAGGAAGTCAAACTGTTGACTTCAAGGTGTTTCAGTCGACTAGAGTCAAATGAACTGTCATGGCTCGGTTGACCGAACTGTGGTCAACCGGTTGACCCATACCGGATTCGGTCGAGCGAGGGCAGAATGACCTGCATGTGCCGGTCGATTGAAAGTGCATAAAGTGTGCATTTCAGTCCTGTTTTAATTCACAATCACCCTATTCAAGTGCCTAATACATATAAGTGCAATGGTGAGTGTCTTATATCTATTCTAGGTCTAGTTTTAATTATGAATCAATTTTAGGCTGAGCTTACTTACTAGACCATGTATGTGATGTGTGTGATGATTATTACAGGTAAACACCCTAATTTACTATTACGGACCAATTACGCAAATGAAATATATATTACAATCATAAACAAGAATTGGTCTTTAAGTTTCATTTGCTTACGTGCATTTTGATCTTGATGAGTGAGGCACTTGCACATAATCTCAAATACTCATTAGATATCATGAAGATTTATCATAACCAAAACCAGACGTGACCTATAAGGTCAACAACAACTTGAAACCAAGCTTTTGATTTTTCAATCCAAAAAAAAAGTAAAGTTTCTCTCTAGCAAAATGATTCGAGTAAAGGAACTTAAGGAGAATTTCAATACAGGAAGAATTTCAATGTATTGACTGTTTGATCTCTTAGGCTTATCTTGCTTGTCTATTTATTTTTTTTCATTGACCAAAGGAGGTATTTATAGATTTTTCCAAAGAACAATTTTGAAAACCCAGAAGGTTGGCAGTCGCTTGCCAAGACTTGGCAATCATCTGACTTGACCACCCAGGCACCTGTCAGTGCTACGGCAGTCACCTGGAACCCTACTACTTCCTAAATTATTTCTTTTAAATTGTGGTAGTCACTTGCCTATGTAGGGCAGTCGCCTGGCTCTCAGTATTTTCCCTTTTTACTTTGAAAACTTTCTTCCTTTGAGACCTTTTAATCAAAGACATATTTTAAGGTCTTCAAAAAATTGTTTCTCAGTTTGTTTTGATTTATAAGAGCTTCATATGTATCTAGATAGTATGTGGCTTTGAATTACTTACAACAATCCTTCTAATCATGGTTTTCCAAAAACACTAAGTTCTTCAACCTCCTTCAGCCTCTCGAGATTCACTTTTGACTTTAAGAATTGTTTGGCCTTTAACCTCTTCATTTGTTCTTCATTAACCTCAATATTCTGAGGAGCTTCCACTAGATTGACATTGAACTTCAACTTATCAACTATGAGTGCCATTTTACCTAAATCAAATCACTCAACACAACATGTTAAAGCATCCTTCATTTTGTTATCATCAAAACAAGATTGAAAAGTCCAGCTAGGCCAACAAAGTTTCAAGACTCAAGTGATTATTCTTGTAGAAGGTTGTTGAAGATTAGACTTCAAGCTACAAGTCATGAGGAAGATGAAGTATATTGAAGAATTGATCAAAAGCTCAGCTGATTATTGAAGATATACAACATGAAGACTTAGGAACTTAGATGGTTTTTGTAACAACCTGCTTATTTTACCATCTATTTTATTTATTTATTTTTCCTTAAATAATTCAAACCAATATATTCAAACCGGCAGATTATAATCAACCTGAACCCGTGGGTACGAGGGATATATCAGAAACACAATACGGAAGCCTAAGTAGTAGCAAACATAACATCAAATATATACCTTAACATTGAATCAGTACAATACCAGAGTTTACTACAAATGTCATAAAATATACATAACCCAAAAAAATGTCCAAAAGTAGCATAGGGTCGCCGTCCACAAATCCGTCAGACCCTAGAAAAAGGCTTACCCTTCGGATAGGGTAAAGCAGCTGAATTCTAATGCAGCGGAGCTTTATCCGCTCTCCTACTCGGGGCTCCTGAAATGTTTGTATAATTTTGGGGTGAGACACCTCTTTGTAAGGGAAATAAATTAATACTAGTGTGTGGCAACATGAGTTTATTCGTGTAATACATAAAAGCATAAATAAGCATATATATAGTAAATATGTTTGTATCATTTTTGGGAAAAACATGTATAATCATCTCAAGGCAGAACATACTGGTTTCATAGCATAATCCATCTTATAAAATAATAATACAAAAACAACTCCAGTAAGTTAGCTGGATGTTGTCATGTATTACTCCCACATGGGTGGGTTGTGTGGCCCGAAGGCGAGACCTGACAACGGTTGGCTGACCACTACCAAGTCAAAAGTACAATTTGTAAGTCCAATGGGTCTTCCAGACCTTGTTCGTACACCAAGGGCGTCTACACTTCTTAAAACCACATTGACTATCCGTCCTCAGGCTAACCCCGTATGGCGGCATTAACACGATATCATGATGATCATGAACACATAGCAGCAGTACCGTGCAAGTGCTAGCCTAAACCAAGTCAACCAGGTTATGATAACATATAGCATATAATGAAACTGTGATACATGGTTATTTCATACTACTAATTTCCATAGCTCGACCCGTACGCCGGCAAATCATATCCATAGCTCGGCCTATATGCTGGCAAAACATATACATAACTCGGCCCATACGCCGGCAAAACATATCCATAGCTCGGCCCATACGCCGGCAAAACATATCCATAGCTCGGCCTATACACCGGAAAATCATATAAAACACTCAGCCCGTACGCCGATTTTCCATTATAAAAGTCCATAATATTATCATATTTCAGAAAATGGTAATTCATCATAAAATCTACTCATGCCACACAAAATGGGTATTATATATATTCAAAACATATCATCATTTTCGGTTGTATTTCCCAACATAATACACACACACACACACACACACACACACACACACACATATATATATATGTTTATATAAATATATTTTTCTGAAATCAAATGCTATAAAGTTTCACTTGTAATTTTCATAAAACCACTAGTTTAGTTTATCCCCTTACCTAATTCCTGAAAAGCCCCTAAGAAAACAATCCCGCACCTGTAGGGTTCCCTGTTCAACACCCTAATAACAATATTTCCCAGAACATAAATCCAGTAATTCTACGCGTACTACATTTTCTACAACAATAGGGAAGGCCAAATACTGAGTAAAAGTCTTACCCTGGATTTGGGATGAATTCCGAACTAGCCCCACCAACGATCCACTTCAGTAGATATGCAGAGAACTTCTCCAGGAGTGTTGTGGTGGCTTCAGATCATCAAACTGGCAAAAGATCGGCCTAAAATTTTAGAAAGAATGAGGGAAAACCGTAAGGAGAGGGAGAGAGAGAATTCCTACGGCAAAAAATGGCTAAAAAATCGTGTTTAGGGCTACTTATACTGTGGCCTTCGTCGACGAGCCACGTCACCTCGTCGACGAGGTCAAGAAGACAATTCGTCGATGAACTCTCCTTCTCGTCAACGAAATTTAGAATCGCCAAAAACACATTCTCTGTATCTTCTCGTTGACAAAGCACACCCTCATCGACAAGCCCAAACTACCACAACGTCAACGAACGCAATCTGCTATTGCCCTTTTTTACTATTTTCATTTTTCCTCTCTCTTATTATTTAAATACCATTATTCTTTGGGTCATTACAGTTTTAACTTGTTAAGTCTCAAATAAGTACTTCTATTCTCAATATTGAAGTTGAAGCTCTTAGGATTCATTATGGACATAAAGACCTGAGTTAGTACATGGAAAATATTTTTATAAGGTCTAAAATATGTTTTCCAAGTTAACAAAACAATTTTTTAGAATCAAAAATTGAAAAACACTAAGTGGTTAGTGGTCATGAGACTAATGATTTTACATCAAACGATTGATATGCTACTGCAGTGTCAATGAAAGAACCGAATGGGATCAGGCGACTGAACCATCAAGGTTAGGCGACTGACTTGCTATTGACTGTTCTTATGCTCTATTTTATATAAACTCAAGCGACTGACCTTATCTGTGACTTTTGGTGTAATCCCAAGAGCGGGGTAAATTGGAGATTTTAAAATTTTTAGGTCAAGTATACCTAATTTTATATCCATAATTAGTATAGAACAACCTAGGGTCTATTCTAAACTATTAAAAATCCAGTAGATATATATATATATATATATATATATATAAAAGTGCAGGAATTTAAAGAGGAAAAACAATTCTGGTATATTCTCAACCAATCGTGTATCTGTATTCAATTATCTAAGTAGTAATATCAATAGGTAATCATAAGCATGCAAATACAGAAATGTAAAGAGTATAAGGAAAGAATAACAAGGTTTTTATGAGGTTTGGCACACTAACCTATGTCCTCGCCTTGGGCAAACCACCCAAGGATTTCACAATCTGCTCCTTAAAATCGAGCGGAGCTTCCCGTTACAATCTGCTTCTTCACACAGGGCGAAGCTTCCCTTTACAATCCGTTTCTTAACATAGGATGAAGCTTCCCTTTATAATCCGCTTCTTAACATAGGGCAAAGCTACCTCCACCCTCCATTTCTTCACACAAGGTGAAGTTGCCTCTCCACGATTCACCATCCAAACCGTATTTACAAATGATAAAAATAATTTTGTGTATTAGGAAAATGCCTCTTGAAGGCTGATTGTACAATTTAAAATCAATGCACTCTTGTATGATGGGAGTTTAGGCTCAATAGAGTTTATATGATACCTTTCAAAAATGTATTTATGAAATAATGTAAGAGATGATGATAAATATGATCTTTGATTCAAATATATAATATTTTCCAAGCGTATTTCAAAGATCTTTAAATATTCAAGTAATATCTCCAAAAATACTTTTCAATAATAAAGTGCAAGAGATAATGATGATTAGCTTTACAACAAATATTTTTCAATAAACACAAAAACTAGCTTTTGAATCTTGCAATTAGTGTGCAAAGATTCCAAAGTTGTAGAGAGTTTTCCCAACAATATTTATCAATCAAATAGTATGGGAAAAATTCAAGCTCACTCTCTAAAAATTTGTATTCAAATATGAAAGAATGAGAGAGATTAAAGGCTTAACAATGAGATGGTGCTCACAATAATGAGTATTCAATCACTCTTCAAGTTGCAATAAATTTGAAAATGAAGAGGATGAATTTAATCCTCTCTTTCTAAAAAGATTTATCAAAGAATATGTGAGAGAGAGAGAGAGAGAGAGAGAGAGAGAGAGAGAGAGAGAGAGAATTAGAATGCTTGAATATAAAAGAGTATAAGCAATAATAGCACAAAATATTTTCAGAGGATTTCTTGGCTAATCTCATGCTTAATCATTCTCTGGAATGGGCTATATATAGAGCACCCAAAAATTATGACCGTTGGAGACACTCTCGTCATTTTAGAAAAGTTTAATTAAAAATTAATGACGATTAGCACTAAAAATATTGGGCAACTCGAGATTGTCGACCGATTGGAGAAATCGTCGGTCAACTAACCTGGGTCGAAATTTGAATTTTCTTCTGGGTTCGGTCGATTGAGCAAGCCACAATTCAACTGACTTGTGTGTATTTTTCAAATTTTCTACATGGCTCAATTAGTTGGGCAAGGAGCTGGTTGGCTAACCTAAAGACATTTTTTCAAATGTTCATGGGTTCGGTCGGTTGAGGCGTTTCAGGAAAAAAATTGGTCGATCGACTGAGCTTATGTATTTTGGCGAAAAGTCTTTGGTCGGTCAACTGAGGTGTTTATAACGTATATGGGTCGGTCGACTGAGTTTGGACAAATTTACAATTTTTCCCTCAAGGCATGGTCGGTCGAATGAGCTAGTTAAAGTGTGAAGGGTTCAATCGACCAAGGTTAGTGAAGACCTGAGATTTTGCCCTAAAATTTAACTTTAAATTTTCAATCCTATGTGTATGAGTATGGAATTTTAGTTAGAGGGTTTTTTCATGAAAAGTTTTGGGACCTAAGGTTAGTGTATAGTCTTTGTTAAGCTTTCAATCCCATCATGCATGAAATGCATTATTACAAACCAATACTTAAATGCTTTACAATACAACATAAAATATCTTCGTTCTTTTTTCTCTTCTAATTACCATCATGTAGTGAACTTTGAGATCCTCATGGCTTTGATCGTACCACAACTCTACGTGCCTTTTAAAAGAAATATCTGCTCAAGCACTAGATGCACAAGTGAGATACTTTGGATTTGTCATAATAAAAATGGGATAGGACTCATAAAGTCAACAATCTCCCCCTTTTTAATGATGATAAATACATGAGCAAAAATGGGTACAGCCTTAAAAAGGCTTCCCCTGAGAATATACATAAAATAAAATTCTAGAACAGCCCATCAAGCATATTCATGATAGAATATATTTAAAAACAAATATGCATTTAAGTTTGTCATTGAAGCTCAAATACCAAGAGTAGTGGGCGTAGAGACCCAGAAATTATAATAATTAAATAATAAAGAGAAAGTAAAATTAAAAGGGACAAAGCAGGGTTCGTCGACGAAACCAGACGAATGCCTTGGTTTCGTCGACAAACTCCCATGTAGTGTCTGTGGACACGTTTCAGTGTCTTGTCGACGAAGAGATACTGAGAGGGGGTAATTCAGACCCATTGATTCGTCGACAAGCTCTTCACCTTCGTCAATGAACTCCCTTATTTGGTTCATCGATGAGGCCATGTGTCTCGTTAACGAAGCCATGTGGCCAACAACTTATAAATACGGGAAAATTAGATTTTTGGCGAGAATTCAGTTCTTGTTTTCTCTCTCTCTCTCTCTAGATTTTTGGTTCTCCCACCTTCTCTCTAAGATTTAGGCCCCATTTTTCCCCAGTTCGACGATCAAAAGTTACCACAATGATCTCAAGGAGATTCTCTACAATATAGCCAGAGCAAAATTTTGGTTTGAGAAGTTTAGGCACCATCCCAAAATAAAGGTGAGTAGGTTATTTTAGGGTTTTATAGTCATCAGACTTTTCTGAACCCAGATCTTGTGTTAGATGAAAACATACTGAAGTTTGAGTTGATTAAACTAGGGGGTTTTGATTTCAGGGTTTGGATTTCCAAACACCACAGGCATGGGTTGAGGATCCCAACGGGTGTTTTCTCAAGAACTCAGGTAATATTGATAATTAATTAGTAGTTTAGAATTTTATGGGTTAAAGAGATATGTGAGCCTAGGAAAAAGGTGAGTATAGTTATTATTCTGACTTTGGATTGATTGAATTTGGAAATATATATTTATATTCCAAGATTGTGAGTTTGGTACGCCGAGGACGTGAGGATAAAGTTGGAGTCAGGCTTCCCAGTCGGTGAGGTAAGGGAAATATGCTATGCTAGTAATTTTAGGAATTTTTACCAGTTAAATATATGTATTTTGGGATATGAATTCTAAATGTTTAAAGGTATGAAATTATGTGCATTCAAGATAATTCCTAATATTATAAATTATATTTATTATCAGTAAAATACGAGTTCTAGTATATGGGTTTTATTCATTTAATTGCGTGGCATAAGTAAATATCAATTCAGTACAAAATTTGCACAGCTTTCATAGTATCATGATTTTCAGTATATATGTACAGAAATATGTTTTACAGAATTTACAGAATCAAGATATATAGTATACTCGCAAAAATATATTTTACAGCATGTTCAGAATACCATGATATTCAGAATACAGAACCATAACGTTTAGATATTACAGTTTATTCATATCAGCTTTTATAGTGTTATGGTTATTACAGTTGAAATAGAATCATGGTAAAACAGTAAGATATATATATATATATATATATATATATTAATATTATATAGTATCAGACCCTAATGGATCATATCAGATTTCAGAGCACTGTACCGCCGCTATTTTAATTCAAAGTGCAACCACATATCTCAGATAGTGAGTGGATTTTAGGAGTAGTCGACCGTGCCTTGGGAGAGATTGCAGGCTCCCCAGTAGTCTGGGTTGAGGCGGCCGGTCTGATGACAAAGGTTTCAGTTGACTTATCATGGTATATAGAGACTTAGTGAATTGTAGCAATTAAATAATAAAAGAAAGGAAAGAAAAGGGAAATTTTTAAAGGGCGTCACACGCGTTCGTCGACGAAGCAGCTTATTGGGATCGTTGAGGGGGACACGTGTTTCATCGACGAGGACTTACCGAGAGGGCTATTTCAGGGTCAAAAATTCATCGACGAAGTTTATAAGTTCATCAACGAACTCCCTTCTTGGCCTCGCCGACGAAGTGATGTGTCTCGTCAATGAAGCTAGGAGTATAAATAGATCAAACTCAAGTTTTCAGCGAGATTTCTGCATGCAACTTTTCTCTCTCTCTCTCTCTCAAAAATCATGCTCCACTCTTTTTCTCTTCGATTCCGGCTTCGTTCTTCGCCGGTTTGATGATCTGAAGCCACCACGCTACTCCTAGGAAGATTCTCTCCATATCTATTGGAGTAGATCGTTGGTTAGGCCTACTTGGGCACCATTCCAAATTTTGGGTAAGTTAGTTAGTTTCAATTTTATTAGGTATTTGGTGTTTCTAGACTAAGGAGAATATGTTAGGTAGGATGATACTGAAGTTTTGTTGGAAAAAAATGTAATTTCAAGGTGTTGTGCTGGGAACACTACAGGTGTAGGATTGGATGTTCTGTAGGCTTCTCAGTAAGCCAGGTAAAGGGATAAACTAAGTTAGAAATTTTCATAAAATTATATATTATTCTACAGCATTAAATTTCAAGAAAAATGTGTATATTATAGAATTATATTTTTGAAATACTGCTATGAATAGGATATGATTTAAACATATTTTATCAAAAATTATGATTTTAGAACAGATTTTATATTAAGAATGTTACCCATTTTTATGTGGCATAAGTTTAAATTTTCATATAATTATGTATATCAGAATAATATGTTTTCCCAGAACAAGCATGATATGATAGTTTTCAGGGCAAGTATAAAAAAGTACAGGAACCATAATCTTATGAATATAATGTTTAATAGTATAGACAAATTATGTTTAGTATATTATGATATGCCGATGCAGATGTTGTGATTCATGTTATGTTATGTTGGCGCAAATGCCAAGATTCATGTTGGCGCAGATGCCATAATCATGTATGATAAGACATAATTCATGAAATATTATCATGTCATATATTATTATGAAATACAAAACAATTATGTTCAGTATATGAAACATATTATATGTTATCAAAACCTGGATGGTATGGTTTAGTTCAATTTCAGAAGCACGGTACCGTAGCTATATGTTTAGAATTATGATAGTGCTACCACACGACCAGTAGTGTGGGAGATGGCAGTTGATGTGGCTTCAGTATAGAGTGGAGTTGTCCCCCTGGCAGTCCAAGACCAGGAGGGGTAGGTCCATCATACTTATAGACTTATAATTGATCTAGCATGGTCGGCCAGCCATTGTCAGGCCCCGCCTTCAGGCTGCACGACCTAGTCATGTGGGGGTAAGACATGACATCAGTTAACTATCCATCCTGGGTGTTATTTCAGTATTGTACAGTTATATAAGGTGATTTTCATATATAGAAATCTAGTATGCTTTATTATGATATGACAAATCATGTTGTACTAAATTATGCTACA